>NW_027507718.1:212673890-213273890 GCF_037356315.1 Lithobates pipiens | reverse complement strand
CCCCAGAAGCGTCATACAGTCCCTCGCCGACAGCGACGAGGACTCCATCACGTTGTTCATGCAGGCTACTAGCTCAGCTATCTTGCAATGTGGTAGTGAGACCTGCCCTTTGCTTGTGTTGAAAACAAGTTCTAGGTACTCCATCTCTTGGGAGGTAATCAACTGGCTCTTCTGCTTGTTGATAATCCAGCGAATTCGGATAGAATTTTCAGCACCACTTCGCCTTGTGCTGTTAACTCTTTGCTTGCACGGGCCACTACCAAGATGTTGTCTAAGTAGTGGAACATTTTTATGCCCCTCAAACGTATAACAGTGATGGTAGCTAGCAAGATCTTGGAAAAGACTCGAGGTGGTGTGCTGATTCCTAAGGGAAGACATTTGAACTGGAAATGATCTTCCCCTACCATGAAACTCAGGTATGTTTGGTGATGCCCGTTGATTGGGACATGAAGGTAGGCATCTGCTAAATCGCCTGATATTAGCCAGTCCCCTGGTTGCAGAATTTATATAATTGTAAATATTGATTCCATCTTAAATGTCTTGGGATTTATGTAGTGGTTTAGAGATCTTAAGTCTAAGACCGGTCTGAGACCTCCGGAGGCTTTGGGCACCAGTAAACCCCTGTTCCCTGCTGCTTTACAGGAACCGGCGAGATTGCCTCTTTCTGAAGTAATTCAGTCACATCACCTTTGTTTCTTCTGATCTTGTGGCCATTCTGTCTGGACAAAGATGTCCGGTGGTTTTTCTCAAAACTTATCTTGTACCCTCGCTTGACTGTTTTCTGGACCCATTGGTCCTTGACCTTCTCTGCCCATACCTTCCAAAAGGATGCCAACCTGGCCCCCACCTGGGCGTGATGGGCGGTCAACCCATCAAAAGGACTTCTCTGGTTTCTTAGCGGTCTGAGCGGCCTTAGCCTTCACGTTCCGAAGAAAGGAGCTTTGTGAGCCTCTCCATTGGGGTCTTGTATATTCTCGGCCTGGTCTATATGACCTGGCCTCCTGCGTCCTTCTGAACTCTGATTGGCCTGACCGAGTGGTTTGCTGTCTCCTTTTGGGTCTCTGTGGTAGCAGACCCGACTTCCCTCCAGTAGTTCATTTAATAGCTTCCTCCAGGGTGTCTCGGAAAAGCATCTTGCCCTTGTATGGAATGTTACAAAGTGCCTGTTTCGAGGTACTGTCTGCCACCCAATGGCGTAACCATAGGTCCCTTTTTGCCGTTACTGAAAACATCATAATTCTTGCAAGCAGTTTTACTAGGTCTATAGAGGGTTCTGCCAAAAAGGCGGCTGAGAGATAAAGTTCCTTCATTGCTGAAATGATTCTGGCCGTCTCTACGTCAGACTTCAGGGCCGTCTCCACATTTGTGACCCAGTCCTTCAGCGCCCTAGAGATTGAAGTTAGGGCTATGGCCAGGCGACAAGCTGCTCCAGCAGTTAAATAGATCTTCTTTAGATCTGTGTCTGTGCGTCTGTCCATTTGGTCTCTGAAGGTTGTAGAATTCTGCAATAGCAGGGGCACCTGCCTTGCTAGGTGCTGCAAGGCCGCATCTACCCCTGGAGGTGACTCCCAAAAGGCAGCATCTGGGGTGTTAAATGGGTATAATCTTAAAAAGTGATTTTGTATGTTCGCTTTTTCCTTCTGGCTTTCCCCATTCCACATCGCATAGTTTGCGGATCTCCGTCATGAACGGGAAGGTTGCCCCTTGCCTTTTCAAGTTAGGGAAATATCTTTTAATTTTTTCCGGAGGCTGGGTGTCTTGTTCCCAGTCTATGGCCTCCTTCACTGCTACAATATAAGGGTCTATGAGTTGGAAGTCAAACAAATATTCCAACGGTTCATCAGAGTCTGAAAAATCTCCTGAAGATATTTGAAGCCCTGGTGATGCGTCTCGCTTCTGCTTAGATGCGTTCTTAGCGCTAGGCTTAGTCCCGGAGGCTCTGCGACCACCTGCATACTCTCAGTCACCGCCTCCTGAATATAGTCTTTTGTCCTACGTGCCTCTGTTTCTCTATCTGTGGCTACATCTCTTATGCATTCTGCACACAAGAGCTTTTCAGGGGCGGATGGCGCTGAACAAGCCCAGCAGAGGCCTTCGGTGGGACGGCCTCTTGTCGCACTTGGTTCTGCTGCCCTAGCTGTCTGAGCATTTTTGCGGCTTGGACTGCCCATTGCTTGGGGTCTATTTCCTGTGCGTGACCCAGATGCATGCAGAGATTTTGAGCGGTGGCGGGACTTTACCTTCCTGCTCCTATAAAGACAAAACACCTTATTAGGCTGGTGTTGCACTCTTTTGTTTTGTGGCCCCTATAGACCCCTCCTACCTTTCCGACGATCTTCGTGCACTTTAGGACTGTGGTGAGCTCATACTACAGAAACAAAAGACAGGATATAGAAATAAGAAAATAGAAGTTCCTATTCTATCGCTTTATTTTTTTTTTTTTTTTACTGGCTCTTTAAAGGAAAAAACTTTACCTTAATACTGGATATGGAGTCACTCAGGGTTTGTAGGGTATCTGAAAAGCTGTAAACACATGGTGTAGTGCATTTTGTGATCATGGCTCAGTAAACGCTGACACAACCCAGCCACCCCTTCACCTCTGTGAAGGAAAACTCACCAGTACACTTCCCTCACTAGCTATGGAAAACAGCACTGGAGCTTCTGGCTCTCCAGGCTTTATAGCCTCACAGCCCCGACCCCCTGTGAGGTCATCACCGACCGACAGAAAACACAGGGGAGAAGGCCAGGACAGCTCCTAGAAAGCAAGATAGGAAAGCACAATACTACAGCAACACCGCAGCCTAAAATGGTAAGCTGTTTAAGCCTTAGTATGCCTGCATGGCTCCTGCACATAGAGCATCCAGTGTGATAAAAGGAACTACCTTTATGGTTCTGGACCTTCCGATCCCAGGAGAGGCTTGAACCTGGGTGGGTAGGTTCGGTAGGGGGGTGTAGTCGAATCCACGAGCATGGTGGCCTGGAGTCCGACCAAAAAAAAGGAACAAGGGCAGGGGAGGAGGGGCTCCCTTTTATCAGCTAAGAGAAGGTGGTACTGAGAGACTGGAGGAAGGAGTTGTGAGCTGACGTGAGGCTGGCCAGGAAACTGTATTTAAAGCGGGATTCCACCCTAAAGTGGAACCTCCGCTGATCGGATCCCTCCCCCCCTCCGGTGTCACAATTGACACCTTTCAGGGGGGAGGGGGGTGGAGATACCTGTCAAAGACAGGTATTTTCACCCACTTCCGGGCATAGACTCCCGTGGGAGTCTACGCCATTTCCTGCCCTGCCGCGCTGTCTGCTGGGACACACACGGGTCCCAGTGACAGCGCGGAGATTTCCTATTGCGCGGCGCGGCTCGCGCATTCGCAGTAGGGAACCGGGAAGTGAAGCCGATTCGCTTCACTTCCTGATTCCCTCACCTAGAATGGTGACTGCAGCAGCCGAGAGCCGAGCGCTCGATCGGCCTTGGCTGCCGGCATCGCTGGAACCCGGGACAGGTGAGTGTCCATTTATTAAAAGTCAGCAGCTGTAGTATTTATAGCTGCTGGCTTTTAATATTTTTTTTTTTGGTGGAATCCCTCTTTAAACACCAGTGTTAGTATATACTATATGCGAGTTTCCAAAAAAAAATAATACATATTTTATCTGGGTAACATAACAACAGAGAAGTGATGATAAGCAACTAGGACAAACACATAGAAGCCACTAAGATTTCACCTTTTTAATTTTCTAGTAGACAGGAAAATTCAAAATGACTACTAAATACTTAGCTATCAGCCTTCAGAGGAAGACATCGGAGACAGTTTCCTTTGTGTAAAGGCAAAGTAAACATATCTGACTAGATTGATAATATTTTCCCAGGTATTTCCTTTGAGAGCCAGCTTAAGTGAATATTCGAATGAAGTATTCATTTTGACCACAGGGAAAACTAAACAACTGACTAAACTATTGGTACTTCATCCAATTTATTTCCCACTTCAAAACCTCAGACTGGAGTTTGCTTGTTTGTTCCACCTCGGACATGTTATTTATAGTCTGTTTTTAGACAGTCATATTCATATTTCACACATTTGTTGATTAAAGCAAACCTGTTGTGACTGCAATTTGCAAATGTCTGGTCCCTGAACTACATAGTACAAACAAATACTTGGGAGGCACACCCTAAAAAATACATTGAAGATGGTGCACCCATACACCATACAAACAGAACAAAATATAACAGCGCACACACACAAAAATGACACTTAACTCCTGCAAGGCTATTTAAAACACCTGAACATCATCAAAAAATATTGGGATTTAGTCACACCATATGGCTATATGGTGCTTAAGCCCACTTACTGCATCAAAGTATCCCATTGTCAGCGGGTCCTACGTTATTCATATAATGAATAGCTTAGAACCCGCTGACAATGGGGTACTTTGACACTGTGCCATCTTCTGCACCATCTTCAATGCATTTTTTAGGGTGTGCCCCCAAGTATTTGTTTGTCTATTGTACGGATCCCGACCAGATCCCTTGGGATGGAGCACCCCCCACCATTACCTATTATTAGTGTGATAATATCTGCGATATATGAGGTGTCCTTTATTTCTCTCATATAGAGGAGTGTATTTCTCCCATGATTCAGAGAAGTAGGACCTTTCATTCTATGAATAGCGTAGGACCCGCTGACAATCGGATACTTTGATGCAGTAAGTGGGCTTAAGCCTACTAAATCCCCATATTTTCTGAAAATGTTCAGGTGTTTTAAATAGCCTTGCAGAAGTTAAATGTCATTTTCGTGTGTGTGCGCTGTAATATTTTGTTCTGAACTACATAGTAAGTGCACCTTAGGTAACTGTTGGATTTTCATTTTATTTGACATTTAATTGATAGGAAAAGTCAGTCTATTGCCAAGGACACAAACGTTTGCTAAGCTCTTCCACTGGGTGGATCTGTGGATGGAAATATATCTTTAATGCAATATTCCTAGATTGTAAGCTCTAATGAGCAGGGCCCTCTGATTCCTCCTGTATTGAATTGTATTGTAATTGTACTGCAAAAACTGTTGGCCCTATATAAATCTTGTATAATAATAATATTGCCTAAAGAGAAAGGTTTGTGAAAACCTCAATCTATATAGGAAACAACAGAAAGGTAGTTTGTTGGTGGAGAAATCTGTGTGTAGATCTGTGGCCTAAATAAAATGTTGGGCATGGACACGAACAAATATGGAAAGACGTTTAGTAAGTTAACCTATTGATGGAAATTTTTAGTGTTTTGAAATAAATTATATAAACTTTTATAAAAACATGTATCAGAAAGAAAACAAAAGTGTATGTGGAGCTCTTCTTTTTTTCTTTTGTTTTTCATCTAGGGTGTATATTTCTCACTTAGTTTTCTCACCTATACATGAGAGGTGCTACAGGGTTTATGACTGATATGATGGGAAAAAAAATATTTTCTCAGAATCTAAAGTTCTGTTTTGGGTTCTGGAGCCCAGAGACTTTGTAAAAGCAGTGGGATAAAGCTTCGGTTCCTAGGTCCACATCTTACTGATGTGTGTGTTCTGACAGAACACTAAAAGGTACACAAGCTACCTGTTTGTTTCTGGGGAATCCATTAGATATTATACAATATATATTGCATTTTCATTTTAAGTCAACAGATGAATTTCTACTCTTTTCACATGTTTTGCATGCTTTTTTACCTACTTTGCTAAAAAAGCATGTTGCCTATGGGGCCCACTAACCTTTTTTAAATTGAGAAGATAAGAGCAAGAAGAGAAAAACACATAGTGTTGTGATTCCTGTATCATGAACACACCTTGTATCAAATGTTTATTTATAAAACAAACATTTTATACAAGTAGAAAAAAACAGGTTCGATCTCCAGAGATACAAACCTGGTGATGTCCAGTCTGATACTGTCTCTACCAAAAACTTACAGCCAATTTTTGCTTTAGTCCAGTAATTATTAACCTCTGGGAATGACCAGAGTCCAAAACAGGCTTTACCTGTGCCAACCAGGACCTTGCCACAAATGTGTCATTATATGGTTCCTTCTCCCGCCTTTTTCTCCACCTACAGCTTGATGGGACTACGTTTGTAGCACTACTGAGGGCCAAGGAGAAAAATGTCACCCTCAGAGCTCTTCATTACTATCCAGCATATTTTAAGGATGGAATCAATTGACTTGTTTGAAAACTCCAGGAACCAGGCCAAAGAAATCACAATCTAGTGCAAAAACCAATCAAATTATTGACATTCTCAATTCAAACAAAGCTTAGAGGAAAGCCCAGGAGCCATCAAACTACTATGACCCTTAAAATGGTCATAAAAACAAACAGCGGTTATTTTATAGGGCACCCGTGGTATAACTATTTGACATTTTATTAGTATAAAAAAATAGAAAAGACTAAGTACCATCGATTTAGAAAAAAGAATCCACAACCCTCCACTAAGTTAAAAATTACAATGTTGTCACCAAAGAATGTCCTCAAATCTATGGACCATTCACAGTCCCATCAAATTGGTTACATTCAAGCAAACATAGATCATCTAGCATGTACAGTACTTGCATCTAAAGGGCAACTTTTTTATGTTAAGACAAAGGGTGAAAGGCTTTAATGTTATGCCAAATTTTTAAATATGCCTATAACCTCATTGGAAAGTTTTCCTCTCACTTTCCTTATGATGCCTATGCCGAAATTAAGGGTCATCACCAGAAAAGGTAGGTACAGACAGCAATCAAATCATTGTCAGAGGTTATGTACTAAAATGTTGTATATTTTTTCATCTCTGTCCCTGGTAAAGGGATTTCCCATCACTTCTTGTGTGATAGGACATTTTCCAAAAAGGACACAGAAAATAACAAAAACCTGATAGAGGTTATAACCTTCCCCAGCTCTATTTGAAACAAAATAAAACGTTTTGGCTGGAGTTGTGCTTTAAAACACGTCATCTCTTTGAGAATTCTGAAATGCCAGACATCTCTGTACTGTGTGGTCTAGACTCTAAACTAAAGGACCACTCACTTTGTTATATATAAAGCAATAAATAACCGTAAGTTAAACTTCACACCTGAGTACTGCAGCAATATGCAATGGTTAAACCCACTCAAAGCATCTTAAGATTGTACACATATATTCACCCAAAACAACAAACACACAAATCGGTAAGCATATGATTTCTTAGGTAAAGAGGAGAAATTATCAAGCTAGACATTTTGTTTATGTGGTTATGGTTTAAACTACTTTATTAACTTCCTATTCTGCAGCCATAATTGCACAGGTCTTTTAGTTTGCACAAGTCAGAGCTGCTATATAACATGGTACTAGACAACCACATTACTGACCAAAGTGGTTTATAAATACTAGTAAAACATTTGGCATTTTCAGGGAAATGTTTATTTAGATCTGGGATTGGCCGGACTAGTATTTGTATTTACACTGCTGAAATGAAAACTGTCATTTAAAGTGGTAGTAAACTCTCCTTCGATAATTTTCCCCATATAAAGCAGTTTGAACTAACTTACATGTCAGTGTCTTTCATAGTGTCCCAACCTGTGCCCTTTAGGAGAAATCAACTGATGTTTACTGCAATGATGACTCCACCACATGCACATTTTGGCACACTCAGCTTGCCGTCAGTATATTCATTCTGTTGCCGTGACTTGTATTTAGCACTCACTGCATTACATTGCAATCCCACAAGATTTCCGACCCATCCAGAATTACCTTGATAAAGCTGTAACTGACTTGACTATGCAGGGTTAGGTCTCTATAGTAACTCTGTATGAAAACTAGGCTTGACTAATGTCTACTGCACATGCACAAGATTACGGCCAAGACATAGGAGAAATGGAAGAAGTATTCTGGAAACAGCAGACAAGAGTTAAGATGGAGATGGATACATGGAAAAGAAAAAACACTGGAAAAGAAGAAACACACTAGGGGCACAATTTGGATTGCAGTGTGTTTAGAAAACCATAAAGTAGTGGCCTTATTGTTGTGGATAATTTCTGTGTCATTGTTTACTACTGCTTTAACCGCTTCAGCCCCGGAAGATTTTACCCCCTTCCTGTGAAGAGAGCACTTTTTGCGATTCGGCACTGTGTCGCTTTAACTTTGCTTGGCCGTGCGACATTACACCAAAACAAAATTGATGTAATTTTTTTCCCCACAAATAGAGATTTCTTTTGGTGGTATTTGATCACCTCTGTGGTTATTATTTTTTACGCTATAAACAAAAAAAAGAGTGACAATTTTTGCTATAAAGAATATCTCCAAAAAATATATAAAAAAACGAATTTTTTCCTCAGTTTAGGCCGATATGTATTCTTCTACATATTTTTGGTAAAAAAAAATCACAATAGCATCTACAAAATAAGGGATAGAGTTATGGCATTATTATTATTATTTCTTTTTATTAGTAATGTCAGCAATCTTAAATGATATATATATATATATATATATATATATATATATATATATATATCTATATATATATATATACACATCTCACAATAGTTTTAGGATATGATTAACCACTTGCCGACCGCCGCACGACGATATACGTCGGCAGAATGGCACGGGCAGGCATATGGGCGTATATGTAAGTCCCTGCCTTCCCGCGGGTGGGGGGCCCGATCGGGCCCCCCCCCGGTGCCTGCGGCGGTCGGCATTCGTTCGGGAGCGATCCGGGATGAGGGGGCAGCCATTCATTCATGGCCACCCCCTCGCGATCGCTCCCGACGAATAGAAATGCTCCTTGACATCACTTCCTCTCCTCACAGGAGAGGAAGTGATGTAATCTCTCCTCCGTGTCGGTATTTTTCGTTCTGGCACCGAGGAGAGAGGATCGGTGAGTTGCACCAACACACCACACGTACAGTAGAACATGCCAGGCACACTCACACCCCCCCTTTACCCCCCGATCACCCCCCCAATTACCCCTGCCCCCCCAGTCACAGTGACACCAATTGCATTTTTTTTTTTTTTGCATTGGTGTCATTTGTGACTGTAATAACTGTTAGGGCAGTTAGGGTTAGCCCCCTTTAGTTCTAATGTGCCCCCCTAACCCCCCCAATAAAGGTTTAACCCCGTGATCACCCCCCGTCGCCAGTGTCAGTAAGGCTGGGTTCACATTGCAGCGGTTTATGAGAACGAATGTGATTCGCACTGCACTGCAGTGCAAATCACATCCGATCTCTGTGCGATTCGAGTTCAGCCATACAGATAGTATGGCTGAATTCGCGCCGCACCCGCCGCAAATTCGCACGGGACCCTTTTTTTGGTCCGCAGCAGAATCGGATCGCATGGGTGTTCACACCATGCGATCCGAGTTTGCAGATCGCACTGCGATATGCGAACTGATCTGGGGGTGTCATTAACATTTCACTGACACTCCCAGCAGTTCGCATAGGGCAGTGTGAACTGCCGCCGGGAGGCATGCGATGCGGGAACCCGCCGCGGATTCGTGGAGTTCCCGCATCGCTCCAGTGTGAACCCAGCCTAATAAGCGATCATTTTTCTGATCGCTGTATTAGTGTCACAGGTGACACTAGTTAGGCAGGTAGGTATTTAGGTTCGCCGCAACTTTTTATAGCGCCAGGGACCCCCATATACTACCGCATAAAGCCCCCTGATTGCCCCCTAGTTAACCCTTTCACCAGTGATCACCATATAACTGTTACAGGTGACGCTGGTTGGTTAGTTATTTTTTTTATAGTTTCAGGGCACCCGCCATTTATTACCTAATAAAGGTTTAACCCCCTGATCACCCGGCGGGTGTCATTTGTGACTGTAATAACTGTTAGGGCAGTTAGGGTTAGCCCCCTTTAGTTCTAAGGTACCCCCCTAACCCCCCCAATAAAGGTTTAACCCCGTGATCACCCCCCGTCGCCAGTGTCACTAAGGCTGGGTTCACATTGCAGCGGTTTGAGAACGGATGTGATTCGCACCGCACTGCAGTGCAAATCACATCCGATCTCTGTGCGATTCGAGTTCAGCCATACAGATAGTATGGCTGAATTCGTGTCGCACCCGCCGCACCCGCCGCAAACTCGCACGGGACCCTTTTTTTGGTCCGCAGCAGAATCGGATCGCATGGGTGTTCACACCATGCGATCCGAGTTTGCAGATCGCACTGCGATATGCGAACTGATCTGGGGGTGTCATTAACATTTCACTGACACTCCCAGCAGTTCGCATAGGGCAGTGTGAACTGCCGCCGGGAGCCATGCGATGCGGGAACCCGCCGCGGATTTGTGGTGTTCCTGCATCGCTCCAGTGTGAACCCAGCCTAATAAGCGATCGTTTTTCTGATCGCTGTATTAGTGTCACAGGTGACGCTAGTTAGGCAGGTAGGTATTTAGGTTCGCCGCAGCTTTTTATAGCGCCAGGGACCCCCATATACTACCGCATAAAGCCCCCTGATTGCCCCCTAGTTAACCCTTTCACCAGTGATCACCATATAACGGTTACAGGTGACACTGGTTGGTTAGTTATTTTTTTATAGTTTCAGGGCACCCGCCATTTATTACCTAGTCTCACTAGTGTACCCCTAAATTAAGGGGTGTCTACTTTCCAAAATGGGGTCATTTGGGGGGCGTTTGTGCCATCTTGGCATTTTATGGCCTTCAAAACTGTAACGCCCTTAGAAAGCCTGAAGGCGGTGCTTGGTTTTCGGGGCCCCGTACGCGGCTAGGCTTTTCCCGCAACTTGTGGCAAAATATAAAATATTCCATGGACTCAACATGCCTCTCAGCAAATAGCTTGGGGTGTCTACTTTCTAAAATGGGGTCATTTGTGGGGGTTTTGTGCCATCTTGGCATTTTATGGCCTTCAAAACTGTAATAGGTAGTGAGGAGTGAAGTCAAATATTTACGCCCTTAGAAAACCTGAAGGCGGTTCTTGGCTTTCGGTGCCCCGTACGCAGCTAGGCTCCCAAAAAATCCCACACATGTGGTATCCCCGTACTCAGGAGAAGCAGCAGAATTTATTTTGGGGTGTCATTTCACATATGCCCATAGCATGTGTGAGCAATATATCATTTAGTGACAACTTTGTGTAAAAAAAAAAAAAAAATTTTTTTTGTCATTATTCAATCGCTTGAGGCAAAAAAATAAAATATTCAATGGGCTCAACATGCCACTTATCAATTTCCTTAGGGGGTCTACTTTCCAAAATGGGGTCATTTGGGGGGGTTTTGTACTGCCCTGCCATTTTAGCACCTCAAGAATTGAGATAGGCAGTCGTAAACTAAAAGCTGCGTAAATTCCAGAAAACGTACCTTAGTTTGTAGATGTGACAACTTTTGCGCAAACCAATAAATATACAGTTATTGACTTTTTTTTTACCAAAGACATGTGGCTGAATACATTTTGGCCTAAATGTATGACTAAAATTGAGTTTATTGGATTTTTCTAATAACAAAAAGTAGAAAATATCATTTTTTTTCAAAATTTGTGGTCTTTTTCCATTTATATCGCAAAAAATAAAAATCGCAGAGGCAATCAAATACCATCAAAAGAAAGCTCTATTTGTGGGAAGAAAAGGACGTAAATTTTGTTTGGGTACAACATTGCATGACCGCGCAATTACCAGTTAAAGCAGCGCAGTGCCAAATTGTAAAAAGACCTCTGGTCATTTACCAGCAAAATGGTCCGGTCTGAAAGTGGTTAAGCAGGAAATGCATTAGAGATAATTCTTTGCCTTAAAGACAGTCTTGGATAAATATACCAAGCTCTGTACACAGGACATTTTATCCGTGTGTTTTTAAGAAGTTGAGTAGATCTGTTTGTTGGAGAAGAAGTCTAAAGCCTCGCACACACGTTTGGACTTTCCAACAACAAAACTGTGGAATTTTGTTCGAAGGGTGTTGGCTCCAAATTGTCTTGCATACACACGGTCACACAAATATTGGTCAACAATTACGAACGTAGTGACGTACAAGTTATACGACGAGCCAATATAAAGGAAGTTCAATAGTCGTGCGCCACCCTTTGGGCTCCTTCTGCTAATCTCGTGTTTATCTCGTATTAGTAGAAGTTTGGTGAGTGACGATTCATGCTTTTCAGCCTTGTGCTTTTCAGCTCGTTTCTGCTTTTCTGGTTGTGCTTGTCAGTTCGTATCTGTTCAGGTCATTTCTGTCTTTCAGTGCGTTCTATTTATAGATCGCTTCTAATTTTCAGTGCATGCTTGTTCGGTCGTTTCTGATTTTCAGGTCGTGCTTGTCAGGTCCTTTCTGATTTTCAGTTCATTCTGAGCAGCCGTTCGTTAACTAGCCATGTTGCTTTCTTGTCGGAGAGATCGTGCTGTTGTTGGGCTTGGTATTATTGCTTTGACCCAAGTCCAGTCCATGAACGGGGGAGGAGGAGCTCCTCGGCCAAGAATTGGTTGCTTAATCGTGACCAATTCTTAATCCTGACCTTTGCTGCGGGAGCTCCAGGAGAATAATCCTGATGATTTCAGGAATTATCTCCGGATGATGGGCCCCGTCTTACACCATCTATTGGCTTTGCTGTTCCCTTATATTATGAAGCATGACACCTGCATGTAGAAAGCCATCTCTCCTGAACAAAGGCTCATCACCACCTTGTGGTGTGGGATCTCCCCCCAGGCTCTGGGAATCATTATTCCAGAGACCTGTTCTGCCATAATTCAATTCCTGCAAAAGGACTATATTAGGGTAAGTTTTATCCTTAAATATCACATTCTATGTATTTAATGTTTTCTAATGCATTGTATTAATTTCATCATTCCATAATTGCCATGATTGTAATATGCTGTGAATGTCCTCTTATCCTCATGCATGCTGTAAGCTTTTAATGCTCCTTTTTTTGTCCTTCATGCATATTTGCCTTCACTAAGCTCCCCAACATGCTATCCTGGGCCCATACACACCTAGTCTAGTCACTTAACAATGTATTTTGTCAGCTCCATTGTAAGGCTTACCCTAAACACCCCCTAAAATGTGTCCAAATGTTATTGTTGCCCTTAAATTCAGGCAGAGTTCAAGAGGCTTTTTTTTTCTTTGGGGCCTAAACTCATTTTGAACCCTCCCTCCCCCCCCAACTGCTAAGTCAACCGATAGCAATACTCTATCTACTGACTTTGCCAAACCCATACACACTATACCTACCTCTTTTGTGTTCATATTTATGGATGAATTTATCAAAGCATGTAGTGCAAGTGCCTGCCTGAATACTTTCAAATGGTACTGTTTAAAGTTTTGCTCTCCTATTATCTTTTTCTCCTATAATCTTTTTATCAATTACCTATCAAGATAATAGGTAATTTCAGAATGTAAAAAGGTGCTTAAATTTGGACAGTGGGTATTCAAATTTTTGGAAACTTCTTACCTGTCCAGTGGACTGCAAATAGTGTAAGTAAGGAGGGGGTGACCAAAGTAACACACATTATTTATGCATTCAGCTCTCAATGAAGTTGAGAGGGTTACCTGTCCAAAACATCTTGTTGACCTTATACTTTTGTCTTTAAATACTCATTTCAATAAATGTTATACTTATGTTGGCCAAGAATGTTTGTGTCTAATCTGCTTGCAATATTTATGTGCAAAAGTACTATTTTTTTTCTTGTTTGACTACACAGTTTCCTTCCAACCCACAAGAATGGCAGACTGTGGCTTCTCAGTTTCTCCACCAGTGGGACTTTCCCAATTGTGGTGGGGCTATCGATGGGAAGAACGTCAGGATGGTCCCACCACCCAACTTGGAGTCGTACTACTTTAATTATAAGGGGTTTAGTAGTATAGTGATGTTGGCGATGGTGATGGCCAATTATAAATTAATCTACCTGGAAGTAGGGAAGAACGGCCATAACTCTGATGGAGGAGTGATCGCCCAGATGGAGCTTTAACAGCGTCTACAAAATGGCACCTTAGGGTTGCCACCTCTGGAGGAGAATGTTGCTGGCCTCAATTTCGTGTTTGTGGCAGATGATGCCTTTGCTCTGGGACAACATTGGAACATCTATGTTGATTACCTCGTGGGTAAGGGGCAGTTTATCTACAAAAAAATCTTGCAGATGTATAATATTTTTTGAGGTAAAACCAAACTCATATTTCATTTGAATTACTGTTTGTGTTTCTTATGCCGCGTACACACGATCAAACAATCCGGTGGAAAAGTCCGGCAAACTCAAGTCCGCCAAACAATCCCCCCGTGTGTAGCCTCCGGCATACTTTTTTGACCCGAAAGTACGGCGGACTTAGAATGCCGTGTTGCACTCCAATCTTCCCGGCGGACTCGCATTTCGGCGGACAATCTCCGCTCATTTCGAGCGGGTCTCCAGGTAGACGGGGCCCGCGAAGGAGTTGTCGCTGGCCCGCCACCTGGTATGGACTTAAAGGGGAACCCCAAAGCCGAAAAAAATCGGCGTGGGGGTCCCCCCCAAGTCCACAACAGACCCTTGTCCGAGCACGCTACCCGGCCGGCCAGGAAAGGGGGGGCGAGCGAGCGCCCCCCCCTCCTGAGCCGTACCAGGCCGCGTGCCCTCAACATGGGGGTGCCTTGGGGAAGGGGGGGCCACGCGGCCACGCGCCACCCCAAAGCACCTTGTCCCCATGTTGATGAGGACAAGGGCCTCTTCCCGACAACCCTGGCCGTTGGTTGTCGGGGTCTGCGGGCGGGGGGCTTATCGGAATCTGGGAGCCCCATTTAATAAGGGGGTCCCCGGAAACCGCCCCCCCACCCTATGTGAATGAGTATGGGGTACAATGTACCCCTACCCATTCACCTGTAAAATAAAAGTACAAAAAAAACACAACACACGAGATAAAATACTTTATTGCACAGCTCTGGGGGTCTTCCGTCTTCGGGGGTCTTCTCGCCGGACTCCTCCGCTATCTTCTTGTAGCTCTTTTGCTAGCGGAGGAGACCGGCTTTCTTCCTCACCGCCGGCCTCTTCTTCCGACTTCGGGGGTCTTGTCCCCCTCTTCGGTTCTTCTGCCGGGCCACCGCGCCTTCTTTTAGCTCTTTTACAGGCGGTGGCCCGGTCTTCTGTCGCCGCCGCCGCCTTCCGTTCTTCTTCTTCTTCTTCTTCTTCTCCTGAAGATGTTGACTCGACGATCTCTCTGGCCGCAATGCCAGGGACGTGCTGCGCTGCCACTTATATAGGGACAAGGGGCGGTGTCACATGGGTTGGTGTCACATGGTGACCCCGCCCCCTTACGATGTCACAGTCCCGGAGGATGCTGGGACTGTCGCCATGTGACATCAACCCATGCGACCAACCCATGTGACATAAACCCATGTGACACCGCCCCTTGTCCCTATATAAGTGGCAGCGCAGAGCATCCCTGGCATTGCGGCCAGAGAGATCGTCGAGTCAACATCTCCTGAAGAAGAAGAAGAAGAAGAACGGAAGGTGGCGGCGGCGACAGAAGACTGGGCCACCGCCTGTAAAAGAGCTATAAGAAGGCGCGGTGGCCCGGCAGAAGAACCGAAGAGGGGGACAAGACCCCCGAAGTCGGAAGAAGAGGCCGCGGCGACGAAGAAGAATGCCGGGCTCCTCCGCTAGTAAAAGAGCTACAAGAAGATAGCGGAGGAGTCCGGCGAGAAGACCCCCGGAGCTGTGCAATAAATTATTTTATCTTGTGTGTTGTGTTTTTTTTTTGTACTTTATTTTACAGGTGAATGGGTAGGGGTACATTGTACCCCATACTCATTCACATAGGGTGGGGGGCCGGCATCCGGGGGCCCCCTTGTTAAAGGGGGCTCCCGGATTCCGATAAGCCCCCCGCCCGCAGACCCCGACAACCAACGGCCAGGGTTGTCGGGAAGAGGCCCTTGTCCTCACCAACATGGGGACAAGGTGCTTTGGGGTGGGGGGCCGCGCGGCCCCCCCTTCCCCAAGGCACCCCCATGTTGAGGGCACGCGGCCTGGTACGGCTCAGGAGGGGGGGGGCGCTCGCTCGCCCCCCCTTTCCTGGCCGGCCGGGTAGCGTGCTCGGACAAGGGTCTGTTGTGGACTTGGGGGGGACCCCCACGCCGATTTTTTTCGGCATTGGGGTTCCCCTTTAAGTCCATACCAGGCGGCGGGGCCAGCGACGTCTCCTTCGCGGGCCCCGCCTACCTGGAGACACGCTCGAAATGAGCGGACTTTCCTCCGCGTGTGGGCGAGTCCGTTCATTTCAAAAGTAGGGCGGATAGTACGGCGGACTTAGTACGCCGTATTAGTCCGCTCAAAAAGTGCCGTGTGTGGGCAAGTAGCCCGTTCGGAAAGTCTGACGGACAGTTTGGCGGGAAGTCCGCCAGATTAAGTACGTCGGACATACCGCTACGTGTGTACGCGGCTTTATCTTTCTCCTAGGTTCTCAAATGGCCTTTTAATCTTGGCCATTTTCTTCAATAGTGCAAATGTAACTTATTTGATATATGAGGTGACAATCTCTTCTTCAGCTAACAATTATGTTATGCTGTGGGTCTGCTACACACACATAATGTTATTGTTGTTAATGAATGTAATGCATTAATGTTAAAAATAATCATCCTTTTCAACTCCACGAATTAATTGCTTGGAAGCCCTAAAATGGTCTGATTTTGGCATATGTTATAGCACAGTGAGGGTTATTTACTGAAGGCAAATCCACTTTGCACTACAAGTGCAAAGTGGATTTGCCTTTAGTAAATAACCCCCATTGTCACTGTAACTACACCAACTTAACAAATAAACTGGTAGTGAGCATTGAAATAGGAAGCCACACATTGTTGAGTATAAAACATTTTACTCCAAGCACATTCACATGTGTGTTATAAACGGTTTTGGAACAAGCCAACATCTTGGTGTATAACATGTATGTTTAACATAAATTTGCCTTTTTTGAGGCTAAACAGGCATGTTTAAAAACATTACATACACATCCCCAACTCAGGAACTTACAAAGTTCAACTTTGCTAAAGTGAAGGCAATATCAGACATTAGTGCGTCAAAACTGTGTTGATCTTGCCTTCATTAGATGGGGTGATTTCACCTCTCTAACATCCACATTTTGAAGATGCACACTAATTGGGACTCAAAATTTGGATTTCCCTCATGATCCCATGCCTAAATTGTGTGTCTTTTCCCTACATCTATTTTGCTAAAGCCACAAAACACACAGTGTGTCAACATGTGCTATCTCCCATCATGGAATATCAATGTACGCGTTTTGTGGGTGCAGCCCCTTCCTCCAAACTAAAGTATTCTGATGAAAGATTATATGGTTCAGAGCAGTGGGAAACAAAGTCTTACTTTGGAAGTTTTCAGTCAGGGTGTCCAAGCTGAGGTGTCCTCCCACACACCAATAGACAAACGATCATTGAATAAAATGAGCAGCCGGCAACTCCATAACATCAAGCATATGTATTTTCAAACCTTCACAGTGAGTACAGTCAGCAGCAGACTAGTTTTAGTGATGACCCTTGTTCACAGCACTCAAAAACTGAAATAGGTGAGAGAAAGGGGTTGCCCTCCAGAAACACGTCCATTGATCCCCCACGATGGGAGCTAGCACATGTTGACACACTGGGGCTTATTTCAGAAAGGAAAAGCCACTTTAGCTCCCATCATGGGGGATCAATGGACGTGTTTCGGGGTGCAACCCCTTCCTCTCACCTACTTTAGTTTGGAGGAAGGGGTTGCACCCACAAAATGTGTACATTGATATCCCATGATGGCAGATAACACATGTTGACACACTGTGTGCATTCTCAATATTTGGCTTTGCAATTAATTTAAAAACATGTACAACATAACAACAACATCATGAATGTCTTGTTTCATCTTCATCACAATTGCACACCATGATCTTACTGAACAGTATTTGGGCACTTGCACTGCTGAAGTGAGTTTCTTCTTCCACATCACCTAAAAAAACAAAAACACCATGTATTATAAATATGCAGGCATCCATCTATTACCTGAAGCTGTGGTCTCAGACACTGACCTGTTGTCGAAACCATTTCTACCACTTCACCTAGCACTTCCTGAACATCTGCATCCACATCTTCTGGGTGTGTGGTGAGTTGCCTTTCTTCATTCGGTGTGGGGTTACTGGTGTCCTCAGATGTCCCTATTCTTTTCTCCCCTATGTGAAGACAAAAAAGGTAAACTTAGCAGACAGATATGTTAGGCTAGAAATAGTAATATAAAACATTGCTTGGAAGTGTTTTCCAATTGTCTGTTTTGGCAGAGTTCCAAGTTGAATACATATTTTTTTCCCTTTCAAAAGCTGGAATACTTACCTGTTTTGTGCAAGTTTCACATATGGAGAGACCCCTAGTATCCACTGGAGCACCTGTGTGAGACACCATAACAAGGGTGTTATGGTGTCCCACACTAGTGCTCCTGTGTCCAGATGTGTAAACAACTGTTGAGTGTCCTCTCCTGACACTAAATAAAGTTGTAATTTCATTATAGTTTCAAACACATCTAGACAACAATGTAACAAACTTATTTTGATAAAAATAGGCATGAACAAATGTAGTTAACCTGCATCTGCCAAAAAACTACGTATTAGTGGTCAAACGAACGATGTTTAATACAAACGATTCCTGTGTCCACAATCCTCAAACTTGGCATTTTAAACTGTACAACAGTAAAGAAAAGCACATGGACCAGCATGAAAGTAATAATAATAATAGGAACACACGACAAATACTTACTTTTTTGCAGCACTTTCCTGATCTTTCTATACTGATCTTGCTCCCTCAATTTGTGACCAGCGTTTCCTCAACTGATCCTTGGATCGTCGTACCCCAAAATTCCTGTGCGGACTTCTCACAACTTTGGCCATGATCTTGGCCTTTCTCACATTAGGGTTTCTGTAAGGCCCATGCTTCCCATCATAGTCTGTCATCTTTAAGATGTCCACCATCATTCTCCACCATTTCTTCAAAGGACATATTTGAGGCCTTATATCTCCTCCTGGATGTGGAACTGCCTTGCTCCGCACTTTTGTCGTTGCTGATGCAGCACACACCTGCTTTGTCTCCGCCATGTGCTCTCCCACATGCCCGAAAGAGAAGAGGCAGGGAATACACTAGAAAGAAGGGCAGGGGCGGAGTTTCACGCACGTGCAGTGTATTTAAAGCATAACATGCGGGCGATGTAACAGACATACAAATGATCTGTGAGTGAAGGATGGAGGTTTGTTATCGCCGATCGTTCAAACTAAGGTATAATTGTAACTTGGGGCATCAGTGGTTAGTGGCCTATACTGCTTATAGATTGAGGCCTATATTGGGACAGGATTAGGAGAGTTTAGCCTGACATTCAGGTTTGTCTTGTGTTGGTTTTTTGCAGATAAAATGGTTGATAAGTTTACACCCCCAGATTTTCTGCCAGACTTTATTGAAAAATACAGGGAGCTGCCATGTCTCTGGCAAGTACAAGGCAGGGACAATTCTAACAAGCTAAAGAGGAAGGCAGCGCTGGAGAAACTGTTGGACTTGGTGAGGCCTGTGTTTCCTATGGCTGACATCACCTACTTGAAGACCAAAATTGGTAGCCTGAGGAGCACATATAATAGGGAGCACAAGAAAGTCCAGGATTCCCTGAGATCTGGAACAGCAGAAGATTATCATTATTATTATTATTATGCAGGTTTTATATAGCGCCAACAGTTTGTGCAGGCTATACAACATGAGGGCAGACATTACAGCTACATTACAATTTGGTACAAGAGGAATCAGAGGGTCCTGCTCGTTACAGCTTACAATCTAAAAAGAAAGGGTCAATTGATACATAAGGTAATAGCTGTAGGGAGATGAGCTGACGGAGGAAGTAAAACAGTGTTAGTTAGAAGCAGGATAGGCTTCTTTGAAGAGAAGGGTTTTCAGGGATCGCCTAAAGATGGATAGATTAGGGGACAGTTGGACAGATTGGGGTAGGGAGTTCCAAAGGATGGGAGAAACTCTGGAGAAATCCTGGAGGCGAGCATGGGAGGAGGTGACAAGGGAGCTAGCGAGCAGGAGGTCTTGGGATGACCGAAGAGAGCGTCTTGGTTGGTATTTTGGGACTAGGTTAGTGATGTAGCTGGGGGCAGAGTTATGGATGGCTTTGTAAATTATTGTTAGTACTTTGAATTTTATTCATTGGGTGAGTGGAAGCCAGGAGGACACTGAATGGCTGTTAAGGTGTATGAGTTTGGCAGCAGCATTCGTTATGGACTGAAGGGGGGATTGTCTATATAAAGGTAATCCAATGAGGAGGGAGTTGCGGTAATCAAGGCGAGAGATGACCAGAGAGTGAATAAGAAGCTTGGTGGTGTCATTATTCAAAAAGGGTCGTATTCTGGAAATGTTGCGGAGGCTAAGGCGACATGGTTTGGACAGGGATTGTATGTGGGCCTGAAAGGACAGTTCAGAGTCTAAGGTTACCCCTAGCACCCTAGCATATGGGGACGGACAGATAGATGTTCCATTAATCTTGACAGAGAAGTCAGGGGAAGGGGCACGTGGTAGAGGAAATATTAAGAGCTCAGTTTTAGATAGATTAAGTTTGAGGAAGTGGTTTGACATTCAGGCTGATATGTCTGTTAGTAGGAGACTGATGGGGTGAGCTGAGGGGCAGAGAGATAGAATTGGGTGTCATCAGCTGACCCAGGGAGGACGTGTAGATCGAGAATAGTAGAGGTTTAAGGACAGAACCTTGGGGGACCCCAACGGAAAGGGGAGTTGGAGAAGAGGAAGTTGAGTTGTAGGTGACACTGAAGGTGTGATGAGAACCAACAGAGAGTGCAGCCTTGGAGACCAATCAAAATTGAGTTTTTTGAGGAGGAGGGGGTGGTCGACTGTATCAAAGGCAGCAGAAAGGTCCAAGAGTAAGAGTATGGAATAATGACCGTTGGGTTTGGCTGTTAGTAAGTCGCTTGTGAGTTTTAGGGGGCAGTTTCAGTGGAGTGCTGTGGACGAAATCCAGACTGAAGGGGATCAAGATTATTCTCAATGAGGTGGTCGCTCAGTCAGTTGTAGACTAAACATTCAAGGAGTTTGGAGGCAAAAGGGAGTAAAGAGATGGGTCTTAAGTTGTTAGGATTGGTGGGGTCTGAGGCCTTTTTTGGTATGGGAGTGACTAGCGCATGTTTTAGAGAGTTGGGGAAGATGCCAGTAGAGAGTGAGAGGTTGAAGATATGAGTTAAGGAGTATAGGAATGAGTCAGATAGTGATATGGTGGTATTATTTGAGAAGGAACAGGGTCCAGGGGGCAGGAGGTGAGATGGGCATTAGAAAACATTTAGTGACTTCCTCTATAGTAGATGGGTTAAAAGAGGGAAGTATTGATTGTGCAGGAGGACAAGGAGGGTAAAGTGAGGGAGGTGTCTGTAGAGCGGAGATCTCGAGACGAATTGTTTCAATCATATTTTTGAAGTGATTAGCTATCTCCTGGGCAGTGAGTAAGTTAGGGGGTGGGGATAATGGAGGACGAAGTAGAGTGGTAAATGTAGAAAAGAGTCGACGGGGACTGCGTGAGAGGGTGTTAATGAGAGTGATAAAGTAAGTCTGTTTGGCAGTGTGGAGGCAGGAATGGTATTTTTGGAGGGCAGATTTATATTGGCTGAAATCTTGCTGCGACTTCGTTTTACACCACAGACGCTCAAGAGCTCGGCTACGTTTTTTGAGGCTTCTGGTATTGTCTGTCTGCCAGGGTTGTAGTGATCGGGGCCTGATTCTGTGCGTAGTGAGGGGAGAAAAGGTATCCAGGGTGGCTGACAGTGAACTGTTGTAGACAGAAGTACCCAAGTTGGGGCAGGACAAGGATGAGATTTTGTCAGAGACAATCTGTAGCAGAAAAAAGAAGAGAAGGATTAAGACGGTGAAGGTTTCTACAGGTAATAGATTGGTATTTGGAAGGCAAGGAGGAGGCAATGAGAGAGTGAAACTAATAAGGTGGTGATCAGATAGAGGAAAAGGAATATTGGAGAGGGTGTGTGGAGATTGGAGAGGGTGTGTGGAGTGCATAGTAGTGGTAGGAGAAGATGAGGTCAAAGCAGTTGCCAACAGAGTGAGTATAAGCACTTGTCCATTGTTTTAGGTCAAAAGAGGAGGTTAGGCTCAGCAGATTAGAAGTAGCAGGAGTGTTAAGATTAACAGGGATGTTGAAGTCTCCAAGAATGATTGTTGGAATTTCAGACCACCCAGCAGGCTGACAGGACCTGAGAATGATATGCGATGCAGGAGAGATGGGATATTGGCAGAGAGCTGCACGCCATGTAATATTTGGAGGCAAGGAACAAGGTTGAAGGGCAGAAAAAGGAGGTACCCCATATGGGATGGTAAAGCTGCATCCTGTGTGTGTTTTTCTTTTGTTTTTTCCATGTAAATCTGGGTTGCTGGCAAATATTTGGCTCTATCCGTATATTTGAAGCAGTACTTGGTGGTGAGCAGGGCCTCCTATATACAAAAGAATATCCATTAGGGAATACTCTGGTATGAGCTGATTGAATTGATGTAAAAAAAACAAGCGGGAAGTGTACTACATGCATATATGCTTACTAAAGAACTGTTTAAATAACTAGCCTAGTAGAGCAATGAATTTGAAGTCTGCAAAAAATATACTAACTAGGTGAACTGTTCCTCTATCAGTTTGAGTGATTAATTATGGGATGTGATTAGGGGTGCAACGGATCAAAAAACTCAGGGATCGGATCGTTCCTCAGATCTGAGTCATGGATTGGATCATTTTTCGGATCAGCAAAGAATAATTTAATTTGCAAAAACCTGTGAAAATGGCAGCACCATATAGTCCCCACTGCAATATACATCTCCCCCACTGTAATATCCACGTCATCTCCCCCAATGTAATATTGGCTGACCATGGATGGGTATGGCTGGGTATTGGCAGGGTAAGTATTGGCAGGGTATTTCAGAATATTGCAGAATATTGGCAGGGTATTCCAGAGTATTGGCAGGATAAGTATTGGCAGGGTATTGCAGAGTATTGTCAGGGTAAGTATTGCAGAGTATTGGCAGGGTAAGTATTGCAGAGTAAGTATTGGCAGGGTATTGCAGAGTAAGTATTGGTAGGGTAAGTATTGCAGAGTAAGTATTAGCAGGGTATTGCAGAGTAAGTATTGGCGAGTATTGGCAGGGTAAGTATTGGCGAGTATTGGCAGGGTAATTATTTCAGAGTATTGGCAGGGTAAGTATTGCAGGGTATTGGCAGGGTATGTATTGCAGAGTATTGGCAGGGTAAGTATTGCAGGGTATGTATTGCAGAGTATTGGCAGGGTATGTATTGCAGAGTATTGGCAGGGTATGTATTGCAGAGTATTGGCTGGGTATTGCTCGGATGGCTGTGGCTGCCATCCGATTTCTCCCCTCCACTGTACAGATCAGTATAGAGAGGGGAGAGAGGAACCGGCGTCATCATGACGCCGGTTTGTTTACAGGTGATCGCTCCGTGACGGAGCGTTCACATTGTTAACGCCGACAGGTGTACCAAGATGGCCGCTGCTTGGGAACTAGGCCGAAGCCGCGGCCTTTCCTAAGGCCGAGACCACGGAGCGCTCCGTGGATCGTGGCGTGTGCCGATCCGAGCGGGGTGACCCATTCGGATCGAGGATCGGTGCCGATCCGTTGCACCGCTAGATGAGATTGATTGCCCGTCTAAAGCTGGCCATACACCTATAGATTATCTGCAGATTTTCTATGGTTAAATGGAAAAAGTGTAACAGATTTCTCCATGTATGCTAAACTGTGTGGATGGAGGAATCTTCCACTTTTTCCATCTAACCATAGAAAATCTGCAGATAATCTATAGGTGTATGGCCAGCTTAAGAGTTGACAGTACATTTACCAAAGGGTGGATAAGTTACTGAACTACTGCGATTTACCGCCTCTAGTGTACTTTGTTGCATGTATATAAAACAGCAGTTTCTTAAGATCCGGGCTTTGCCCCTTCCTCTCTTCCTTTCCCCTCGGCGGGGCTACCCCATTTATTTAGAGGGTAGAGGAGTAGAAGAAGATAGATCAAGAGAAGGGAGAGAATAAAATAAAATAAAACTGGGGAAACAAATAAGAGGGCTTAAGAAAAGCACCATGAGAATATCTACAAGCAAATCTACAATGACGGAGATGCTCTTGAGATTAGAAAATGCAATTAAAGCAGACATTAACATGCTAGGAGTAGACTTGGGGCACCTGTTAACAAGAGTAGAGGTGGTGGAAGAGAGGACGGACAAACACACCCAGGAGCTAAGTAAATGAAAGGAGCAAGTTAAAATATCACAACAAAATCAGAGGAAAATTCTCTACAGAGTAGGAGACCAGGAAAACCGAAATAGAAGACAAAACGTGTGAATTAGTTCAGTCCCAGAGGAAAGAGGAGAAGATCTGAGAAAAATTATTAAAACAATATTTAGTCCTCTTTGGGATAAAGGAGTTGAAGAATTCCTCACAAAGCAGAAATCTGGGTGAAGTTAAGAGGAAAGGCTCCCATGCAATACAAAGGCTCAGAGCTACAAATTTTTATGGATCTGGAACCAGAGACATTAGCAAGAAGGCGACTTTTGAAACCTTTACTAGAACAGATGCGGGTACAGAACATTAGGTATAACTGGGGATTCCCAGCATGCTTGATAGGCTTCAAAGAAGGAAGATCAGTAAGTCTAAGATTTCCGGAATAATTTGTAGAATTCTGTAATAAACTGGAACTACAGGCGCCAGAGTTGCCGGGTTGGACCGATGAGGTCTGGGAAGTACAGTAGGAAGTGACTGTGAGTAAGGAAGATTTAAGAGTACAGCATAAAAAATAACCACAGGAATAGTTGGAGAGCGTGGGATTGGGAGGTGAGGGGGGAAGCGGGTAGGGCAAGAGATAGTAGAAGAGGATCAAGATAGGCTGACCTGGGTCTGAGGTTCCAGAGGAGGCTGGCCTGCCCTCCATACCCTCTACCTTGTAGGGGTGGAGGGGTGTGATGGCACCTTCAGAGGCCCACCTCAAAAAAAGGAGATTTGGGGATGGTCATGGTATCCAGGACCATCAACAATTCAGAGGGCCAAAAAAGGAGGGGGGTGGAGGGGAGGGGAGGAGGGAGTGGGTAGAGGAGTAGGATGAAAGGGAGGGGGGGAGATGGAGGGAGGGGGGGAGGATACTTGCAGTGCATACAGGAAAATGGTAAAACCCCGGAATAGGCAAGAGAACCGAGGTCTGCATAGAAAATTAGGAAAACAAAGAAGACGGCTACAAACTTCATGACTTATAACGCAAGAGGGCTAAATACACCAAATAAGAGACATAAGATATTAAGAGAGCTTAAACAGTATGAAGCAGAGGTGGTCTTTTTACAAGCGATTCATATCTCACATGAATCAAATGTGAAATTATATTCTAATAATTTTTCGACATGGTATTATGGGGACACAATAACAAAGAGAGGAAGGGGGGTTGCAATAGGGTTTTCAAAAAAGATGCGGTTTAAATTAGAGGAAAGGATGACCGATCCAGAAGGTAGATTTCTTTTCCTAAAAGGTAAATTAAGTGAGATGGATTGTACATTGGCAAATATCCATGCCCCTAATAGTAACCCTATAAAATACCTAAAAGAAATGTTGGGAAAGTTGATGGATTTTAAGAGAGGATATGTTATTCTGATGGGGGATATGAATTTCTGTATGATTTGGCAATGGATAGTACTTCCAGGGTACAGGGGATGACTAATGTACAACTAAAAATGATAAAACAAAAAATGCATATGTGTCAAATGGTTGACGTTTGGAGAATTCAACATCCTAAATCACAAGATTTTACGTTTTACTTCCCTGTACACGGGACGTACTCCAGGATAGATTATATTCTGGTTGATCATAGAGCATTGGAAAGGGTAATAGAAAGCATTGAAATAACTACATTATTGGACCACACTCCAGTGAAAATGAAAATGATAGTCCCCGGAAATCAAAGGCAACCCTATACTTGGCGACTAAATGAAGAATTACTCCAAGATGAGGAAGGCTCAGAAATAGTGGGAAAAGAATTAGAACATTATTTTTCAACAAATGATACAGACAAGATAACAGGGCCTACCCTATGGGAGGCTTACAATGCTTACATTAGGGGGATCCTGGTAGCCGTAGGTACAAAGAAAAAAAAAGGGAGATCAGAGAAAATTAAAATATTAATGGAAGAAATATCTAGAGCTGAACAAGGGCATAAAAACAGCCCCAACACCGAGTACTGCATCAAAAAGTAGTAACCAAAAGGGATGAATTAAAAGATCTTTTGGAACAAGAGACTAAAAAACATTTAACCGAATAGCCAAAGAAAGATTGGGGGAATAAAGCTAGTAAATATTTAGCAAGAATGCTTCAAAAGAAAAAATCCACAAATTATATAGAAAAAATTCAAACTAAGAAAGGGGAAATGGCCTATACGACAAAAGAAATAGCTTAAATATTTAAAAACTACAATAAGGGACAATACTGAGTAGAACAGATGGGTGACCAGCCAGGAGAAGAAAAAATAAAAATAAATGATTTTTAAAAAAACGCTAGACTGCCAAAGATCACGGAAAATGAATGGAAAATATTAGAAAAACCTATAACTTAAGAGGAAATAAATAAGGCCTTGTAAGACTCGGCCCCAGGGAAAAGCACTGGCCCTGACGGGTTTACAATGTACTACTACAAAAAGTATAAAGAGATTTTAACCCCAAAGCTATGCAAATACATGAATGGCCTGGGTGTTGAATATGAAATGAGCAGGGAGGCCCTGTCCACCAAGATTACAGTAATCCAGAAGAAGGGGAAAGATGGGACGTTGTGTTCCAGCTATAGGCTAATATAGCTACTAAATGCAGACACAAAATTATATGCTAAAATATTGGCAGAAGAGTTAAAAGCTCCGATGAATTCACTGAAACACCCTGATCAGGCAGGATTCATAACAGGTAGGGAGGGGAGGGACAATGGGGTAATAACACTACTACTTCAGCGTATGAAAGAAATTGGGTCCCCAGGTCTATTCCTGTCGACGGACGCACAAAAAGCCTTCGCCAGGGTAGACTGGGGATTCATGATACAGACATTAGAAACCATGGGAGTTGGGTCAAGAATGAGTCAGTGGATTAAAACATTATATCATCACCCTACAGCAACTATAAAAATAAATGGAACACCGCCCCCTTCCTTCAAGATGAAAAATGGGACGAGACAGGGATACCCCCTATCACTCCTTTTATTTGTGATGTCCTTAGAGCCATTACTTGCTACGAATCAAAATAATCCCGATATAACGGGAATTACGGTAGGAAATTAGCAACATGAACATGCAGCATTCGCAGATGACATTTTGTTTTATATAGGTAACCTAAGGATTACAATGCCTAATCTAGTAAAGATTTTAAAAAAATATGGCGAACTATCAAATTTCAAAATAAACCAAGCTAAATCCGATGTCTTAAATATAAATGTAAACAAGTTGGAAGAACGGAAGCTCCAAAAGGAATTTAAATTCCCCTGGCGGAAAGAACTAAAGTATTTAGGAATAAAATTAGCAAATTCAATGAAGAAGATATATAAAATAAATGATATACTATTATTAGATTAAATTAAAACCGAAAGTAAAAAACTAGTAAATAGACCACTTTCATGGATAGGACGCATTAACACCTTAAAGATGATCATGCTACCAAAGATTACATACAAGTTCCAGATGTTGCCTGTGGCACTACCTCAACCATATCTTACAAAGCTAAAATATTTAATAATGAATTTCATTTGGAAAAATAAAAAACCTAGAGTTTCTTTTTCAACATTGAAACAAGAACAAAAACGAGGTGGGCTTGCAGTCCCTGATATTCAAAAATATTATAATGCAGAAGTATTTTCGAGAGTCGTTGAATGGGTTAAGAAAAATAACAATGAAAAAAGGTGGGTCAATTTAGAATTAGGCTAAAACAAAAATACTAAAGCGCAATAATTGAATAACCGTGGAATAATCTAAATGAAAACAGCTGCAACACTTAAAATGTGGTCAGTACCAAGTGTGATATATACAATAAATAATAGTGCTGCGCTCTGATCAAACAACCACCCCAATAATAAAGTGCGTATGTGCTAATAGTGCAAGAAAAAGAGAAAAAGTGCACCAAGAATAATCGCTAGAGGCAAAAACACTGAACAAATCAACTCAGCTCTGCCCGAATAAAATTAATAAATACTATATTATATTGAAGTGCATGTGTGCTGCTAGTGCAAAAAAATAAAATTACACCAAAAATATCCACTAAGAAGCGGAAAACACTGAGCAGATCACCTCAGCACTGCCCAAACTAAACAATTTATACAGATCACTGTGCCTCAAATCTGAATAGAAATATGCACCGTCAGTAGTTATAAATATCTAATGTAAAAAATAAATAAAAAAATATCATAATAAAGTGCAAATGTGCTGCAGTACTCAAAAATATGAATAAAATTCTCAATTCAAAATAGTAACCACTGAAGGAAAACATTACCACAAAAAAACAAATAAATAAATAAAAATAATATATATTAAATTATATGTGCCTTAAATGGCTGATAATAATTCCAAGTGCAAATCCCAATATACACAATTTTTTTTCCATGTGATATACTAATAATATATGTATCAAAAGATGTGCAAATAACTCATGCATGCGGCAATGGTTGAAAAAGGACAGCAAACAACGCCCTGATAATCCTTGGTCAAGTCATTAAACACGGGCTTGCCATTCATAAGATAACTGGGCTAAAAACAATTGAGTCATTTAGAAACATACAGCCAACTCCTGAGTGGGTGTATCAGTATCTTGAATGTATCAAAATCTTTGCATCAAAATAAATAGTCTTCAGTATTCAGTATTAAAGGGAGGGTGGGCAAACAGAGTGTGCTGATACCCTCTATAATTAATCATCTAGAAACTTATGAGGAGGTAATGTTATCCCTTAACTTAAAACATGACCAACATAAAATGTATTTTATTCCATGGGTATTTGAGCAAAACATAGATATTTCTTTAAAGCTTTACGAGATCTGGGCATCAATAAATGGGCTGAAGTCCTCTCAGAAATAAAAAGTGAATTTGGTCCATATAGATCCGTTACTGCTGCAAGAAGGGCCATGTTTTTAAAAATGTTGAGTGAATCAAAGGCCCAGGGAATTTCTGTCCATCCTCAAAAATGCCTATAGTTTGGCTAAGAAAAGAAACAATTTTGAATGCCGCAAATTCACCCAACTATTTTATGAAGCTTTGCCAAATAACCTAAAATTTGTTCTACCATCCCATGAAAAACCATCCCATGAAAAACCTAGAATGGATATTGTCTGAGAGTACCACCCTTTTTGCTGTTCTCCAAAATAATGATGAATCCCAGGATAGGTTTAAAAAGTCCATTCAGGTAACAGCTGAGACTCATATAAAAAGGGAACAAGGACAGTTTGAAACTCCAAGAAGGAATTATGCTGATGTGGTTAAAAATCCCAGTCCTAGGGGGGGGGGGGGGGCGTGGCCAGCGCACAAGCTGAATGGAAGCTCTGTGAGAGAGCTCCGTGACACGAACGGGCATATTAGCGACAATTCACAGCGAATATCGGTAAAAAAGATACGAACAGGCGACGGAAGAGTTCCTGAATCCGAAGGTGATGTCGAAAAAGCGGAAAGATGAACGGAAAATGAAAAAACTAATGACATTCTCCTCTCAGTCAGCGGGAGGGAGGAAAAAAAGATGGCACAGATCCTCTTACAGCTGCTGTACCAGCAACAGCCTCCTCAGGGAGAGCGCACTACACTGACATGCCTGATGCTGCTCTAGAAGAATCACCTCACAAAACACATCTGGAATCTCCTCATGAGGAAGATTACCTCAGCCCTACATGTCGCAGCCCGGCTAAAACTCGTTTCAAACTGGATTTCACAGGCCAGGAGGTTAGCCATAAAATACCTCATATTAGTCAAGATAACACAGTCATAACTCCTATAGCTTCGCCTATAGCCGCATTTCCCACTAATAACCAGCCTATTCTGGACACCCAATTAAAAGAAATGCTATTAACTTTACATACTTCATTTCATACGGATATTTTACAACTCACAAATCAATTCTCCAAAGCAGTGAACTCCTTAGGTGAAAGAGTACACACTATTGAGAACTCTATGGGAGACATGACCAATACTATTAATGACTTAATAGATGCTCATGAAGAAAATAAAGCTGAAAAAGAGTGGCTTAAATTTAAAATCGCAGATTTAGACGACCGCTCAAGGAAGAACAATCTCAAAATCAGGGGTATCCCTGAAAATATACAGCAGTCTGATCTTAAAAAAATATGCCACTGACTTATTCTCCAACTTGCTGCCAGCTATACCAGCCTTAGAGCTCACAATTGATCGTATCCATCGGATTCCGAAACCGTCATTTCTCCCTCCACAGATACCACGTGATGTACTACTTAGAGTACACTTCTACCATGTTAAAGAACAAATCCTATATAAAGTGCGACATCTAGGACAACTTCCACAACCATATAATACAATCCAGATTTATGCTGACTTGTCTAAACATACTCTAGATATGAGAAGACAACTTTCCACGATTACAAAAGCTCTGCGTAATCATAAAATTGAGTACCGTTGGAAACAACCATCTAAACTACTGATACAGAAGAACGACACCTACCATACAATCACTTCTGTGGAACAAGGCATTAAGTTACTTCACGCATGGGGAATTATCCCCGAACCAACTCCACCTATCGGAGCTAAGAAGAATCCGGAGAAACTTACGCCACAATGGCATTAACTTTCATTGACTAGATCCGGTCAAAATACAATCCTATCTATAGGAAACCGATCTATCAGCTTGCCTGCCGTGCCGTGCGATACTAAATCTTTGGAACAGTAACTTTGAACTAATTCCCCATTCTAATGTTGCAGTATACATTGAAATGTTTACCACTGCAAGTTAAGTTTAATGTTTGGTTATATTTTTGTTTGTGCTTTTACTTTTATTTTTTTCTTCACAGTATCCTATACACAACTCATAGCATTCAAAGGGACAGGTATGTTGTGAACCTACAAAATTTGAATCAAAACTTTTCAGTCACTAAATTTTTGGACATTCATAGTCATTTCAGACTACAGATTGTTCACATGGAAGTAGAATTTAAAGCTATTATCAGGCTAGTATGTACTTACTTTTTCCATCTTATTAATATCCTTTTATGAGTATAAAGTTAATATCTTTAAATACTAATGGTCTTAACCATCCAGCAAAAAGAGCGTCGATGTGGCAAATGGCTAACACCCAGCGATGTCAAATATTGTGTATACAAGAAACCCATTTCAAAACAGGCGCTATTCCCACTTGCACCCATAAGAACTTTCCTCACATATTTACAGCCTCAGGCCAACAGAAAAAAAGAGGAGTACTTATTGCCATACATCATTCAGTTAATTTTCAATTACATGAATCTATTGTAGATACCAATGGACGATACCTCATATTAATATGTGCCATTGATAATACACTTACTACATTGGTAAATGTGTATGCGCCTAATAAAAGGCAATCCCATTTTCTGAATGGCCTGATGAGAAAAATAAGTAAATGCCGAAAAGGTGCCTTAATAATTTGTGGAGACTTCAACACAATACATGAACAAGAACTAGACACTTCTAATCCCAAAACCAGAACCAACTGTGCACTTAAATTTTTTTTGAATAAAAGCGATCTCTATGATGTATGGAGATGCCATCATCCTGGAGATCGTGAATACACATATCATTCCCTGGTACATAATACCTATACTCATATCGATTATATTTTTACGGATAAGTGGTTATTGCAGCGGGTGAGGGAGTCTGACATTGCACCCATCACTTGGACTGATCATGCCCCAATTAGTATGACTATTCCATCTAAACACTCTCAAACGACCCATTTTCTATGGAGAACAAATGCATATCTTATCAAAATGCCTACCTATGCTACAGCTATACAAAACCAGATAACTGAATTCTTTAAATATAATGTGGGATCGGTGTCAAACTCCGCCACCCTATGGGGTGCTCATAAAGCATTTAGTAGGGGAATCCTAATGCAACTGAATGCTCAATTCAGGAAAAATAGAACGAAACTCATTGAGAAACTTACTGCTGACATTAAAACATTAGATTCCCAAAACCAATGTCACCCATCACAACTGAAAACTAAACTACAAATATTACGACAGGAACTCAGAACGACTTTATTGGATACATTTGAAAAACATACTAGAAAACTTAAAGCTAAATATTACCATACTAGCAACAAAGCAGGAAAAAACATGGCACTTCGGATCAAAGGCAGATATTCCAAATCAAAGATTCCATATCTATACCACCCTATTACTAGAGAAAAATTGCAAGACCCCCAAGACATAGCGAATGCATTTAGCTGTTATTATAGCTCCCTTTACAATCTTAAAGATGATTCTCAAACTCCCACACCTACCCCAAAGATAATAAGTGATTTCTTAGATACTATTAGTCTCCCATCATTAACTACTGATCAAATCTCTGATCTTAACGTCCCATTTTCAGTGGAAGAAATTGCTAGAACTATAGACTCCCTGCCCAACAATAAATCTCCGGGCCCAGACGGAATGATAGGAGAATACTATAAATTACTTCGAGATATACTGGCTCCCCACTTATGCTCACTTTTTAACGAAGCAGCATCCAAATCAGAATTTCCGGCTGAGATGCTTCAGGCCTTGATCATAACACTGCCGAAACCAGGCAAAGATCCCAACGCTCCCCAAAATTTCAGACCGATTTCATTATTGAACATTGACATCAAAATATACGCCAAAGCAATAGCGAATCGACTGATGAACTACATACCAGACCTCATTCACAAAGATCAATCTGGCTTTACTAAAGGTCGACAATCTTCAGATGCAACAAGACGTCTGATTGATATTATACACTTCACTGAGAGACATCAAACGCCTTCTCTGCTCCTTTCTTTGGATGCAGAGAAGGCGTTTGATAGGGTCCATTGGGGCTATTTACAGTCAGTGCTTTTAAAATTTTTGCACTGTATAAGGGCCCCTCAGCGAGAGTATACACAAATGATATGATGTCTAGGCCCTTTGGCATCTCGAATGGAACACGACAAGGTTGCCCCTTATCTCCTTTAATATTTAATTTAGCCATCGAACCTCTAGCAGAACATATAGGATCTGACACAAAACTATCTGGTATAAAAATTGGGCAAATAGATAATAAAATAAGTCTGTTCGCAGATGACATAGTGCTTATAGTGTCTGATCCTATTTCATCTCTCCCGAATCTCCAAAATATACTAACGACATTTGGACTCCATGCTGCCCGCAGACGCCTGCCCACTCCTTCCTACCAGGTTGGGGACAGAGTCTGGCTGTCATCTCGTAACCTCCGACTTCGTGTTCCCTCACTGAAGTTAGCACCTCGGTTAATTGGGCCTTTCCGTATTCTTGGCAGGATTAACCCAGTGGCTTACGCATTAGACCTTCCTTCTAACATGCGTATTTCGTGTGTATTTCATGTCTTCTTATTAAAACCTTTGATCTGCAACCACTTTACCACCTCAGTGCCACCTCCTCACCCTGTGCAGGTTGAGAACCATGAGGAGTAGGAAGTACAGTCCATTGTTGACTCCCGTCAGTTCCATGGAGTCATACAGTACCTGGTGCATTGGAAGGGGTTCAGGCTGAAGGAACGCACTTGGGTCTCATTCTCTGACGTACATGCCCCTGTCCTCCGCCAATATTTCCATAGACATTTTCCCCTCAAGCCTGGTGGTCCTCTGAGGGGGAGGGGTCGTTGAGGAGGGGGTACTGTCAGGGCTGCTTTCAGCCCTTCCTTCTCAGAGCTAGCCACTCACCTGTCGGCTAATTGCCAGCTCCTATCTCTCCACAGTTACTCAGCTGTTGATGCTATCCTGCTCGTCAGTCCTGCCTACTTAAGTCGTCCAGCCCAAAGTATCTCTGCCTTCGCCTTGGTCAACATCATATCTCCTGCATTCCTGTTTAACCACTTGCCGACCAGCGCACGCCGATGTACGTCGACAGAATGGCACGGGCAGGCAATTGGGCGTACATGTACGTCCCTTTAAAATTTGCCGCCCTGCCATCGGGAGCGCGCCACCGCCGGCGCGCTCCCGCGCTGGTCGGGACCCCCGTGAGTCCGGTCGCGGGACCAGCGGCCTCGATCGCCGCGGGCATACCCGCGATCGTCTCACGGAGTGGCTGAATGAAGAAATGCCATTGTAAACAGCATTTCTCCATTCTGCCTAGCAACTAGTGACGCTGATCTCTGCTCCATGTGATCGGAGCAGAGATCAGTGTTCACTAAATTAAAGCCCAACCCCCCCACAGTTAGTAACACACCCCTAGGAACACTTAACCCCTAAACTGCCACCCACTGGTTAACCCTTTCACTGCCAGTGTCATTTACACAGGAATCACTGCATTTATATAGCAGTGATTACTGTATAAATGACAATGGTCCCAAAAATGTGTCAAAAATGTCCGATATGTCTGCCACAATGTCGCAGTCACAATAAAAATTGCTGATCGCCGCCATTACTAGTAAAAAAAAAAATAATAAAAAATTATTAATAAAAATGCCATAAAACTATCCCTATTTTGTAAACGCTATAACTTTTGCGCAAACCAATCAATAATCGCTTATTGCGATTTTTACCAAAAATATGTAGAAGAATACGTATTGGCCTAAACTGAGGGAAAAAATGTTTTTTTATATATTTTTGGGGGATATTTATTATAACAAAAAGTAAAAAATAATGCGTTTTTTTCAAAATTGTCGCTCTATTTTTGTTTATAGCGCAAAAAATAAAAACCGCAGAGGTGATCAAATACCACCAAAAGAAATCTCTATTTGTGGGAAAAAAAGGACATCAATTTTGTTTGGGAGCTACGTCGCACGACCGTGCAATTGTCAGTTAAAGGGACGCAGTGCTGAATCGCAAAAAGTGGTCTGGTCTTTGACCAGCATAATGGTCCGGTCTGTAAGTGGTTAAAGACTTGCTGCTCCACTACAGTGATCCCTGGCTATATTTTAACTACGTTTGTTCTTTTTATTATTAAACAAGTATGATTTAACTGTACTTCTGTCTCAGTCTGATTTCATGGTTTCTGACACTCTAACACACAATCGGATTTTCCGATGGGAAATGTTGGATGTGAGCTTATTGTCGGAAAGTCCGACTGTGTGTATGCGCCATCAAACATTTGCTGCCAACAAATGTTTGCTAGCAGGTTCTCAAATTTTCCACCAACAAAACTTTGTTGTCGGACAGTCCGATCGGGTGTACACAAGTTTGCGCACAAAAGTTCACGCATGCTCGGAATCAAGTACAAGCCTGAAACGCTTGTACAACTAGCATTCGTAATGGAGATAGCACATTCATCACGTGGCAAATTTTGAAATCTCTCTTCTTCTTTATAATGCTATAATAATGAAGTTGCTTTGCTGCTGATATTCACAGAGTTATGACAAACTGATTTTTTATTATTTCTCGTGATCTCCTGAATCATTTTATTTTTATTATTTTTCTAGTGATCACCATAATATTTTTTGGTGTTTTGTGTGTCAAGTTACCACAACACCATTATGTTGTATTTTTTAACCTCAAAGAGATGCAACTATGTTGGTGTCCCTTGTTTTAATTTGACATTGTATTTTTGAAATGAACCTGCCTACTCACAAACAAATTGTCCTTTTTGAAGTAAAACACATAGCCAAGTATTTGTCCAAACAAAAATTAGGAATTTAATAGGGGTCATAACAAAATAAAGAGGAAGGCAATGATTGAGAAACAGTTGGAATTGGAGAAGCCTTTGTACCCCAGGGCAGACATCAATTATTTGACTGTCAAAATTGGTAACCTGAGGAGTCCATTTAATAGGGAGCACAATACTCTCCAGGACTCCGAGAGATTGGGAGCAGCAGCATATGACAGATATGTCCCGAGGCTGTGGTCTTACAACAGCCTGCGTTTTTTGCCAGACCACACCAAACCCAGGCCATCACTCTCAACTCTTCCTTCCAGACTTCCTTCCATGCTGCTGTGGTGGGTGGGCTGGCTGTGGTGTTGGTGGGGTTTCTGGAGGTGGTGGAGGAGTATGGTCCAACTCACACAGGTGGCTTTGATCTGTGAGTTGGCCCCTCGTCCCCTTGTTTAGGACCTGAAGAATGATTTCCTCACAGATCAGGAATTGGCCCTTCTTCTTCTTGTGTTTGAGTTTACTTGCTGTCACATATCCAAATGACTCGGGGCCAACAGCTGTCATTGTAAGTACCGCATTAGACTGGTGAATTAAAGCAGTTGTTGACTCCTCCAGGTTCCTTGTCTTCCTGGTCCTTTTGGTTGGAGGGTGGAGAGGAGGAAACTGGGATTTCATCAGGCTGCTTGCCATTGCCTCCTCCTGGCTGAGACTTTCCTATATATGAAAATGGTACATAGTTTTAGTTTTTGGTCATCAAATCACACATAATTTTGAGCTCATGACTGTTACAAATTGAATGTTAACAAATAGAAAAGACTATCATTCTGACCCCAGCATTTTTTATTCTTGTCCCAATCATTTTTGGCTACTATTGTCAATTGATATGTAAACCACTTTGTTAAATCCAAAATTAGTGATCAATAATAGCATCTAGTTAACATCATTCAACTTTTGACAAGAAATATGTTCAACAATGCTATACCTGGCTCAAGCTGGGCTCCTGCACATCTTCTTCCTGGGTGGAAGGCCCAGGTTGGACTTCAGGAGCCTTAGCTGATGTGGAAGAAAGTGTGGAATGAAGTGTTGAAGGAAGTGTAGATAGCGATGGCCTGGGTTCACTCTGGTCTGACAAAAAAATGCAGTCTGTCGAAGTACTACAGCCTGGGTACATATACGTCATCTGCTGCTGCTCCAGCCCTCATGGAATCCTGGACCTTCTTGTGCTCCCTATTATATGTGCTCCCCAGGCTAACAATTTTGGCCTTCAAATAGTTGATGTCTGCCGTGGAATACACAGGCTTCACCAATTCCAACAGTTTCTCCAGCACTGCCTTCCTCTTTTTCTTGGTGGAGTATTCTCCGCATGTCACTCTCTAGAGACATGTCAGGCTAAACTCTCCTCTTGTCCCAATATAGGCCTCAATCTATAAGCAGTATAAGCCACTAACCACTAATGCCCCAAGTTACAATTGTACCTTAGTTTGAACGATCGGAGCTTATGATCCTACATCCTTTACTCAGAGATCGTACATACAAAGCCTGCATTTTATGCTTTATATACACTGTGCATGCGTGAAACTCTGCCCCTGTCCTTCTTTCTAGTGTATTCTCTCACGGGGCAGTGGGAGAGCACATGGCGGAGACATAGCAGGTGCCTGCAGAGAGCAGCGAGGACGAGGAAAGCCGGAAGCAAGGCAGTTCCAAATCCAGGATGAGATATAAGGCCTCAAATATGTCCTTTGTGGAGATGGTGGAGATGGTTGACATCTTGAAGAGGGCAGACTATGATGGGACGTATGAACCATACAGAAACCCAAATGTGAGAAAGGCCAAGATCATAACTAAAGTTGTGAGAATTCTGCACAGGAATTTTGGGGTAAGACGATCCAAGGAGCAATTGAGGAAACGCTAGTCAGACTTGAAATTGAGGGAGCACATTCTGGAGATGCCTGTAGAATTCAGTCTGGGTGATGAAATCCGGCTATTCTTCCCCACGTCCCGATATAAAACACATAAGTCGCCGACACCACCGCCAGCAACACAATACTACTGTGCCCCTTGTAGTTGTAGTAGTACGACCCCAAGTTGGGGGGTAGGACGATCTGGACGTGTTTCCCATCTATCGCACCACCGCAGTTGGGAAAGACCCACTGCTGCGCAAATTGGGAGGCCACAGTCTGCCATTCCTGTGGGTTGGAAGGAAACTGTCTAACAAGAAAAAAAATCAGTACTTTTGCACATAACATTGCAAACAGATTAGACACAAACATTCCTGGCCAACATAAGTATAACATTTATTTAAATTAGTATTTAAAATCAAAAGTATAAGGTCCACTTATCAGATTCCTCACCCCCTCTGATGGGCCACTGTAAAAATTTTAGGGTGGGGAGATGTTTTGGACAGGTAACCATCTCCACTTCATTGAAAGATGAATGCATAAATAATGTGTGTTACTTTGGCCAACCACTCCTTACTTACACTTTTGGCAGCCCACTGGACTGGTAAGAAGTATCATAATCCAAAAATACAAAAATATGAATACACAGTGTCCAAAATGAAGCACATTTTTACATTTGGCAATTACCTATCAAGATAATAGGAGAACAAAACTTGAAACAGTACCATTTCAAAGTAGTATTCAGACAGGCCTTTTCACTACATGCTTTGGTGAATTCATCCATAAATCTGACCACAAAAGAGTATAGTGTGTATGGGTTTGGCAAAGTCAGCAGAAAGAGTATTGGTATCGGTTGACTTAGCGGTTGGGGGGGGTTCCAAATGAGTTTTGGCACCTCAAAATAAACCCCTTGCATGAATTTTATGGACAGCAATAACACTTGAACACATTTTATTGGGTTTTTAGGGTAAGCACTACAATGGAGCTGACAAAATACATTGTTAAGTTACTAGGCTAGGTGTGTATAGGCTCAGGATAGCATGCTGGGGAGGTTAGTGAAGGCAAATATGCATGAAGGACAAAAAAGGAGCATTAAAAGCTTACAGCATGCATGAGGTCAAAGAGAACATTCACAGCATATTACAATTATGGTAATTATGGAATGATGAAATAAATACAATACATTAGCAAACATTAAATACATAGAATGTGATGTTAAAAGATAAAACCTACCTTAATATAGTCCTTCTGCAGGACCTGTATGATGGCAGAACAGGTCTCTGGAATAATGATTCCCAGAGGCTGGGGGGAGATCCCATTTTTAAACGTAATATCCTGGAGACTTCTCCCCGTGGCCAAGTACCGCAAGGTAGCGACGAGCCTTGGGAGTGATGACATGCCACATGCAGGTGTCCTGCTTGGTAATATAGTGGGTAAGCAAAGCCAACAGACGGTGAAAATCGGGGTCCGTCATCCAGAGATAATTCCTGAAATCATCAGGATTTTTCTCCTGGAGCTCCCAAGAGATTAGATATGTTCTTAATGAGTTAAGAGAGGCAGGAGTTAAAATTTAATTACAGAAAGCCCAATGGTGCCATTCCAAGGTCAATTTCTTAGGACACGAGTTTACATCTGAAGGCCTCAATCCTCAAAAGAAGAAAGTGGGGGCTGTGATGAAGTCAAAAACACCTACCAATATCAGTGAACTGAGATAATTTTTGGGTATGATGAATTATTCACGTAAGTTTATTGATAATTATGCAGAAATCAGTAAACCACTGTTGACATTGCCCAAGAAGGATGTACCATGGATGTGGGGAGAGGATCAACAGCAGGCTATGAATGAGCTTAAAAGAAAACCCACCCAAGCCCCATGTCTGATACATGCAGAGGGGGGTAAACTTTTCTATTTGGAAACTGGTTTTACAAACCTCAGTATCGGTGCGGTACTATGTAAAAAATAAGACAATTTAACCACTTCACCCCCGGAAGAATTTACCCCCTTCCTGACCAGAGCACTTTTTGCGATTTGGCACTGCGTCGCAAAAGTGACGTACTTTTTTTTCCCACAAATAGAGCTTTCTTTTGGTGGTATTTGATCACCCCTGCAGTTTTTATTTTTTGCGCTATAAACAAAACAAGAGCAACAATTTTTTTTTAAAAAAGCATTATTTTTTACTTTTTGCTATAATAAATATAAAATATTTTTTCCCTCAGTTTAGGCCAATACATATTCTTCTACATATTTTTGGTAAAAAAAAAATGCAATAAGCAAGTATTGATTGGTTTGCGCAAAATTTATAGCACTTACAAAATAGGGGATAGTTTTATGGCATTTTTATTAATAATTTTTTTTTTTTAATGGCGGCGATTAGAGATTTTTATCATGACTGTGACATTAAGGCAGACACATCAGACATTTTTGACACATTTTTGGGACCATTGTTATTTATACAGTAATCAGTGCTATACAAATGCACTGATTCTTATGTAAATGACGTTGGAAGTGAATGGGGTTAACCACTAGGTGGCAGTGTAGTGGTTAAGTGTGTCCTAGGGGCATGTTTCTAACTGTTGGGGGGTGTGGCTGTGTGTGACACGTCACTGATCTCTGCTCCGATCACGGGGAGCAGAGATCAGTGACACTGTCACTAGGCAGGATGGGGAGATGCTTGTTTACATTGGCATCTCCCCATTCTTTCTCCCCATGAGGCAATCGCGGGTATCCCCACAGCGATCGAGTCCCCGGGACCCGCGACCCGACTCACGGAGCCTGCCGCACGCACCCCCTGGCCGCCTCTTAAAGGGTAACATACAGGTACGTGATTCTACCTGTACGAGCCCTTCTGCCGATGTATATCGGCGTGAGGCAGTCAGCAAGCGGTTATACAAAATCATTGCCTATGCAAGTAAGTCCTTGTCACCTGTAGAGGTAAAATTTGTGTTACTCACCACAGTCTGGGCCCTTCAAAACTTTAGAAGTTACAATCAGGGTGAGAAAATAATCATTGAAACCACACATCAACCTTTATAATATTTACAAAGTGATAAAATAAGAGATAGTAATTTGTCAAACAGCAGAATCACTGCTTGGGCATTATCTCTACAAGGATGGCCATTAGAAGTTCAGTATAAACAAAATAAGAAGTGCCCAGTAGCTCAAGGACTTGCTGAATGTTCATGATTGTGTGGCTCCTTCTCATAAAGAAGAGCTGTTAGCTGACTTCCTAGAGCAGGCATGTCCAAAGTCTGTCCCGTGGGCCAATTGCGGCCCACGTTCCGGTTTAGGACAGCCCGCCTGGTAATTTTGACATGTATACCTTTTGTGGCCCCCAACGCATCCCTGAGCGCCTGGGGCCACAAAAGATATACTAGCTGGCTGCCTTGGAGGGGACAGGACGAGCGCCGTACATACAGGAGGAGAATTTCCTCTGTAAAAGGAAGTCCCGTTCTGTTCTGTCCATCTTAGGAGGTGGGAATTTCCATTAAAGAGGCTGCCGAGAAAACAGGAGTTTCTCCTGTATGTCTGTTTGCGCTCCTCCTTGTCCACTCTGAGGCTGAAGATGGGCATCGATCAGGCTGCACTGAGGGCAATGGTGAGTCTGCATTCAGGACAATGTGGGTGCTGCTGCATTCAGGACAATGTGGGTTCTGCTGCATTCAGGACAATGTGGGTTCTGCTGCATTCAGGACAATGTGGGTTCTGCTGCATTCAGGACAATGTGGGTGCTGCATTCATGGCAATGTGGGTGCTGCTGCACTCAGGACAATGAGGGTGCTGCTGCATTCAGGACAATGGGGGTGCTGCTGCATTCAGGACAATGTGGGTGCTGCATTCATGGCAATGTGGGTGCTGCTGCATTCAGGACAATGTGGGTGCTGCTGCATTCAAGATAATGTGGGTGCTGCTGCATTCAGGACAATGTGGGTGCTGCATTCATGGCAATGGTGAGGCTGCAGATGGGCACTGATTAGGCTGCATTGATGGGCACTGATCCTTATTTTACTTCAGTTCTTTGTTTAAAATTTAAGATTGAACTAACACACAGACCGAATGTTAATGGTTCAAAGAATGTCAGGCAAAATGGTCAGCCCTCACGCATGTTCACTTCATCAAATCTGGCCCTCTTTGAAAAGAGTTTGGACACTCCTGTCCTAGAGGAACAAATCTATTCCCTTGCAAAGCATATGATGAGGATTACTGTCCTCTACTCCCCTGTGTATACATTGATGGTTGTGCTTATAACACTATTGTAGGGGAGGAGAGAAAGCTAGTGGCTGGTATTTGAATCACATGGACCAGTGAATTTCCAAAGGTATCAGTAGGATTTAGCATTGGTGCCAAAAGTAGCCAGGTGGCAAAATTAGAAGTTGTATACAAGACTGTCCAAACAGCTATAGAGCATAATATCACTGAATTCGTTATAGTTACAGATTCCAATTATGCTATAGCTTTGTCGAGTATCTGCCTACTTGGAAAATAAAAAACATGTTGCAGTCTAACAATAAACCTGTAAAACATGCCAAATTGTTTTGCACCATTGATGAATTGGTCAGTAAGAATGGTTTAACCATTTATTGGAAGAAAACTAAGTCATTCTAAAACCCAGAACATGGACAGGGAAGGTAATGATTTAGCCGATCAACTTTCCAAACAGGTTGCAATTACTGGAGCAAATGTATTATTATTATTATACATAATTTGTAATGTAGAGATAGACAATTTACTACGAATGATACTCATTGAAGTTATCACTAGACACCAAGCCAAAGTGCAGACTGTAAATAATGTGGCACAATGGAGCCAAGAATCTAATGTGAGGATCTTATTAAAAGCCAATAAGAGAATCCTATACTTGGGATCTTATATAAATACATTGAAGATCCTAGTAATAATCCCATTTTGGAGGATGATTATGCCCCAAAAGAGGACCTCTAATTATTAGTAAAAAACATATCACAATTCAGCATTTAAGGTGGTTTACTTATGAGCACATCTAAATATGGGATTCAAAAGGGGGTAGTTCCTACTGTATTTAGAGCCCTAATTTTACAACATGCTCATGATGCAACTACAGCAGGTTACCGAGGTGAGAAGATTGCCTATGAACTTCTAAGTGATTATGCATATTGGCCTCACATGTTGAAAGATGTCCTATTGTCTAGTTTGTGTCCAATTCCAACCTCAAGGTCCCACACATGGTGCCCCTTCAGAGAAAATGTTTCTCATTGCCATGGTCCGATATACAGATTGACTTTATGACCCCTTTCACACCAGGGAGTTTTGCAGGCGCTATAGTGTTAGAAATAGCGCCTGCAATCCGCCCTAAAGAAGCTGCACCATTGTGTGCAGTGTGAAAGCCCCGAGGGCTTTCACACTACAGCAGTGCGCTGGCAGGACGTCAGAAAAAAGTCCTGCCAGCAGCTTCTTTGGAGCGGTGAAGGAGCGGTGTGTTTACCGCTCCTCCACCGCTGCTCCCCATTGAAATCAATAGGGCAGCGCTGTAATGCCGCCGGCAAAACGCCGCTATTGCGGCGTATTGCCGGCGGTTTTAACCCTTTCGCGGCCGCTAGCGGGGGTAAAAGCGCCCCGCTAGTGGCCGAAATGCGCCTCAAATCCGCCGCAAATCCGGCGGTAAAACACCGCTAAAAATAGCGGCGTTTTACTGCCGATGCTATCAGCGGTGTGGTGTGAAAGGGGTCTATAGGTCCAGTTACCAAGTCATCCTGAGGAAATAAATACATGTTAACAGTCACTTGTGTATTCACCAAGTGGGTAGAATGTTTACCGGCTCATAATAACACAGCTGAAACATACACCAATTTGCTTATTAACCATGTATTTTCCATATTTGGTCTGCTGTTAAGAATTGACTCAGATCAGGGATTACATTTTACAGGTGAGGTAATGTCTAAGATGTGGAAAATTTTGCGTGTCAAAAGGAAATTACACATTGCCTATTGGCCAGCATCTAGTGGATCAGTAGGGTGCTATAACCAGTCCATTGTCAACATCCTAAAGAAGTTTGTCAAGGAATCAGGTAAAGACTGGGACGTGACGTTACCTCTAGTGTTCATGGCTATTAGAGCTACACCAAGCGCTGCTACTAAGATGTCACCTTTGAGTTGATGACAGGTAGGAAAATTGTACTTTCATAGCATCTGTTGTATCGTACATCAGATCATAACCTGACCAATGCAGCCATGACACATCAGTACGCGGAAAACCTTCATCAGCACCTTCAACGCGCATTTGCTTTTGCACAGTAGAATCTTGAGAAAGCTGCAATAAGTAATAAATTGTATTATGATCTCAAAACCACAAAGAAGGAGTATGAAACAGGTGATAAAATGTATCTGTACAATTTTGCTCAGAAACCAGGTAAAAGAAAAGAAGTTTCTTCCATTTTGGAAAGTTCCGTACAATATAATTGACAAGATCTCACCTGTGGTTTAAAAAAGAAGAATTGTCAAAAATTATGGTTTTGTGGATAAATGGGTTCATGTCAATCAATTGCGTGCTTTTCATCCTAGGTCTCAACTAAGAGTGCTGGAAGGTAATGTAGAAGAAGAAACTTGATAAGGATCTAAAGAGAATTTGAATGTAATGATTTGACATTGTGATAATTCTCTCAACTTACAGATATTCGTATCTTATACCTCTATGCATAAATGTTAATCATATCTAACATGTAGAAAATGTAAATCTTAATGAATAAGAATATGTATTCATACTTTCTATTTACTTAAATAGAAAAAGATTGACGATCCAGACCAGATCGTTGGTTGGTAAAGAGAATGACCTTGGTGCTCAATTCAGGACAGAACTTATCATCAAACCGGGTCCTCCATCAGGAATTATGATGCAAGACGGTCCAGGATTTTTATTGACGGAAAGAAAGATTTTGTCTCAAAAGATTTTCGTGAGCTTGGATCCGAGAAAACCCATTGAGAAGAATTATAATATATACCATTTTCAACTTGTGGAGATGCAAGAATGGTATATTGCACATGTAAACATGGCTCAGATGAGAGTGCAAGACATCTTAGAACATGCAAGGAAACAATTCATTAACCAATCCATGTCAAAACATCAGCGACCAAAGAGATTCCTCGGTTTCTTGATTGCCCGCATTGTTTTCACTACACTTGGGATGGTGGTTTCCACCACCACTTCCGCAGTTGATTCTATGTAGATAAAAATTTTACAGGCTGAAGGAGGAAATTTGAGAGAAAATATTACATATTTATATCAGGAAATTGAAGTTCAAAAGGCTAACATTGAAAAATTGGTGAAAGTGGTTAAAAACATTATAGTTACTACAAACTTACACTCTGAATTGATTTCACACTCTACGGACCTACGTAAAAGTCATGAACAATTTAAAGATGAACTTAAATTTTTAAGAGATCCCATAATGTTCCATACATTGATAGAAAGGACGAGTTTGTGGGACCAAGTAAGGGGAGAAAAAAACAAAACAAAAAACATACCAAAAAAAGGATGGTTGATCTCCCAGCAAAGAAGATAATCTGTGTGTGGGATCAGGGTGTGCTTCCTTGTGATTGAATCAAGAAAAGGAACCACCAGCTGCTTCAAGGCTGCTATATACTCCCATTCCCAGGGAGGGGCCTCGTTAATGTCATGCCTGATTGGCCAATCCACACAAGAGTAGTGGGGAGAGAATTGCCACCTGCATGTGGAGAAGCCACCTGCAGTGGGTCTTCACCCATCTCGTGCTTGGCTAAGGATGGAATGTTTGCGGTTTCAAAGTATGACGTCGATGAGCAGGAGCCCAAGCCCCACCCCCAACAAAGGGTGGGGGAAGAGGTGGGCTGCTGCAAATTGCAACCCCCGGACACAGAGAAAACCCCCGACTCCCCTCAAACCCAAGCTGAACCGGACAAGGGGTTGAGAAGTGGTCTGGAAAGGAGAATGGGTCGAAGATGATTCATAGGGAAATTATGACATAAGGATCTAATGGAATTAGGGAATGAATCTAACAATAAATTGCTGAACACTGTTATGGCCCAGTATAAGGGCGATAAACAGAAATGAATGAAGTGTGTTAGGTGTGACAGGTCACTGTAAACGGGTGTCTTCCACCCAAATATTTGGTATACAGTAAATGGATGTGACCTGAAACACATGGCGGCCTCCATCCTTGATTTTGTCTATTTTTTATCTGTATTGCATGCCATGAGCAGCATATTTAGTGTAAATCTGGTGACTACCCATCTATTTGTTACAAAATATCTGATATGTATTTTAGATTGTAATAAATAAATCATGTACTGTAATTTCATTTTTATGTTGTCATTTTCTCTTAACATGGCGTACCCCCATTTAAAGTCCCACAAACTGCTCCTATTTATTTACTAAATCAGGGATGAAGGCCGCCATGTGTTTCATATAGTGTGTGTCAGGTCACGTCCATTTACTGTATTCCATACATTGATGTTTTTAGATGAGGTACAAAATGGGATGAATGACTTACTTCATGTTTGCGTTCCCTTTAATTTTGTTTCTCAAGATATGATAAAGAAAATATTGTTTGAATTAGGTGAAGTGGCATTGGAAGAATGCCATGTTAATTTATCTTTTGAAATGGGAATCGCTTTACCTTTATATATAGATTCAGAGAGAATGGAGATTTGTTTACTATTGTCAATACCCTATATGGATAATAGAAACATATTTCAGGTGAAATACATTTATAATGTTGGGACATACCAGGACAATTTTCACATTAGGATACAGACTCCAGAGATAATTACATAACAATTATCAGAACCTGAAGTGTTTTCAGTTCCAATATTAAGTGAATGTGTTAAATTTAAAGCCAATAATTTTCAATGTGAAGGAAAAACCTTTTGTATATGATGCCCAAGAACTGCAGAGACTGATGCCAGATCCACTTAAAGGGATTTTTATTTGCAAAAAGTAGTTAACGAGCACAGTCTCTCAACATAGGGTTTGAGGGTTTAGGTAGGAAAGTCCAGGTACTCTTAGTGCTAATTCAAATAGGAAAAGTCTCTCACCAGTAGGAAATCCAGAGAATAGCCATTCACAGCTGGATTCTCACCCTTATAGTCCTTCTCTCACCAGGCCCAGCAGCCAACAGGGTGCTTCAATCAGATACAGACTCTGCCACAGACTTGCTACAGAACACTTGAGTAAAACTGAAAGTTTGTAGAACACATGGAGAACCCTCGTATGGTACCAGTATCTTGCAGCCGGTCCGGAGATACCACACGAGACCAGATTCACTTGGGGTCTTTCAACTTGTCCAGGCTCTTATTGAGAAGCCAACCTTTGCATGGCCTTCTCCCAAACAGTCCTCCCCTGGATATCTTCACAGTTGCTGGGCCTCTCCACAAAAGAACTGGACGGCACAGGCACCGGACCACCTTTGAATCCTTCCTTCAGTTTCTTTGCCTCGGGCTAGCCAGCCCCGAGACCTGTAGTCGGGGGGATCCGCACTCCAGGCCATAAGAGTCCTGGGGGCTGGTCAGGAGGACCAGGACCATCAGCCAGAAAGCACTTCTGGACCGTAACCCCAAAAAACGTGACATCAGCACCTTAAGTACCCTCTCCCAGAATGCACAGAGTGACACTCCGACTGGGCTGGTTCTGAGAGAGAGTAACCCCTAATGCACCCAACTAGACTGCGTTCTCGACCCTGCCAGGGACGACAGTGTCATCCATGTTCAGGCAGAACACCATGCAGTCCAACCAGACTGGTACTGAGGTCAAAATTTAGAACAATTAAACCCAAAACCAAACTACGGCTCCAGGAAGTTAAATGACAAAACAAATAGCGTGTGCTCTTCAGGAGCCGGCGCTACATACTTCCCCTTCCAATTTAGACAATGTCCTCATCGTCTGGAAAAGAAGAGAAAAAACCCAAAAAGAAAAACTAGTTCTATCAAAATTGAGTACCTGAACTTTAGGGTTGGAATAGGGAAAAGGGAAAGAAAACAACAAAATTTAAACATTTATAAAAACATTAGTTAGCAACACAGGATCATCTTCACACACAATGCAACCCAATACCTATCTACCTAAACCACCCTCTCTCTGGTGGCTTGATAGAAGCTCTCCTGCAAAAAAAAAAAAACACATACACAATAAACCATTATATTGGGAAGGCAAGTCCTCATCATAAGATGATGAGTCCTTCTCTTCCAACTTAACTGTTACCAGAAGCCTAAAAGCTTCAGAACATTCAGAGCGTTGCCTTGCAAACTTGCACCACCTAGTGGCGAGAGTCATAAGTGCTAGTCCACATTTTTTTTCAACTGCTGCGCTGTGTAGAGCTTGACATGTAGTCCCTTCAAAGCCTACCATCTAGCTATCTACCCACAGTCCTTGATCTCAAGCAAAAAAAAAAAATAGAAGTAGGGGGAGCAAAAGTTTCAAAGAAAAAACAGTTCTGGTAAATGTCCTCAGCACTAAAACCTGGGATCTGGTAAGGTCATGGACTTTCCTTGGGCATCTATTGTTTTAATAAAATGAACAAAATTGTCCCTCCCCGGTCTACAGATCGCCACTTTGTCCATGTATACGTGCCTTCCATAACTCCACTGCTGGAGGCACCCTGTAAACCTTTCATACATATCCAAGGAGAAAACTTTCTTCTGGAATGGCTTTAGAACCTTTAGATAGTTCCAGACATCCTCCGCATACCACTCCTCACCGTGTTGTTCAATAGTCATTACATCCCTGGGCACATAAGGGAATAAGGGAATAAGGGAATTCAAACCCATATTCCGACGCCATCCGTTTATTAAGCAGTCTCTGAGACCTAGCAAGCTTTGGCAAACTCCTGGCATTCCCATCTCCCAGGGGTACACTGGAGTCAGGGGCCTTGCGTACCAGAGTATTCAAACTTGTTTTCGGTGTAGGCAAAGTTACGGGTTTGGGCAAGGTTAAATCTATTATTGTCGGGGTTTCCGCACGTGGCATTCCACTCCCTGAATTCAGGGCCAGCCATCCGGACATGCTGCAAGTTGCGGCAACATCATCTGAATTAGCCCAGAGCATTTCTTGTGACATTGTCTCAAAGAGGTCATCATCTCCAGCGTCAGAGAGAGAGAGTCCAACTCTGAATCTCTCAATTCCTCCGCTGAGAGATAATTCCTCACAGTCCCACCCAACACAATGTCCCCGGATCTCTCACCATCAGTGTGGCTGACCTCTCTGAAGCGACTTCCTTCCTCCGGTCAGGTTTAATTGAACTCATGAAGTGTCCTTGACAGCGGCCGCAGGAAGACTTGGATCGCCTCACCTTCTCCAAGGCAGGCACGGTTGTGGCAGTCACAGTAGACGATGCTGTATCCATAACCTCGGGAGTAGTTCCTCTGACAATGGCAGCAGTAGTAGTAGTTACAGTGGTGGTGGTTACATCTCCGTCCGGAGTACTGACCACGACAGGCATCACGGCTGTGGTAGGCCTCACTAAGGGAGAATAAGCAGTAGACTCCTCAGTGACCATGCCCATGGCCCAGTCCATGCGGTACGCCCTTGGCGGCATAACAGGCTGCTCCACACGGAATAGGTATTCTCCGCAACCCATACAGCGGGCGAATGGTCGGGGACTTGTGGGGACTTGCTCTCAATTCAACGCACAAACTTCCTCCTCTGTCTTCCGTGACACTCTCAAGCGGTGCCTCGTGCAAGGCAAAGAGAAAGGCAAGACTCCTCCCACTGGCTCCTCCGGTCAAACAACTCGTGGGCTTTTTCCAACTCTGCCAAGAGTTTTCGTGCCAACAGTGGATGTCAATCATTTTTGTTCCCAAAATGGCGTAGTCCAAAAATTAAACCCTCTACCTGATGGTAGCCAAGTACACAGTTCTTTTATTGCGAAGGGTAACGGCAAATCCCGGACAAGCCCTCACATTGTGCACTGACCCCTGAAGGAGCGGCTGATTTAATTGGGCTTACCATTACCTTCTTCACCTCGTGTGTGTCTAGGGGTTTCCTGAGGTAGATGGCCCAAGAACTGCAGAGACTGACGCCAGATCCACTTAAAGGGATTTTTATTTGCAAAAAGTAGTTAACGAACACAGTCTCTCAACATGGGGTTAGAGGGTTTAGGTAGGAAAGTCCAGGTACTCTTAGCCCTTGTACACACGGTCGGACATTCCGATGGACAATGTCCGATAGGACCGTGTTGTCGGATAATCCGACTGTGTGTGGGCTCCATTGGACTGTATCCGACGGACCAAGTTTTACCAGCTGGGCGATAAAATTTTCACAACAACATGATCCGATTGGACCTTGTCCGATCATGTGTAGAGAATTCCGATCGGACAAAGTGCCACGCATGCTCAGATCAAATTCCTAGACCAAAGCTATTGGCTACTAGCCTGAACGTAGTCCCGTCCTAACGAAATAACGTCATCACGTTAAGTACGATCGGATTTTCTGACAACTTTGTCCGACTGTGTGTATGCAATAGTTTCAGACAAAATCCATCGGACAAAATCCGTCAGACAAAATCTGACGGATTTGGTTGTCGGAATGTCCGACCGTGTGTACAAGGGCTTAGTGCTAATTCAAATAGGAAAAGTCTCTCACCAGTAGGAAATCCAGAGAATAGCCAGTCACAGCTGGATTCCCACCCTTATCGGATAGTCCTTCTCTCACTAGGCCTAGCAGCCAACAGGGTGATTCAATCAGATACAGTCTCTGCCACAGACTTGCTACAGAACACTTGAGTAAAAAAAGTTAAAGTTTGTAGAATACTTGGAGAACCCTTGTATAGTACCAGTATCTTGCAGGCGGTCTGGCGATACCACACAAGACCAGATTCACTTGGGGTCTTTCAACTTGTCCAGGCTCTTTTTGAGAAGCCAACCTTTGTGTGGCCTTCTCCCGAAGAGTCCTCCCCTGGATACCTTCACAGTTGCCTTAATGCACCCAACTAGACTGCATTCTCGACCTTGCCAGGGACGACAGCGCCACCCATGTTCGGGCAGAACACCATGCAGTCCAGCCAGACTGGTACTGAGGTCAAAATTTAGAACAATTAAACCCAAAACCAAACTACGGTTCCAGGAAAAGTTAAATGACAAAACACATAGCGCGTGCTCTTCAGGAGCCGGCATTACATTACTATTAGTAAAACACATGATAACGCCGGTGTCTGGGTCAAATTAGTTGGAAATAAGTGGTTAGTGAGTACTATGGAAAATGAGGTAAATGTTTATGACAAAGATTTAATTCAGAATAAAAAGATATTGTTACCTGCTTCGGTAATTATCATTCAAGTCCCTAAAGATACTAAAGTCGTTATTGGAGAAATGACACTTCATCCAGTAGGAAATGATGTTTGTGAAAGTGAAATCCTGATTGTGGATGCATCTCAAGGGCAAGAGTTTCCTATGAATCCTGATCTGAAGTTTTTACTGGATAATAAACCTAATCATACAATCAAGTTATTGGTAAAGAAATATAATTTAACTATAAATACTTTGAAATATTAATTACGTGATCATCAGATGTTATCCCTGAATGTTGGAATAAGTATATTTGAAATAGTGACATATATATTAACAATAGGATGTGTCCTTTGGTTAATATCATTATCTAAAAAATCCATCAATTAAAATGCAAAGTAGATAATAATATTCCTTTATCAATATGGATAAATAGAGAGAAACATTCTTCAATTTGAAAAAAATAAATAAAACCTTTTTTTTATGGCCATATCTTTTAACCACTTCAATACCAGGCACTTAGACAACTTCCTGTTAAAGCCAATTTTCAGCTTTCAGCACTGTCGCAACTTGAATGACAATTGCGCGGTCATACAACACTGTACCCAAACACATTTTTTATTATTTTGTTCCCACAAATAGAGCTTTCTTTTGGTGGTATTTGATCACCTCTGTGGTTTTTATTTTTTGCGTAACAAATAAAAAAAGACAGAAAATTTTGAAAAGAAAACAAGCTTTTCTTTGTTTCTGTTAATTTTTTTTGTAAATAAGTATGTTTTCTTCTTCAATGATGGTCACTAATATGGCTGCACTGATGGGCACTGATAAGGCAGCTCTGATGGGCACCAATGAGGTGGCAATGATGAGGTGGCACTGACGGGTACTGATGATGGGCACTGATAGGTGGCACTGATATGCGGCACTGATGGGCACTCATAGGCGGCACTGATGGGCACTTATGGGTGGCACTGATAGGTGGTATGGATGGGCACGGATGGACACTGATGTCACTGACTGGTGGCATTGCTAGGCATCACTGATGTCACATGTTATAAAGTGGTGCCAGTCAGCGCCCATTTGTGGCCACTGATTGGCACAGATTTGGCATAATTTGCACACGTGGATGGCCATGGGGTACATACTTGGCCATCCATGTGTTTCCCCCTTCCTGGTGGCTTCCCTGGTGGTCTAGTGTGGGCATCCGTGGGGGGGCTGCGCTGATAAACAATCAGCGCAGACCCCCCTGTCAGAAGAGCCGCCTGATCGGCTCTCCTCTACTCATGTCTGACGCGAGTGAGGAAAATCGATCAACGGCTTTTCCTGTTGACATCATGATCAGTCATGATTGGACATGGCTGATCACGTGGTAAAGAGCCTCCGTCAGAGGCTTTTTACCAAGATTGGTGTAGCGATGTGTCAGACTGACACACCGCACTACCGATCGCTGCGATGCGTGCCCCCACGCACGTGGCGGCTGTTATCCTGAAGGACCTCATATGACGCCCAGTCAGGATAACTGAACCACCGCCCGGCTGTCATTTTGCTATAGGCCGGGTGGGAAGTGGTTAAAGAATTATGATATTTATAAAGACCTTGTACCCAGATGTCTAAGGTTGATCACCTGAATATTATGAGAAAAAAAAGGGGGATTTGTCAAAACTATTGAGGTTGGAAAATAATTTGGGAAAGGGAAGAATATCTGGAGATATGAGAGTTCAGGGATATTGAGGAAAAGAAAGTTCCTTTGGGAGATACAGCAGACATCTTCTCAAACAAAAGAGCTCAAACGTTTTGGTAAAGTATCGATCATATATTCTGTATGCCATATATGGTTTGAACATGTCCCAGATGGGGCTATTCCAGTTTTGGTAGTGTTAATTGGATCTGAGAGATTTTTAACTGCAGTATGAAAAAAATGAACCATTCAAAAGACTCATCATGCCTCATAGATTATATGTTGGGGTGTTTGCTTTCCAAAATGGGGTCACTTTGTCACTTTCCATTGTCCTGGTGCTCCAAGGCCTTATTACACAAAAGTGTAATAGGTGGTTGAGAGATTAGATGTGTAGTTTATGCTCCTAGAACGCCTGAATGTGCTACTTCGATGTTGGGCCTCTGTATGTAGCCAGGCTGTGTAAAAGTCTCACACATGTGGTATTGCCATACTCAGGAGGAGTAGAAGAATATATGTTGGGGTGTCATTTGTGGAATGTACATGCCATGTGAGAGAAATAACCTTTTATGACAATTTGGTGTGAAAAAAAAGGGGTAATTTTGTGGGTATTTGTACTTTCCTGGCTTGTAATGCCACCTACACATGACCGGTTTCCCCGTCAGAATAAGTTTTTTCCAGCGGAGTCCCGCTGAAACTTGTCTTGTGTACACATGATCACACCAAAGTCCGATTGTTAAGAGCGCGGTGACGTACAACGCGTACAATGGGACTAGAAAAAGGAAGTTCAATAGCCAGTAGCCAATAGCCTCCGTATCGTACTTGCTTCAGATCATGCATCATTTTTGGTCCATCAGAACAGCATACAGACAAGCGGTTTTCCCGATAGGAATTGGTTCAGTCGGAAATATTTAAAACATGTTCTATTTCTAGGTCCGTCAGAATTTTCGGTAAAAAAAAAAAGGCATACACATGATCGGAATATACAATGAAAAGCTTCCGTCTGACTTTTTCTGTCGGACATTCCGATCGTGTGTACGTGGCATTAGGGTCTCAAGAAAGCCTGGGATAGGCCTCAGTACATCAGGTCTGATCAGATGTGATCAATTTTCAGTGATTGGCACCATAGCTTGTAGACTTTATAACTTTCACACAGACTAAATAATATCCACTAATTTGGGTTATTTTTACCAAAGATTTGTAGCAGTATACATTTTTAGCCCAAATTGATGAAGAAAAATCACTTATTTGCAAAATGTTATTATAGAAATGAAGACAAATTCATTTTTTTCGGTCTTTTTTCATGTATAGCACAGAAAATAAAAAACCCAGAGGTGATTAAATACCACTGAAATACCACAGACCGAAAGCTGAAAATTGGTCTGGTTACGAAGGGGGTTTAAGTGCCCAGTGGTCATGTGGTTAAAGATAGTCTTGGATAAATATACCAAGCTCTGTACACAGGACAACATTTTGTCTGTGTGTTTTTAAGGTTGAGTAGAAGATCTGTTTGTTGGAGAAGAAGTCTAAGGTTGGATTCACATCTATGCAGTTTTGGTGCAAATCTGCAAAATGCAAAAAGCACTAAAAATGTATAGGTGTGAATCCATCCTAAAGCCTCGTACACACGATAGGATTTTACAACGGGAAATGTGTGATGACAGGCTGTTAGCGGAAAATCCGACCGTGTGTATGCTCAATGGGACAATTGTTGTCGAATTTTCCGTGGACAAATGTCTGTGGTTGGACACGCGCGTGTGTACACAAGTCCGTCGGACAAAAGTCCAAAATACAAACACGCATGCTCAGAAGCAAGGACGAGCCAGAAGCGGTTGGTCTTGTAAACTAGCGTTCGTAATGGAGAATTAACATTCGTGACTTGGCAAAATATGAAATCTCAAAATGCAGCACACAATTCTCTTCTTCTTTAATGGGATAGTAATGAATATATGTAGGGGTGGGGGAAAGGGGAATACTAATACTTCTACAGAGGCACCATCCCAGGAAGATATGCAACTATGTTTCAAAAAATATATGGAACTGGATCGGACTTGAATTGTGCCCTTCCCCTCCTCTATTTTCTTTTGCTTTCCTTTCTACTCTTCATTCCTTCTTTTCTGTGCAGTCTTCTTGGCATTTTCTTCCTTTTTCCTGTTCCCTTCATTCTTTTTTCCTACTCCACTTTCCTTTTCTCTCCCCTTTTTTCTTTTCCTTCCTCGCTATTCCCCCTTCATAATTATTCTGTCCCCTCTTTCTCTCATGTCTTAGTAATTTTAGCTATTTTTATTTATTTATTTTATATATATATACACATCTCTCTCTCTCTCTCTCTCTCTCTCTCTCTCTCTCTCTCTCTATATATATATATATATATATATATATATGGTCTCTACATGTATGTGTATATATATATATATTTTTTTTTTACATAATTCCATAGTTTAGCGTCACATACCTGGATAATTAACAACACGCAATTAACTCCCTTTGTTCAAGCTCCCTGTGTGAAAAGCATCACTGTATACCCCCAATGAGCTGAAAATGTAACTGTATTTGTTTGTTCAACGCTTTACAAATATTTTTATTTTATTGATAAATATTTATGATGTAAGGATTCACGCATTAACGTCTGTATATAGTGTGTATTAATTTATTTTCTATGTAATTATATAATCTATACAGTACTAATTGATGTTTCATCTGTAGAATTCACACAACGTCATACTGTGCTATCTTCAAGGCCCTGACGAAGCGGCACTGTCCACAAAACGCGTAGACCATATTTCTATTAATTGTTGGGGATCTGCACACCTTGAATTCAAACCTAATCATACAAACTGTAATGTATTTTTTTTCAACTATTTTTATAGTAAATAAAATTGTCTATTTTTTCATAAGTTTGTTATTGTATTTGTGTACACTTTTCAGGGGGATAATAATGAAGCTACTTTGCTGGTGATGGAGTTATTGCAAACAATTTTTCAAAGGCTTTGTGCCTTTGGAAATTTCTAGTGATATCAAGAATAATATTATTATTATTATTTTTTTTGAGCAAGTTACCACAACACCATTATCCCTTAGTTTTTAAGATGTCCTTTGTCAATTTTACATTGTATTTTTTTAAATGTAACTGCCTACTCCCAAACTGTCATTTGAAGTAAAACACAGCCAAGTATTATTCTCCACAATGTCTTTATTGTGCATTAAAAAAGAAAACAAATAAAATTAGACATACTATCTGCTAATAGAACTTAATCAAAAAGTGTATTCTATCCATTCAAAAATATAGAAAATATACCAAATCAAATCATTATTCAACCAAAAAAAAATGTCAAAGCAGTAACTCCAAGGCCAATAATATATAACACGCCATCTCTTCCGATTCCGCAACATGTCTGGTTGATGAACGGCCATTGAGAAACAAACTGAAAAGCATGAAATGAAAAGCGCAAAATGAAAAGTGCGAAATTTAAAAGGTTGAAAGGAAAAGCATGGATCAACAGCAGTAGGAGCCCAAAGGGTAGCTCTAAAGAGCTGATAAACCATGTAGTACGTCACTACGTTCGTGATTGTTGACCAACAATTATGTGCTGTGTGTATGCAAGACAAGTTTGGGCCAAACTTAAATATATATATTGAACCAGTAAAAAAAATTGGTGGACTTTGTGGGCACATAATGAGAGCGAGAATCAATAAAAAAGTATAAATTTTATTACAGCATAAATAAAATACATAAACAACTTACAAACAATACCCTGTATGGACACAGTTACCAGTTACCCAATAATGCAGTTACAGAGGGCTAGATCTAAGGTACAAGGATTGGTTTGATAATATATCAAAGTGAAAGAGATTTTTGATTCAGTAATGCCTCCAAGATACGTGCTCGTTGATGCGTTTCGCAAACATTTTAGCTTCCTCAGGACAGATACTGGGTAGGTGCTGGTATATTTAAAAACAAAGACGTACATGTATAAGTATTTAATGTAGTATATATCTTGAGTATGGTGCCAAGAAAAACCCACGCCACATGACATATAACATTGTCACGTGTTCGTGGTCATGTGACGATGTGTGTCCGCCTCTTATAAAGGGGTGTGGAGGTAACAAGAGAGGCGTGGTGGCACGAGTATGGCGCCAAGAAAAACTCACATCACGTGACGTATAACATCATCACATGATCGTGGTCATGTGATCATGGTCATGTGATCGGATCCACATGTTTAATAATTGTATATGTCAGACTGGCAAATATCAGCAAGAAATGAGGAGGTGCACAGGGCGGTGTAATCACACCTATCCATATACAGTATCTCACAAAAGTGAGTACACCCTCACATTTTTTTTGTAAATATTTTATTATATCTTTTCATGTGACAACACTGAAGAAATTACACTTTGCTACAATGTAAATTAGTGAGTGTACAGCTTGTATAACAGTGGAATTTTTCTGTCCCCTCAAAATAACTCAACGCACAGCCATTAATATCTAATCCACTGGAAAGAAAAGTGAATACACCCCTAAGTAAAAACGTCCAAATTGGGCCCAATTAGTCATTTTCCCTCCCAGGTGTCATGTGACTCATTAGTGTTACAAGGTCTTAGGTGTGAATGGGGAGCAGGTGTGTTAAATTTGTTATTATCATTCTCACTCTCTCATACTGGTCACTGGAAGTTCAACATGGCCCCTCATGGTAAAGAACTCTCTGAGGATCTGAAAAAAAGAATTGTTGCTCTACATAAAGATGACCCTAGGCTATAAGAAGATTGCCAAGACCCTGAAACTGAGCTACAAGGTGGCCAAGACCATACAGCAGTTTAACAGGACAGGTTCCACTCAGAACAGGCCTCGCCGTGGTCGACCAAAGAAATTGAGTGCACGCACTCAGCGTCATATGCAGAGGTTGTCTTTGGGAAATAGAGTGCTGTCAGCATTGATGCAGAGGTTGAAGGGGTGGGGGGGGTCAGCCTGTCAGTGCTCAGACCACACGCCGCACACTGCATCAAATTGGTCTGCATGGCCTCTCCTAAAGATGATGCACAAGAAAGCCCGCAAACAGTTTGCTGAAGACAAGCAGACTAAGGACATGGATTACTGGAACCATGTCCTGTGGTCTGATGAGAGCAAGATAAACTTGTTTGGTTCAGATGGTGTCAAGCGTGTGTGGCGGCAACCAGGTGAGGAGTACAAAGGCAAGTGTGTCTTGCTTACAGTCAAGCATGGTGGTGGGGGTGTCATGGTCTGGGGCTGCATGAGTGATGCTTCCACTGGGGAGCTACAGTTCATTGAGGGAACCATGAATGCTAACAAGTACTGTGAGATACTGAAGCAGAGCATGATCCCCTCCCTACGGAGACTGGGCCACAGGGCAGTATTCCAACATGATAACGACCCCAAACACACCTCCAAGATGACCACTGCCTTGCTAAAGAAGCTGAGGGTAAAGGCGATGGACTGGCCAAGCATGCCGCTAGATCTAAACCCTATTAAGCATCTGTGGGACATCCTCAAATGGAATAATAATACCCACCAGCTCTGTGATGTTGTCATGGAAGTGTGGAAGAGGACACCAATGGCAACCTGTGAAGCTCTGGTGAACTCCATGAGTCTACACATGGGCGAACATATGGGCGAGTTACACAGGTATTATAGAGGTCACGGAAGAGTTACTAGATATGCTACGAGTATATAAGACATTCCTTCCCACAGACACTAGCGAACTGAAGACAGGTATAAGTTGTAAGGTTCCAAGATGGAAGCCGTGGGGGCCTCTGGTAAAGTGAGGGCTGTTAACACAAAAAGATAAAGTCATAATGATGAAAGCCCAATAGAGTAGCACAGTATAAGTGGTTTTATAGGATGGCATTCTTTGTTTAAGGGCATTTGCCCTTCTAGACTGCCGTCTATCTTCTGTTGTTACTCTGTAATTTTCTAAATATTGTCTGACCTCAAAATCTCAGTCTCAGGAATATGGATGGACAACTTATACCTGTCTTCAGTTTGCTAGTGTCTGTGGGAAGGAATGTCTTATATACTCGTAGCATATCTAGTAACTCTTCCGTGACCTCTATAATACCTGTGTAACTTGCCCATATGTTCGCCCATGTGTAGACTCCGGTTGTATTATCTTGGGTGGTGAGTGAACCTTATGGATAATACACTTTGATGAATGACCTAATTGGTGTATGGGTACTTTTATTTGACTTTTTATCTCATTGTCTCTACCTTCTTCACTTCTTGTCTTCAGTGCACTTTCCTTGCACCTCTTATTCTTTCCTTGCTCATTTATGGGTGCTGTTTTTTATTTTTTCTCCCCTCTCTTCTCCAACACCAAGGCACTTTCAGGGACCCCCTTATTTTGTGTTCTACAAACTTAAGTTTGGTGGATTATTTTTTAATCTATTATTGTTCTGACACCAGAGCCGGTCCTTTATATTCCCCCGCATTCGCCACTGGGGAATATTGCGGGTCCCGTGATCTGTTGCTACTGGTCGTATTGATGAGCCGATCTCCTGATTTTTATTTATTGTAAAATTATGTTGTTAACTTGATATATATTTTGCTGTGTTTGTTTCTACCCTACTATATTTATCTATACTATAGATCCCCCTCCTGAAGAAGCGTTTTTTGACTGCGAAACCGGTAGAGGAACTCTGTCACGCCACCCTTCAACATAAACCTTACGGGGAAACCCGATAGTTACTGTTTGGTTGTGGTGGATGCTTTTAGTTAAGACTGTTTATATATTGTATAATTTTCTTGATTATTATTAAAAATAATTTTTATATATGTATCTTTCATATATATCTTTCATTATTTTTGTTTGACCTTTGTTACCAAGTACCGAGATAGTCCATAAATGCTCCATAATCTTGTAGGTTTGGTTACACTAGCTACAGCTTCAGCAACTGCCTATGTGGTCCTATAACCTCAAAAAAAGTTATACAAGTGTTGTCACATGAAAAGATATAATTAAATGAAAAGATATAATAAAATATTTACAAAAATGTGAGGGTTGTACTCACTTTTTGTGAGATACTGTAAGTGCACCTCTACAAAAAAACTCTGCCTCTAAAAAATGGACGGATATATACAGCTACTCATGGCAGATCATGTGCGGCAAATGACGCAGTGACATGACACATGACCATTGCGCACACATGCATCACTGCATCAACACGTGCACACGACGCATGTATGCAATCCAGGAACACGCCAACATCAAAGCGTGACGCAACATCTACAAACATCCACATCTCAGAGTCTGATCCTGGCATACAAACCCAAGGAAGGCACACCCCATTAAAAAGATCTCCAGCCAACAAGTAATAAAACAAAACAGGCAAGCACAATAACAACTTAGACATAGACACACAAAAAAATATATATATATACACACATGACAGGACCATTGCAGTTAGGATAAGAAATTATCATTACACCACAGAGCAGAGCAGTTTTTAGTGTACTGTTTCAAATAGCAATATGGACAAGTATGAATCTATTCCCATAGAAAATAAGGGTATGGATATTTTTACAGAAATGGTTTATAACTTATAGCATCATTAAGACCGGGGACAGTAGTAGCAGCCAGGATGTGAATCCATATCATTTCCCTTTGTAGAATCTTTTTATCATGGTTACCACCTCGAGAGTTCAATGTGTTCTAATGCTGCAAATTTTACTACGCTGTTGTCACCAGTGTGCATTTGATTTACATGTCGTCCTATTGGTGTCAGCAGTTGATTACTGTTAATCTTTGATTTGACACCAAAAATCTTGTTTGGTTTAGCCCACGTAGAAACTGCCACATTCACAAAACATAATGTACACCGCGCCCTCCGTCTGACAGTTGACATGGTGCACAGTAGAATGCAGCCTGCCGTTTGGCAGATACATTGCATGGTTTTCATACACCCATGGGCAAAAAACGCATGAACCGCATTGCCAGGTTCCTTTTGAGGTGGAATCCTCACTAGCTGCCTCCAAGAAATGGCTTTGTGTCAATCTGTCTCTGAGTGATCTTGCCCTCCTGAAGGTAATGTTTGGTTTAACACCTATATATTTACAGAGGATGGGATCATTAATGAGAAGATACCAATGTATTTCCCGTATACATGAGTGTTGACAATTTATTTTTTTCTTCATGGTGGACAAATGTTGGCACAGGTTGGCACATGGTTGCCTGCTCAAAATTGAAAAGAACTGTTCGGGGCAAGAAGGTGCATCTCTGGAGTTGGAGGTTTTCATGCATAAACTATATAATGCATTAGAGAAAAAATTTGGCCTATATTGGCATTACAAATTTTTGACTAGATATATTGATGAGGACATAAACAGAGTGGTTTAAGGATACAAATATTTCCTAGAAATTTCCTGAAGAATCTAAACAATTTAACACCCACAATCAACTATTATGCTCACACCCCCTATACAGTGTTAAGTATAAAGAATTAAGTGATCATCTTGAACAGTTCAACTCTGAACTAATTAAAAATAAGAGACAAGATTGCATTCGCAAATCATCAATCATACAGATGGTCTCTTTTGAATTTGAGACACTCTCAAGGTTGGCGTCACGGGGCACAGCAACCTAGGAATCAGAATGAATAGGAAATTAGGGACTCAGACTCCTCGAATGCCTCTAATAACTCTTACTTTTCACAAGGTACGTCTAGATCTCATGGAAGAAATCGTAATCCCCAAAAGAAGCCTTTTAATCACGGGAATGAACGCACACGAGTGGTAAAAAAAGACTTCTTGACGACTCCGCACCCGGGGGTCTCACATGAACAAACTAGATCCAATCCCAATGAGGAGACCTTGGGTACATCTGCTCATATAGCCTCTGCACATGTAGTTGAACATGACAGTGGTAAGTCAAGTTCTGCGCAATCCTCTTCTCTTTCCAGCACCATTACACCTTTGTTTTTTTTCCAGCCCAAACGAGGGGGTGGCTCCTCCACCAAAATAAAGGAAAGTGAGCAGCAACTTGGACCCATTTATAGTCCAGACCCCTCAAGAAATGACATCTTAAATGTAATCATTGTATTTGGCTCTTCTAGAACCTTCTATTTCCAGATGTGCATTGTGGGCTCTTCCCTCTCCTCCCTTTACACCTTTGATGTCCGGGAGGTTCAGGTGGAAGCCCCTTCGCGCATCGGCGCCACAGTCCTCACGTCATGTGCATCACGCCGTTCAGGGCGTCATTGCGCTGACGTTGAGAGAACCACCTGCATGGTCATAGTGGGGGTAGCGGCCAGCGCCAATTGCTAAGCAGTCCACCAGCTCGAGTGCGGGCACCCCTCCCCCCCCCCGGGTTCATACACATGGCGTTGGCAACCTGTATTTACATTCTCCCAGTCGGAGCTGGCTGTTCATATGGGCGGTCTCCTCCTGGGGTTCCTGCACACCAGCTGTTCTTTTGCATGGTGTTGCATGGCTCACAGCAATCGGGTAAGTGCCATTGGGTTTCAGGTTCACTTTGGTTGTCATTATTGCTTAGTTTTTTGCACACTTTAACAATTATTACATTGTCCATATCACCACCCACTTGTTTCATGACTACATACATTTAGGATATTACTAGGCACTTTTTTCACTAGCTTTGCTTACCACATAGTACACTCTCATCACATTTTCTATCACTATCATATTCTTGCAGACATACTATATTTATTATATACATTTATATACTACTCCTAAGTTCACTACTACCTCATAACCATATGTCTATTTACCCATTCTAACACTTGCTTTCAGATACTCCTGTTTGCAACATAATTTCCTATTATCATTATACTCTCGTAGACTTACTGTACTTACTATATACATTTATATACTACTTCCAAGTTTATTAATGCCTCTCAACTACATGTCTACCCAATACTTATTCATATATCTGTTTCCAGTTATTTCTTTTTGTTGACTCACACATTAGCACTGTTATTAAATTAAATTCGCTTTCACAACCAGGCACTTTCTACACCACCCGATGCTGCCAATCATGCCGCCTCAGCTCCCACGGGGGTGATGTGTGCCTCCAACTCACCATGTGACAGTTGCCGTTTGCTGCGCTCACTGCCAGGGCTGGCAGGTACGTTTTTAAGTACTTTATATATTTTTTCTATTCCCCTCTATATATAGAGTGGGTTACCATATCTGTACATTTTACAGGAATCTGCTCCTGATGAGTGGAGATAAATCCAAGAAACTTGTCAAGCTATACTGGATGCTACAGTGATATCTAATATGTCCTGATGATGTCATCTATACTAATTCAGTACATTATGTTTATACTATTCGAGATATAGGTACCGGGTATGCCGCTTTCGGCACTTGCAGGCCATACTACTGCTCTATCCATTGTTTATGTATGCATTTTGATTGATGTGTTTTCACATATACATTGATACTATTATGATCTTTCTGTGTGCTATACAGATGTATATATATGAATTTATCTTTCATCATGTATTGTCATGAATTTAATTAAATACTTTTCTTACTCCTAACTCCACATTTCAGCAGCTTCATTTAAAGTCCCAATCTTCTTTTAAACTTACCCGAAAGCTATTACAAGGGTTCCCTCATGGTAAAACAGTGAATAAAGGCTGGTCTGGAGACAATGCGGAATCCTGTTTTAAATTCAATAGTGATATAAGATTTTTGTACATCCCAAGACTCTGTTCTTTGTTACACTGAGTGATTTAGAACTGCTGTAAATGTGAACAGTCTCCAATATTCCTGGATTAATTCTCAGCGCAAAATAGGTCACGCTCACATGCCTCTAAATAAAGTAGCAGCGGGTAAGGGAAGTAATGGGTCTCTGCATTACTGTGACCTGTACAAATATCTTCCTGCCCATTATTGCGTGGGAAGTCTCTATCTAATATCCGCACATCTTGTTCCAAAAAACCAACCCTTAGAGAAGGCTATAACGTCTATATATTTGAAAGCCTTTAATTTTAATTGTGTACTTATTGCATATTTGGATTTCCTCTGTAATGTGCTTTCCTGCTATTTTAATGTCCACCCTGTCATACTCTAGACATCTGGATATCTAAAAAAAAACAATGTCATGCAGGCAGTGTGCAGATTAAATGCATAGTATTTCACAAGATAATAGCTATTTTATCATTTCTAACTTAAATAATTTTTTTGTTTTTATGTTTTTAACACTTTAATGGAAACAGAAAGACCATGGGTTTAAATTAGATTGCATATTATGAAAACTTTAGGTTACAAGGCCAAGCTATACATCACACATTGACCTGCGAAAGTGCTGACTGGTCTAGCACTATAAAATGTATAGTGCTTTCCCCTGCAGGAGTCGCTGGTGATGATGTGTTATCTGTTCTGTTGCGACTCTTAAAGCTGCTTGGTTCCCTCTGACACACCTGGTTAAAAACTGAAGGCCTGCTCACAGCTGAGTGACTTAAGTGTTAGTAAACTTCCACTCTATAATAATGCACAGAAAATAGTCCACAAGTAACTTGGTGGTAGAATAATTAGATGTATTACAGTAATACGTTTACCAATGTGTAAATCAACGAACAAGCAATCAAACGGATTTAAAGATACTGTACTAGATAGATGATCACTGACCCATCAACTGGCAATCATTAGAGCTGTAACAATGTTAAATTAGACTATAGCTGGTGCCAAAGAGATTTCAAGTAACGGCTTCAACTAAATCAGGAAATAAGGGTCCTCGTGTGACGCAACGCATATAACCCCCAAAAGCTAGTAGGCATATGCTGGCCTAACTAAGGGATACCCCTTGAGGTGGCCATAAAGTACTGGCGCCTAATTGCAGTGGTGGCTGAGTTTGGTGGGGCCCTTCTGTGGTTAGTGCACATGAAGCTGTTCCTTTAAAAGTGTGGGAAGTGAGTGACCGATGAGCTGCTAAGTAAGGGCGGTCTCTATTGCATTAACAGTGTGTTGCAAGAGTCTAGGATGTATAGTTCAGCTCACCACTCCTGGCAGGCAGCAGTCGCAATCCCCTGCACTTGGTAGTTAACTGTCTCAGTCCTCATGTCCAAGTCTTCCCAATCAGGTCCTCCTTGGCAGTAGGCACACACACTGCAACTGTTCCCTTGGCTTTGGGGTTCTAGCGTGGCAAGAGTATCTCCAGTGTCTCTGTCCCTGGTCTCTGACATGAATACAGCACTCCCCAGTGATTGATTGGCTCTTTCTTTGATCATTCAAGTCACCTGTTGCTCCTGTTGTGACATGGGGGGTGAGCGAGGAGATGCAAGCACAAAGAAGCACAGCCCTTTTACTAACTACAACCAGCAATGCCAACAGCAGGAAAGAGGGAGGAGGGAGTGGGCAATGTCATAGCTGCTCCAGCCACCACTATACACTGCACTGGCGGGGGGGCGAGTGCAGGGGGAGCAGGTGGAATCCACACACAGCTGGCAGCAGTGCCTGGCTACGCATGAAATGAGTAATATGCTTTTCCATACCTAAAGTAGTAGGTATTTTCTTTTGGCTACTGGTACTGAATGGAACTGCAAGGCAGCAAAGGAAAGATTAGTATATACAGCTGAGTAAAGTTTTATACAGGGTTTTTTGGGATTGATTTTTGCCCATTGGAAACAGATAGTTGACTTTCCTATTCTGTTCAATAAGGCAGTGCAAAGAGAAAAGAAGATGTACAAAGCAATACAGTCAATTCAGTTGAAAAGTGGTTTCTGACTGGCTGGTATTTCAGTCTTCACAGCTGTTTTGCACTGCATCATTTACTCCTACTCTTACTTACCTAAAACTGATCCCAGCGGTGAATACTTTAAAAAACGATTTTAATGAAATTCTTACATGTAACTATTAATAGTATAAAGCTATCCAGCTGGATCATAGCACATGTTTTCTACTGTTATTTATAGGCAATGGTGGAAACAGATGTATAGTTGGGAGATTGTATTATTAGACTAAAATGTCAATAGGTTACAGAATTTAATTCTCCATTCTTTTTCACTTCTTTCTCTGTTTTTTTTTATTTATTTTTTATTCCTGCTCTCTGCATGTCCACCTCTTCACTTTTTTTCTTTCCTGCTAATTAATGCAAAAACCAAATAACTGTGTCAGCCAATCTGTAATGGTCTTTTATGGTGTTGTTTCCCCTCAATCAATGAGGGTAGGCTTTACTTTGTGTATTATTGATGCCCTTTACTCCTTAGATGGGTCCTTAGACACTTCAAATGAGAGTCTGTCACTTTAGCTATTTAGGGCAAATATGGCAGGTTCTTTTATAAGAAGAACCTCCACCTGCTTCACTGCATTTCCCTGTTGCTCCATTCCTCCTTTGGAATCCTTAGTAAACATAAGGCGCCTCTGACTTATTCCAAAGATGCAGTGCTCGGGTCTGTGTGTGTATGTTTTTTTTTTAATTTTCCCCAAGTATGATCCTTTATTTTTTGCCTGGCTAGACTTTTTTCATTGCTAATGTAGCACTGACTCCCGAAGGAGCTGCTGGTTTGATTTGGGCCTGCACTCTGCTAATGAACCCCACTGACTTGCCTCAGTCCCCTTGACACAGCTGTGGTGCAATACAATACAGTACAATATAATATAACACAATATACCAGTATTGTCCTCTCAGGATCCACTGGCCCCACCTGCTGGGAGAAAACAATACTCCACACAACGGGGTACTTAACCAAAGTATATTTTTCTGCATATATTGGTAAATATATATATATATATATATATATATATATATATATATATGGGAACTCCCTCTACTTTTATAGCTATGCGTGAGATCTCACTTAAAGTACTCAGTCTTTAGTCTTCGTCTCTTCGCTAGCAATGATAATTCCTTATAATTTGTAATCCAAGGGTTAAAGTAATTAAAGTTGAGTTAAGGATGATCCTAGTGTTGCTTCCGTAATTATAATACAATACTGGAGATGCAATAGTAAGTAGGCCTTATGCCTGCCTAGTGTCAGTTGCTATACTCCTCCTCTGTGGGACTATGGATCCCAGCGAGGCTTGTATATAAGTCTGACTAGGTACAAAGTTTAGAAAACTGTGGGCCGGCACACACTCACCAACTGGATCGGAAAATCGGTGTGGTAACTTTGGTACGTGTTTGCAGCTTGCTTCTACATCAGCCGGCTCCATCACTCCATTCCGTTCTGACAGATGGACCTGGTCTTCCGATGCTCAAACTAGTGTCTCTGGATCCTCTCAATCTGACCACTGTGTCTCTGGCACTTCAGGTCACTCACACAACCGAACAGGGTTGCGCTCTGCAAAGGCAATAGGCTGCATCCTCCAGGAGGCCTCCTCACCAGTCCTCACAGGAAGGCCATGCGTTCCCAAGAGACCTAAGATGGCCGCTCAGGGTCCTTTTATGTCCTACCCAGCATGCAGTGCAAGAGAGGGTTTCCATGGGTAGGTCACCTGGCATCCTGGGTAAAAAGGTCAACTCTCCAAAGTAAATAGCAGTCCCTTCTTAAATAGTTCAATGCTTGTAAAAGCAAAAAACCATTTAAGTCCACTTTCAATGTTTGGCCACTAGATGGCGCCAAACACTAAGCCATAGAAACGTCCATAGACTTTCATTGTAAATGCTAATACACATTAGTAGACAAGGATACCAGCGCTACACTAATAATTTATTTAAAAGCAAAACAATTTTTAAACCCAAAATATTTTTTTAGTTTTTGCTAGATGGCTAGAGTTTGCAATGGTTAAAATCCTGACTTTTTTTTTTACTTTCTCTAATTTCCCTTCTCATCCTGTCTTAAAGATACAACAATACAGCTTTAGTGACAATGGTCAGCAGCAGAAACAGGGAGGGTAAATCTCGACTGTGAGGAAACAGATAGCAGTTGGTAGAAGGTCTAACCCCTTGCCACTTTATCTAAAACTAATAAAAAAAGAAGATTTGACTTATCAGTAAAGAAGAAAAAGAAAGAAAAAGAAGAAAAAAAATTCCCTCCTTCCTTCACTCTTCTTTCTTCCAAAGAGTGAAATAGCTGACCTTTTAATGTGGAGGATTATTTATTTATTTCTTAGGACAACACTAGATTTGCTAGGCAGGGGGGTAAGTTAATTCAGGCTAAAAGGAGAAGAATCCATTTAAAAGAAAAATGACACAGGGAGAGTAAAGTTCCTGTTTATGGACAAAGCAGTCTTAGTGCTCATTCACACCTATGCAATGAAGGCCTCTTGAGTCCCTTAGGTAAAGAGAGCCTTGACTGATGGGGGCATGGCCAGGGCGGGATTAAGGTGGCTGATTGGTTGTTGGGGGGGATGGGCTGGGCGTGAGCTCTGTAAAAGTTGTGCCCCAGGGGATTCTGGATCTTTTGGAAATGTGGTTGGAAGAGCTGCTGGAGTGACCCTGTCCCACAGCCATGGACACCGAGCTCCTTCTGGCCTGGGCCCACGAACTGGCTATGCAAGGTCAGGCTGATTGGCTCTTCACTCTCCTCTCCCCTGGGACAGCTCCCTATGCACCCCCCTCCACCTGCAAATGCAGATGTGGGGCTCCAGGCTCCCAGGGCCTGGAGGCGGGCCCGCCCTCCTTCCCATTTAAGTCCCAGTCCTTCCAGTGCCACTTACAGGCCTTCAGGTCCACCCTGCTCCCCTGAAGACGTTTTTGTCCCTGAAGAGAGCATAGCACATACCAAGAAGCCCAGGACCTCCGCCCATGACTGCCGGAGTACTGCTCGGCGGTCTTTCCATACTCCTGTGTCTGCTGCTGCCCAGGTCTCCTCATGCTGTTCGCGCTCGTGGAGCCCTAGATCCGCGCCGCCTCAGAAGATACTGCTGGTGCCTCTTCCCCAGCCTGCCTCCTTGCACCCGGCCGGGCGGGAGCTGCAGGGCTTCCCCTCCCCATCCCGCAAGCGTGGGTAACTGCACATGCCATACCTGGTCCCGCCCCGCTCTCCCGGCATGCGGGGGGGTGGCGGCTGGCGGGGATCCACGCCGTTCTACCAGGGTGTCCTCCGTTAAATCTGGATATCGGGCTAAACACCACCAGGGAGTCTCCGCGGTGTCATCTCCGGCTGCCAGCTTTCTTCTCCTTTTCTTCTCCCTGCTGGCGGTTCCGCAGCCTCTTCTGCCTCAGCACTGCTCCCCCGGTGGCTCATTCTATCACTGCGCTGGCTGGGCGGGAGACTTGAACAGGTCAGTGGACACTGTTCACCATCAAGTGACAATTCAGCATCTCCCTGTGCCCAGCAGGGTGAGAGATTTAAATGAGCAAATGCCCACCGTTCATCCAGGAATGTCGGTCCAGAATCCCCCTGCGCCCAGCTGGGTGGGGGTTCAGCTTGTTACTCAAGTTACCCACCCGGTGCATTTATCAATGGATGGTCGCGGTCTCCCTGTGCTGGGTGGGAGATGGACACTCTATGCCTGCCACCCACCCGCTGCAATTGACTAGTGCCCACCAGCATCTCCCTGCGCCCGGCAGGGCGGGAAATGGTCATTATGCTCCGCCATCTCTCCCCTCAAATTGGACTCCCCGCACCTCCCTGCGCCCGGCTGGGCGGGAGGTCCCCGTGGGATGCCCGCTACCACAACCCAGTCATGTCTCCCTGTGCCCGGCAGGGCGGGAGACTTTTTCCAGTCCCAGGATGTCGACTGAACCCGCCGGAGCTCAACGGGAGCTCTGGTCACTGCTCCACTGCTGTCCCTGGCCAGTGGTCGGACCCTCGCCTCTGGACCTCTCCATCCGTCATCACCCTCTTGCCTCACCAGGTGCCACTGTTCCTCTAGGAGATGGTCGTCTCGGGCCCCTGCCTACCGTGTTCGATCCTGCATGAATGTTCCGCCTGGACCGGCTGCTGGTCGCCCTTCATCAGCTCCGCCTCCGCGCATAAGTGAGTATGACTAATTTAATTTGGGGTAGGTCCGCTGACGCTTCCGCATCGGGCCTGCCAGATAAACACATAGCCGTGGTCGTCAAACCAGTTCTGTCCAGTATGGGGGTAACGGGTTCGGCGGCTAGCCCCCTTCCCATCTCCGGCGGCACATTGTGGGCGGTTTTGCCTACGGGCACGGAGGAGGTGAAGGGCAAGATATGGCGACCTCCTCGCTCTTGTCCTGCCTGACAGGGAGACAATTGACAAATCTCGTCCTGGCTACAAGGGTTCTGCGCTTATGCGGGAGTGCTTTGTGAGTGGTTCCCGGAGTTGGCCGCATCGCTCTTTTGCTACTTGGACCTTATTTGGGGTGCCTATAAGGTTTACAGGGGTCAGTGTTGGTTTCATTACGACACATGATACGTGCTGCCAAAAGATGGCAGCACGTAAGGAGTTTCGCTTTGATTGCCAAGGCATAGCCTGTGGTTACTGCAGTTATGTGCCCCCACAGGCCTTTGTCCTTTCAGCCCCCAGCCGGCGCTCCCTATGGAGTGCCGGCCGCCCTAAAAAAGGGTATTTGCTGGCTGTTCAATGAGAGCCACTGCAAATGGTACACCACGTGCCACTTTAAGCCCGAATGCTCCAGTTAAAGGGGTGCTCACCCCGCCAGCCGATGCTTCCGGAAGGCCGCTTCCCAGGCCGGGAAGCCAAGCCTGACCTTTCTAAACCAGAAGACGCCAGTGAACGTCTTAGAGATGCTTCCCTGGCTAGACCAGTAGCCCCTTCATAGAGAGGCCTTGATCTTGAGTGATGGCCTGGATTCCCTTCTCTCCTTCAGATGTGCCTACCATGGCACCTAATTTAAAATCCGCAGTTGAATTTGAGTCCGTCCGAGAATTGGGGCATATGGCTGGCCCATTTGATTCCCCCCCTTTCCACAACCTGAGAGTGTCCCCCCTCGGTGTGGTCCCAAAAAAGGCTGAAGGAAAATTTTGCCTCATTTACCACTTATCCTACCCTTCTGGCTCCTCGGTCAACGACGGCATCGATAAGGAGGAATTCAGGGTCCACTAAGCCTCTTTTGACAAGGCTCTTCATTTGGTTAGGGCTGCCGGTCAGTCGGCCTTGCTGGCTAAGGCGGACATTGAGTCTGCCTTCCGCCTCCTCCTGGTCCACCCGGAGTGCTTCCACCTCCTGGGCTGCTACTTTCAGCTCGACCACTTCCGCTCCCTGGTCCCGTCGGCTTCCCCGGGGGGCCTAACCTGTCCGGCCCACTTGTGGAACCTCATTTCTGATGCCTGCTAGACCTTCTTTGGGCGTCTCTTTCCCTGCAGTCGTGGGCGTTGTACTGTCGTGTGTCTGTGAAAAATGGGTTCACGTGTCGGGCGGTGAGTTTTCACTCTCTTCTTAAAATGACAGACATATGGCTTTGTTTGCTTATTTAGTTATTTACTGTAGAGAGTTGTTTCGGGTTCCACTGTTTCCTCGACCTTGTCGGCATTGTCTTTTTGGTTTCAGCTCCTGGGGTGGGAAGACATCACCAAAGCATTTCCTGTCCGTCGGGTACTGCGCGCTAACCATTCCCCCAATTTGCGGCGTCTGGTTTCCCTTCCGATCCTCTCCTGTATCCTTTCCCTGTTGGCATCCATGTGCTCCTCTACGTTCGAGACCCTTCTTTTTCGAGTGGCCCTCTCTTGGGCTTTTTTCGGTGCTTCAGCGAATTGGTTTCAAAATCCACGTCCTCGGCAGGTGGCATTCTGATGGAGGATGTTTCCTTCTCTGCGCGCTGCGTGTCTGTGCTGTTGCGGACCTCAAAGACTGATGGCTTTGGCAAGGGCAGAAGGGTTGTTCTGTACCCTTGTGGCGGCCCCTTTTGCCCCGTGCCGCTAGCCTCTCCTTTTCGTGCCCCCCGTCTCCCACTTTTTTCCTTCATGCTGACTCTTCCTCCTTAAGCAGGTTCCAATTTTAACGGGTTTTCCGTCGTTGCCTTGAGATCATGGGCCTCCCTTCGCGTGTTTTATCCACTCACTGGTTTCGCATTGGTGCTGCAACTGCGGCTTCTGGTATGGGTTTTCTGATACGGAACTACAGCGTCTGGGTAGGTGGGAATTGTCCCGTTTTTCATTGTACATCCACCCACATTTGCTATGTTAATTTTTCAGGTGGTCATCAAGCTCTGATATGGATAGTTGTAGATTCTTTCATCTACTGGGCTGCTCGTCAGGCGGAAATCTGGAGTTACGGAAGCAACTTGGGTTTTGCCTATGATCGCACCAGGATCTGCTGGCTTGGGCTCTGTGGCTTATGCTGGCCTCAGGTCCTTACGGAATGTTTGTACCTCCGTGCTCATGTTTCTGGTTCTATCATCTTGGTTCTTCATGCTGGTGGGAATGACGTTGGTTATACCCTTTCCGTGGATTTAATTTCTGCTATTAATCGAGACATCGCCCAGTGTTATGCAGTCTTTACCAACTTGATTCTCATTTGGTCTGAAATAGTGCATTGCTTGTTATGGGCTCAGAAGATTCCTGGCCCCCGCCTGGAAAGCTTCCGTCGTGAGGTTAACGCGCAGGTGGCCAAGTTTGTTCGGCAGATCGGAGGGTTCGTGATCTGGCATAAGGTATGGCATAAGGCATGAGATCGGATGTTGTCCACCTCAATGACATAGGATTGTACATTTTTAACCTTGGCCTTCAACGGGGTGTGGAACAGACGCTGGCTGTGGTGGGGCGCCCGTCAGTTATCCACTGACAGGCAGGTGGCGGTTTCTTGACCTTGCCAGCATAAGATGACTGTAATGGGATATGCCTTTGATGGAAATGGGAAGTAGGTGGCCTGTCCAGCACTTATGGTAAGCACAGGCCCCCTTCCCTCCCCCCTGTTGGAATTGTGTGCTCACAGTACAACTGTGACTGGCACTGGTTGAAGAGTGTTCACATTAGGCTTGTCGAAATTCGGCCGAATTTTGCATCCGAATAAAAAAATAACAAATTACAACGAATACGAAAGAAATATAACGAATGAATTCGAATGAATTCGACATGATTGGAAATTATTTCAACCGCATTCGAAATTATTTCAACATGATTCGACATTATTTCAACTGCATTCGAAATGATTTCAACATGATTCAACATTATTTCAACCGCATTCGAAAATATTTTGTGACCCGACTTTAGGGCCATGTATCTCGGGGTCACTTGGTTCTAGAAACTCCAAATTTGGATATGTTTGTAGTGCTAGTACTATTGTGTTTGCATACCAAATTTGGGGTTTCTAGCTATAAGTGACCCCGAGATATGTGGCCCCAAAATCGGGTCGCAAAATGTTATTAGTTAATAGAGCAGAGAATAACATTTTGCGACCCGATTTTGGGGCCACATATCTCGAGGTCACTTATAGCTAGAAACCCCAAATTTGGTATGCAAACACAATAGAACTAGCAATACAACATATCCAAATTTGGAGTTTCTAGCACCAAGTGACCCCGAGATACATGGCCCTAAATTTGGGTCACAAAATATTTTCGAATGTGGTTGAAATAATGTCGAATCATGTTGAAATAATTTCGAATCCGGTAGAAATATTTTCGAATTTGGTTGAAATATTTTCGAATGTGGCCGATTTTTCGAATTCGGTAGAAAACCAAAACGAAATCCGAAAATAAATTTAAGGAAGTTAACAAATATAACTAAACGAAATTAATGAATTAACGAATTAAAACGAAACAAAACTAAACAAATTTTTTCCTTTTGCACATGTCTAGTTCACATGTTGTTTTGGATTAAATAAAGCTGTGGCCTTGCCCTTTCCAATTTAATGGTTGTACGTGTTTTATTTAATGGGCTGAGGGGGCAAGGGGGAAGGTTTGTCTTCATATCTAGGTTACAGTTAATCGTACATGGGCTCATTGCACCTCAGCAGTCATGACAAGTGTAGATGTGCATAGGTCCTTCTAGTTTTTCTTTAACCACTTGCCAACCGCCGCACGCCGATGTACGTCGGCAGAATGGCACGGGCAGGCATATTGGCGTACAGGTATGTCCATGCCTTCCCGCGGGTGGGGGGCCCAATCGGGCCCCCCCGGTGCCAGCGGCGGTCGGATTCCGTGCAGGAGCATTCCGGGATGAGGGGGCGGCCATTCATCCATGGCCACCCCCTCGCGATCACTCCTGACGAATGAAATGCTTCCCCTACATCACTTCCTCTCCTGTATTGTAAACACAGGCAGAGGAAGTGATGTAATCTCTCCTTGTGTCTGTCTTTTTTTTCGTTCCGGCACCGAGGAGAAATGATCAGTGAGTTGCACCAACACACTACATTAACAGTAGAACATGCCAGGCACACTTTCACCCCCCTTCACCCCCCAAGCCCCCCCTGCACCCCCAGTCACAGTGACACCAATTGCATTTTTTTTTTATTATTGCATTGGTGTCATTTGTGACTGCAATAACTGTTAGGGCAGTTAGGGTTAGCCCCCTTTAGGTCTAGGGTACCCCCCCAATAAAGGTTTAACCCCGTGATCACCCCCCGTCGCCAGTGTCGTTTTTCTGATTGCTGTATTAGTGTCACAGGTGACGCTAGTTAGGCAGGTATGTAGGTTCACCGCAGCTTTTTATAGCGTCAGGGTCCCCCATATACTACCGCATAAAGCCCCCTGATTGCCTCCTAGTTAACCCTTTCAACAGTGATCACCATATAACTGTTACAGGTGATGCTGGTTGGTTGGTTATTTTTTTATAGTTTCAGGGCACCCGCCATTGATTACCTAATAAGGGTTTAACCCCCTGATCACCCGGCGGGTGATATAAGTTTGAGGGTCAGATAGGGTCTGCGTCGCCTCAGGCAGCGTCAGGTTAGTGCCAGTACCGCTAACACCCACGCGCAAAGCATACACCTCCCTTAATAATATAGTATCTGAACAGATCAATATCTGATCTGATCAGATCTATATTAGCGTCGCCAGCAGTTTAGGTTTCCCAAAAACGCATTGTTAGCGGGATCAGCCCAGATACCTGCTAGCACCTGTGTTTAGCCCCTCCGCCAAGCCCAGCCCAGCCCACCCAAGTGCGGTATCGATCTATCACTGTCACTTACCAAACACAACACACATAACTGTAGCGTTCACAGAGTCAGGCTTGATCCCTGCGATCGCTAACAGTTTTTTTTGTAGCGTTTTGATACAGTCACTGACAGCCTAGGTGCTTTTTTACCTGTGAGTCTCACTAGTGTACCCCTAAATTTAGAGCCCAAAATGGCAAAGCGAAGCTACACTACACGTTTCTGAGCATGACAGATAGTGAAGAGAAAGTCACTCATCTGTCAGATTCAGGCTCAGAATACGATCCTGTAGAGGACAGCGGCTCCATGACAGATAGCTCTGACGACGGAGATGAGGTCCCTGTTAAGGGCAGGCGTACCCGATCCCGAACTTCTTCTGTTGTTGAGGTGCAAGAATCGCAGGTCCCTCGTATGGAGCAGAGATGTACTAGAGCCGCTCATCCTTCTGGTGAACTGGCAAGCACCAGCAGCCTAGTACACCTTGGACGTACATCCAGCAGTGCAGTATCACATGGTGACGTGGCGAGTCCCATAAGTGCAGTTCAAGCTGGCGAGGTGGCAAGCACAAGTAGTGTCCCGCTGCCACCAAGACGAAGACAAAGACAGGCCCGTCGTACCCATAGTGCCCTTCCTGCAGAATTCGCCAATCCTGATTGGGTGCCCACCACTTCTGCAGAACCCGTACTTCCCCCATTCACTGGCCAACCTGGCATTAACGTGGAAACAGTTGATTTTACGCCACTTGATTTTTACTCACTGTTTTTCACCGAAGATCTCTATAGATCTATTGTGGACCAAAGCAATTTGTACGCTGGTCAACACATCGCCACTATTCCCCGGTCTGCCCTTGCCAGACATTGGAAACCAATTACGTTTTCCAAATTTAAGATCTTTCTGGGCCTCTCCCTCAACATGGGCATAACCAAAAAGAGTGAGTTGCGGTCATATTGGTCCACTGACCCAATTCACCATATGCACATGTTCTCTGCTTCCATGTCCAGGGCATGATACGAGCAGATTTTGCGGTTCAAGCACTTCAGCGACAATGAACTCGGTCGTCCTCGTGGAGACCCTGCATACGACCTTAGAAAGCCTGAAGGCGGTGCTTGGCTTTCGGGGCCCTGTACGCAGCTAGGCTCCCAAAAAATCCCACACATGTGGTATCCCCGTACTCAGGAGAAGCAGCAGAATTTATTTTGTGGTGACATTTTTACATATGCCCATAGCATGTGTGAGCAATATATCATTTAGTGACAACTTTGTGAAAAAAAAAAAAAAGTTTGTAATATTCCCGCAACTTGTGGCAAAATATAAAATATTCCCTGGACTCAACATGCCTCTCAGCAAATAGCTTGGGGTGTCTACTTTCTAAAATGGGGTCATTTGTGGGGGTTTTGTGCCATCTTGGCATTTTATGGCCTTCAAAACTGTGATAGGTAGTGAGGAGTGAAATTACAAATGTATGCCCTTAGAAATCCTGAAGGCGGTGCTTGGCTTTCGGGGCCCGGTACGCGGCCAGGCTTCCAAAAAGTCGACCACATGTGGTATCCCCATACTCAGGAGAAGCAGCAGAATGTATTTTGGGGTACAATTCCAGATATAACCATGGCATGTGTGAGCAATATATCATTTAGTGACAACTTTGTGTAAAAAAATAAAATTATTATTTTTTTGTCATTATTCAATCGCTCGAGGCAAAAAAATAAAATATTCAATGGGCTCAACATGCCTCTTATCAATTTCCTTAGGGTGTCTACTTTCCAAAATGGGGTCATTTGGGGGGGTTTTGTACTGCCCTGCCATTTTAGCACCTCAAGAAATGAGATAGGCAGTCATAAACTAAAAGCTGCGTAAATTCCAGAAAATGTACCTTAGTTTGTAGACGTGACAACTTTTGCGCAAACCAATAAATATACACTTATTGACTTTTTTTTACCAAAGACATGTGGCTGAATAAATTTTGGCCTAAATGTATGACTAAAATTGAGTTTATTGGATTTTTCTAATAACAAAAAGTAGAAAATATCATTTCCTGGTGCCTCCATGGCAGCATACCTGTGACAAGCTCCGCCTTGGCTCCTCCCTCAGGACTAGTGAATATTATAAAAGAAAAGGTTAGTACAGCCCCCGCATTCTCCTTTTTTTCCTCATACCTCATGGCAGTGAATCCTGGTCGGCGTCCTTACCTTCTGCATTCGGCAGCGTCCGTCCGGGTTCAAGCCTCTCCCGGACGCAGTTCCTTCTCTTGGGCAGCTAAATGCGCTTATAAGGTTGGAAGTCCCTTCTGTAGGATCTTTTGGGACAAGCAGTTTGTCTCTTAAGTAAGAGCTTTACCTGCAGTATGGGCGTTCAGGCTCCAGTCTATGGCAGCAGAGGTAGCAGCTTTGCTCTGTCCCTGAGGCTTGTTTTTTCCCTCCAGTCTCATCTGTCCTTCCTCTCTCCTGCGCTCTGTTTCCGCGGTCCCCATAGTCCTAGCAGGCCCCCCTTTCCTTTCCCATGTGTGTTTGTCACCCCCAGACTCACTAGGGGCCGCGCGCGGCGAGTCTGTGTCATTTTATAATAGTCTAGCGTTCCTGCCGTCGTCTGCGCATGCGCCGGCGGGTCGTATGTTTCGACGGTCAGTTCTGACGTTCGGCGCGTGCGCGGTAGCGTCGGAAGCTTCGGCGGCCATCTTTTTTGAGGGCGAATGGTTCTTTTTGCCCTCAGAGTGTCAGAGGAGGAGCTTTAGCACGACATCACTTCCCCTCCTCCTATTTATTTCCCCAGCAGCACAAGTGAAATGCCGGTGGTCAACAAGAGAATTACACTCTAGAGTTCCAGGCTATTCCCACCCCTGTTAAGGTAAGGCATGTTTTAATGCATTTGTTTTTGTACATGTGATCATCCGAATATATTGGTATAGCTCTGATGGAATGTTTCTTTTCATTAAAAGAGAATTAATTTATTAATATATTAAATTATTTAAATCGGAGCCTCCAAAAAAAAAAAAAAAAAAGATATATAAAAAATGGATTTAAAAAAAAAAACACAAAACACAACACACAGTAACGGGGGGTGGGAATCGTCACTTTTGTAGGCAAATTCCCTTCTTTTCCGTGAATCAGCGCACGACTGGTTGACGCCTTTTCCTCTGACTCTTTCCTAGCCGTTACCTCTGCTAAGCCGCCTAACATGAGCCTTTCGCCGCCCGCTCAAGATCCTACTCTACTCCCAAGGTAAGGACCTACGCCCAGGTAAGTTTAAAAAAAAAAAAAAAAAAAGAGTGCACTAAGGACGATACTCTTTGTATTTCAGTCCTGTACGCCAGAAGACGTCTAAGAAGACCTCAAGGCGATAGGGAGATGACGATGATGATTCCTGTCACAGCAGAGACAGGTCACCCAGACATGGGCATTACAGAAGCGGCAGGAAAGCTTCAGCCAAGAGGCGCCGTCATTCGCGCTCCCCGAGACCTAGACCTACCAGATGTCAGGCCTGCGGAGGCTCCCCACTTCCGGACAAACTAATTTGTCGAGACTGCCTTAGAGACTATGCAGCAGACAGAGAGTCTGAGAGCCTACAGGTGGCAGATCTCCTTAAAAAGGCAGTAAAAGACTCCCTTACGGAATTGGTCGCTACAAGGCCGACACAACAACCGGCATCTCCTCCTCAGGAGCTGATGGCTGAGGCCTCCATTCCTGGTCCATCCACCAGTGGAAGTGGTCGTCTGTTCCCTCCCTCCTCCTCTAAGCATCAGGACGAAATGGCCATTTCAGAGGATTCCTCAGATGACGCAGATGCCTCTGGCTTTGCCTTTGCCATGGTCCAGCCCTATGTGCAGGCCGTTAAACAAGCAATCGGTTGGGAGGATTCCAACGTGGAGGTCAGGAAGTCCAAATCATACTTCCCCTTCCTTAAGCGCCAGATCTCCTTCTTCCCTCTTATGGAGGAAATCAGGGAGGTGATCGAGGAAGAATGGGGGAGGACAGACAAAAGACTTTCCACCAATCGATTGGGAAAATTATACCCTCTCTCCGAGGCAGATTCCAAAATGCTGGACGGCCCGCCGGTGGTAGATGCCGCAGTGGTAAGGCTGGCCAAGAACGTCACTTTACCCCTAGATGATTCAACCTCCTTCAAGGACCCTCTGGACAGAAGGATGGACCTTGACCTTAAGAAGGCCTATCAGATGGCAGGATATGCCTGTAAACCTGCAATAGCTCTGACATCAGTGTCCAACGCACTACGCGTCTGGACAGATAATATAGAGTCGGCAATCCAACAGGATATCCCTAAAGAAGAGATAATAAGGGCATTGGATGAGCTGAAGCTCTCAGCCGACTTCATTGGAGAAGCCGCCATCGATTCCATTCGTTGCTCCGCAAGGGCAATGCTTCACACAGTAATGGCCAAAAGGGCACTGTGGCTAAAACCATGGGCAGCGGACGTTGCCTCGAAGCAAAATTGGTGCAAGATACCTTTTGACGGTAAAGCCTTGTTCGGGGGAAAAACTCGACAAAGCCATCTCTCGGGTCACCGGCGGAAAGTCAGGCCTACTTCCTCAAGACAGGCGATCTAGACGTTTCAGATCCTCTGCACCAAGGTTCCAATATTCCAAAAATAGGGACTACCGACAATCAAGACAAGGGAAAGGCTTCAGGCACAACTGGAAAAGCACACAGTCTACGTTTCTCAAGTCCAGGAGGCAGAGGCCGGTACCTACCCCACAGGAGCCATCAAAATCTTTTTGACGCCAGGCCAGCCCAAGTGATCCCTGTGGGGGCCAGGTTGAAACAGTTCTCAAAGATTTGGGAACAAAAATGCAGGGATCCCTGGGTAGTTGCAACAGTCAAACACGGTCATTCCTGGTCCTTCCTAAACCAACCCCCCAAGGACTATTTTTCTCCGACAAGGGTGTCAAGATCTCCTCAAAAGGCGGAAGCTCTGAAGCGATTTCTTCTTTCCCTACAGGAACAACGAGCAGTAGTTCCAGTGCCTCCATCCGAGAGATTTTCAGGTTTCTATTCCACCCTGTTTCTAGTCCCCAAAAGAAACGGAGGGTGGAGACCTGTGATAGACCTAAAGAGGCTAAATCTCTTCAGACGATCATTCGCGTAGTCCAACCAGGGGATTGGATGTTGTCAATAGACCTGCAAGACGCCTACTTACACATACCTATACTCCCTACGTTCCAGAAATACCTGAGATTTGCGGTGGGGCAAGTACATCTCCAATTTCGGAGCCTTCCGTTTGGCCTCTGCACGTCACCCAGAGTCTTTACAAAAACCCTGATTGCCATCATAGCACCTCTGAGAGAATTGGGGCTCCGGGTGTATCACTATCTGGACGACCTTCTACTCCTGGCGAAGAACCCAACCCAGTTATTAGAACACAGGGATATCCTGTTAACAACACTAGTGGATTTCGGTTGGAAGATAAACTACGAGAAAAGTCTTCTCTCTCCGACCCAAGAGATGGTCTATCTGGGAGCCCTGTTCAATACAATGAAAGGATCAGTGTCTCTCCCTCCTCAGAAGGTATCTTCCCTTATCCAACAGATGAAGAAGGTGAGCTTGAGATCCTACCTGACAGCCTCAAATTGTTTGAGCCTGATAGGTCGGATGTCATCATGTATCCCTATGGTCCCCTGGGCCCACTGGCATTTGAGACATTTTCAGCTGGAGTTCTTAAGAATGTGGAACAAACGATATCTATCCCAACCCATACACCTGACAACCCGGATGCTCAGGAGTCTACATTGGTGGATGAAGAGACAGTCGCTTCTGAAGTCTCGCCCGCTAGGGCATGTCGACTGGATCATAATTACTACCGATGCCAGCGCAGCTGGTTGGGGAGCACATTCCAACAAGACCTCAGTACAAGGGAGATGGTTCTTCAATGCAGCAGGCGTGGTGTCCAATGTCCTGGAGCTCAGAGCGGCCTATCTTGCACTGCTAGCCCTGGAGTTCGAGATTTCGGGCAAACCAGTTCTCCTCAGGATGGACAACAGGGCCGCGGTATCTTATGTGCGCCGTCAAGGGGGAACGCGCAGCAGATCCCTCCTGAACGAGGTGGAGCCCATATTCCTCTGGGCCGAAAGGAATCTGAAGGACCTGAGGGCAGTCTATCTGCCCGGCCATCTCAACTCAAGGGCAGACAGCCTTTCCCGCAGGTTCGCAGACACCAACGAGTGGTCCTTACACCCGGAAATCTTCAACTGGATAATGATCCAGTGGGGGCCCCTCGAGCTAGATCTCTTTGCGACAGCATCCAACACCAAACTTCCAAGGTTTATCTCGAGATTTCCGCACCCCCAGGCGGAGGCAACAGATGCCCTATCAGCCCCGTGGGCATGCGATCGGGCCTACGCTTTTCCCCCACGGCCCCTCATACCGAGGTTCCTGTCAAGACTCGTGAGGGAGACATCGACGGTGATAGCGGTTCTGCCATACTGGCCAAGAAGGCCTTGGTTCCCTACGGCAATGGATCTGAGCACCAGTCCTCCAGTCAAAGTTCCAATAGTACCCCTCCTCCTGTCGCAAGGATGTCACACCCACCCAGATCCCCACAGGCTGGACCTTCACATCTGGCAACTGAAAGGAAAAGGTTCCAATCCCTAGGGTGCTCCGACAAGGTGATCGCAACCCTGCTCAAGGCGAGAAAACCATCCACAAACAACATATATGATAAAGTATGGAACAACTTCAGGACCTTCATGCTTGATAGAAACTGTGATCCAGGTTCCCCTTCGTCATCTCAAATTCTTGAGTTCCTGCAGGCAGGCCTGGACCTGGATCTTGCATTGAGTACTTTGAAGGTACAGGTGTCAGCGATCTCAGCAGCAACCAGTAGAAGATGGGCGGAGGACCCATTGTTAATCCAATTTTTTAAGGCCGTCAGGAGGATCAGACCACCGTCCAAACAATCTTTTCCCACTTGGGACCTTACGGTCATCCTGGAGTCCTTAGCCAATCCACCCTTTGCCCCTTCGGACTCAATATCACTCTGGAACCTAACTTTAAAATTAGCCTTTCTGATAGCCATAACCTCCGGCAGGCGGGTGTCAGAGCTCCAAGCTTTGGGAGCAGATCAGGATCACATTATTTTTTACCCAGATAGAGTGGAACTTAGAACAGTACAAGGGTTCATTCCCAAGGTCGCTTCATCCTTGAGCATGTCAGAACCCTGGGCACTCCCAACATTTTCTGAACAGGACTCTGTCACTCTTCATGAATTAGACATCGCCTCCACTCTGAAATGCTATCTCCAAGCCACAGCTCCATTCCGGGCTTCCATCAGACTGTTCATAATTCCCTGGGGAAAAAACAAAGGAAAGGAGGCATCAGCCAGAACGATCGCTTCATGGATCGTCAAACTCATCCACAAGGTGTACAGGACAAAGGGACTAGAGACCCCTTCAGCGGTCAGGGCGCACTCCACAAGAGCGGTCTCTGCCTCTTGGGCGGCAAGAGCGAATGTGTCGATCGAAACTATTTGTCGGGCAGCAACCTGGTCATCCCAACACACATTCCTGAAACATTACAGGGTGGACCCAGGAGCTCTCTCCTCAGTGGAGTTTGGCAGACAGGCAATCACTTCGGCCTTCGCCTCTTCTAAATAATAAATTCTTTAAATAAACCTCTAAGCATTATCCCACCCGTCTCAGCTAGTTATTTGTCACAGGTATGCTGCCATGGAGGCACCAGGAAAACAGAAAATTGTTCCATACTTACCGTAATTTTCTTTTCCTGGTGCCTATCCATGGCAGCATACATTCCCACCCTCGGTATTCTATATTAACGAGAATGCGGGGGCTGTACTAACCTTTTCTTTTATAATATTCACTAGTCCTGAGGGAGGAGCCAAGGCGGAGCTTGTCACAGGTATGCTGCCATGGATAGGCACCAGGAAAAGAAAATTACGGTAAGTATGGAACAATTTTCTGGTTTTTTTTCCAAATTTTCGGTCTTTTTACGTTTATATCGCAAAAAATAAAAATCGCAGAGTCAGTCAAATACCTTTAAAAGAAAGCTCTATTTGTGGGAAAAAAAGGACGCAAATTTTGTTTGGGTACAACATTGCATGACCATGCAATTACTAGTTAAAGCAGCGCAGTGCCAAATTGTAAAAAGACCTCTGGTCATTGACCAGCAAAATGGTCCGGTCTGAAAGTGGTTAAAAACACTGTGTACATTAAGTTCATACTCATGCATACATTAACACACACACTCCAACTCACTGTGCTAGAGCAGCCCATTTAGCCATCTCAATGCAGGAAACACATCTGAACTATTTTTGGCAACACACTGCATTGTGGTAAACTGTGGTGCAGGTGCATTAGTGTCAACTGTATATGAAGTTTGGTGTGTCATTCTAAATGATTGGCAGTGTAACACAATGCACATATACTGTACTCTCTTTGCTAAAGTGCATTGTGCTGCAGCACTGCTCAAGGGTGATGCCAATCTAAGGCTCTGAAAGGCTTAACAAAAATCCTACTTATCTAACTTTTTTCTTCAGACCCTCTCTGTCTTGTTTATTGGAAGTTTCTACTGCTGGATTTACCCTTTGCCATGTGTGTTTTCAAGCACTGTCATAGTCATTACTACTTAACATGTGTCGATGCATCAGAAAATGGACGTGAATGTTTTCAGCAAATGTATGCCAAATGTATAATTTCATACTAGCATCCTGCTACAGGTACATGTGCTGACAGGAGAGGAGAGGAATTACCTCATCAGTGTGTTATTCATTTATTCCAAATCAGCAGTCTGGGAAGTGTTTTGAACAATGGTCTTCGCCAAGCCTTTGTTCATCTGTCCTATTTCAGATCCAACTAGTCCTTATTTACAGAGTTCTGCCTAATTGGCTTCCTTTTTCATTTACTCTAGGGCATATCTCATACGAATGCAAGAGGAGCAGCTGTTAATTGCTTTATTTATTAAGCAGTCAACACATGCTTCCTTCTCTAAGAAAGGACAAACTTTATTCCAGCGGTGCCCAACCTTTTGAAGAGCGACTTGGTAGCAGAGCGGGCGGATGACAAGTCCGTGTCCACTCTGCATATGCAGAGAGGATATAGACACAGCCCGCTCCATTCTATGGTCCCTCCAATCCATTGAGATAGAAGGGGACGGATTTCCTTCTGTTTTTTTTTAGCAGATAAGATTGGAGGTAGACTTTGTAAACCGATACAAGTTTGTTTACATCTGCTGCTCTATAAAGGGGAATGGAGGTTCCAATTGAGTATGCCTGAAAAATGGACAGGCAGACCCGTTCGGACCGATCTCATGAAAGGGGCCTAAGGCCTCTTTCACACTGATGCGCTTTGGTTTATCCACACCGCGGGTGCAGCGTAGCGTACCTGTGGCTTTCCTGCAGGTTAGCTGCACTTTGCTATAGACTTCTGTTATGTCCTGTAAGTGTGGTGCAATATCTGCATTCAGGAGTTTTGGTGCGCTTTCAGAAAGCCCAGCCAATCCACAGGTAATAACAGAAGTCTATAGCTCAGTGCAGGTAATCCGCAGATCAGTTTGAAAGCAGCCCAGTAACCACTGCAGAACAGATATGCCCATATATACACTGTGATTTTAGTAATAAACTAACCTTTAATAACAGTCTTCCATTCAGGTATCATCGGCTGTTGCTGCCCCAGGCAGAGTGCATGTCGTATCACTCACCTGTGACAGGAGCCATCACAATACAGAAAGCATCGGCTTATGCGGCTCTGCACTGTAGCCTCTTGATTCCTCTACTGCCGGCTTCATTTACAACACTGATTCGCAGGTCGGCAAACTGCAAGCTAGGCCATCCCAGTGCAGGTTGCAGGCCATGGGTTGTGCACCCATGCTCTAGTTCCCTTCCCCTTGCCTGATGGGCATGATGCCCTTGCTATACACAGTGTTTATTTTGACATAAAGGCCTTGTGACACTGGCAATAAGCAATGACACTGGTTTTACACCATACAAATATACGGAATGTTAGTACCTCCAGTTTTAATATTTTTATGTTTTAATATGTATGAACCTCCTGTTTTAATATTTTTTTAATGTTTGAATGACAGTATGATATTATGCTGTTTAACATTTAATAAGCTTATGTGAAATGATCTCCTACAGAGCTATGGCTCTGAAATATCTGCAATTTTATTGCCTAACATAGCAGTCATGAAATCTCATCTGAATTTAAAATGCAATAAGAGGATGTCTACATGAAAGAAGCAACAAGTTGATTATACCGAGCACCATTACGGTGTAAAAAAAGAAGCATCTAACATTCAAATTATGCACTGATTGATGTTCTATAAGAAATATGAAACACTCAGAACAAGCACACAATGGGTGCCATAGTATATTGTAAAATAAGACATTCAACATCCCTTGCAGTGCCATAAGCCTGATATTTCTTAACTGTTTTACCATACCGCTTGTTATGCTAGAAGCAGAATGGACTACAGAAATCATTTTAGAAAAGAAAAATACTGAGTCACTCTAACAATATTTGTACTAGGTGCTAGTTAGCTAGCTCTTGGGTTCTATGAATGCAAGAATGTATTTCTTGCACTTCTAGGCTTAATGCAGTGATAATTTGCTTTCTGTGTATGAAGGGGGTGCACACATACCTTCAAGCACTTCATATCTATAGTACAGTGCCTTGAAAAAGTTTTCTATATTTTGTCATGTTACAACCAAAAATGTAAATATATTTTATTGGGATTTTATGTAATAGACCAACACAAAGTGGCACATAATTGTAATAAATAAAACGATAAATGGTTTTCAAAATAAAAAAATAAAAAAATCTGAAAAGTGTGGTGTGCATTTGTATTCAGCACCTTTTACTATGATACCCCTAACTAAAATCTAGTGTAACCAATTGCCTTCAGAAGTCACTTACATAGCAAATGGAGTCCAACTGTGTGTAATTTAATCTCAGTATAAATACAGCTGTTCTGTGAAGCCCTCAGAGGTTTGTTAGAGAACATTTGTGAACAAACAGCATCATGAAGGCCAAGGAACACATCAGACAGGTCAGGCATGAGGTTGTGGAGAAGCTTAAAGAAGGGTTAGGTTATAAACAAATATCCAAAGCTTTGAACATCTCAATCCATCATCCGAAATGGAGAGAGTATGGCACAGCTCTTGTGGTGTGGTGCAATACACAACTGTTTTGGTGTGGTGCAACTGCAAACCTACCAAGACATGGCTGCGCACCTAAACTGACAGGCCAAGCAAGGAGAGCATTAAGCAGAGAAGCAGCCAAGAAGCCCATGGTAACTCTGGAGGAGCTGCTGAGATCAGATTTTGTCCGACGGATTTTGTCTGAAACTGGTGTTACATACACACGGTCGGACAAAGTTGTCGGAAAATCCGATCGTTCGTAACGTGATGACGTTATTTCGTTACGACGGGACTACATTCAGGCTAGTAGCCAATAGCTTTGGTCTAGAAATTTGACCTGAGCATGCGTGGCACTTTGTCCGATCAGATCTCTACAAATGATCGGACAAAGTCCAATCGGATCATGTTGTCGGAAAATTTTATAGCCCAGCTATAAAACGTTGTCAGACGGATATTCCGACGGAAACAGTCCAATGTAGCCCACACATGGTCGGATTATCTGACAACACGGTCTGATCGGACATTTTCCGTCGGAATGTCCGACCGTGTGTATAAGGGCTTAGAGTCTGCAAAAGACTTGAGACTGGGGTGGAGGTTCACCTTCCAGCAGGACAATGACCCTAAACATGCAGCCAGAGCTACAATGAAATAGATTTGAATTAAAGCATATTCATGTGTTAGAATGGCCTAGTCAAAGTCCAGACCTAAATCCAATTGAGGATCTGTGCCAAGAATTGAAAATTGCTGTTCACAGATGCTCTCCATTCAATCTGACAGAGCTTGAGCTATTTTGCAAAGAAGAATGGGCAAACATTTGACTCTCTAGATGTGAAAAGCTAATAGAGACATACCCAAAAAGACTTGCAGCTGTAATTGCAGAGAAAGGTGGTTCTACAAAGTATTGACTCAGAGGGGCTGAAACGGACACCACACTTTTCAGATATTTATGTGAAAAAAAATTGAAAACCATTCATCATTTTCCTTTCACTTCACAATTATGTGCCACTCTGTGTAAGGCCGCGTACACACGGGTGGACTGTCTGACGGACTTGGTCCGCTGAAACGTGTTTCAGCGGACAATCCGCTCGTGTGTGGGCTTCAGCGGACTTTTTCAGCGGAAAGTCTGGCGGACTAAGTCTTTCGGAATTTCCGTAATATTGTCCGTCCAAACTTGGTTTCAGCGGACAGTCGGCTCGTGAGTAGGCTAGTTCGACGGACTAAGTATGGCGCATGCTCAGAAAGGATTTACACGGCCGAAGGTTGCATTGCAGTGTATTGGACGTCGAATTTCTAGTCCCGTCGTACGTGCCGTACACGTCATCGTGCAAGCTTTCAGCGGACTGTCTGTTCGTCGTGTGTGGTCAAGTCCGTTCATTCAAAAGTAGGACGGACTGTCTGTCGGATTGTCTGACGGACTTAGTTGGACGGATAGTCCGCCCGTGTGTACGCGGCCTTAGTCTATCATATTAAAGTGGTTGTAAACCCTTACAAACCACTTTGACCTACAGGTAAGCCTAGATTAAGGCTTACCTGTAGGTCCAAGAAATATCTCCTAAACCTACACGGTTTAGGAGATATTTCCCAAAACACAGGCACCGCTGTCTACGGTGCATGCACCGCTGTCAACGGCGATATGCCACGAGTGGAGGCTCCCGTGCACATGCGTGGGAGTGACGTCATTGCGGCTTTGTCGAATGACAGCGGCGGAGCAGCAAGACCCACTGGGAAGATGGATGCTCCAGACTACAGGGGACAGCGGTGACTTCGCTGGCTCCTGTGTCAGGTAAGTGACACATAATGGGCTACTATGCGATCCATAGTAGTCCATTATGCTTTACCTTTGCAGGGAATCAAAGAGGAAGTAAACCCATCAGGGTTTACTTCCTCTTTAAGACATAATTTAACAAATTTTTAAAGCTTATCCCTGGAAAGGAAACAATGCCCCCTTGAAGTGCTTTCCATGCAAGTGTTAAGTGCTAATTTAGGTCTTGGGGATTATGAACAACTGTTTTCTTTAGCTGATCCCCCACTGGGCTGGGAGCCGCATTGGGCCTGATGACATCAGAGATCCTGCAAGTAGCGGAGCATGAGAGAAAAGAAGCTGTTGAAGCTGATCTTACAGTGTGGAGGGAGCCTACAAAGGTGAAGGATCAGATAAGTAAAACTTCTTAAATTTCTTTTGAAGCCCCCTAGACCTGAAAAGGATTTAACCCTTGCAAGGTGGGGGTTGTCCCACTGCAAAGGAGCATTTTCCCTTTCCTCACTGTTTAAATTTAAATGTAAGCTCCTGAATTTAACCTGGTATCGACTCCTTGCAGTCCCGGTATGATGTCATGATGTCATTGGTTGTTAGGATGCTGGTGGCTAGAAGGTTTTAATAGTGCATAATTAAAGCCTGTGTAGGCTTGATCAACCTGCTGGCTTGTTTTACATTTTTGGGCAATTTTAAAGCATTTTGCCAAGGCACCCCAGTAGAAAAAGTCTGGTTTATAGAAAATTAGAATTTTGAAGTAAAAGCTGTTTTTGTTACTTTACCTTGTAAAGGGGGTTTATATTTATATTTATCTCGTTATCTATGACTGGAATTTTGCTTTAAAGTAGCCTGGTCATTAGAAAATAACAGAAGGTTGCCATTGCTGAACATGCCCTCTGAAAATGCTGGTTATCTGGTTGTCATGCTAACGCATTGACTTTCATGCTGTCTGCACAACTTAGCTGGAATAAATAATGGGATTTTTATATACAGCTTACCTGTAAAATCCTTTTCTTGAGAGTACATCACGGGACACAGGAGCTTCATTACATAGTGGGTTATATAGGCACCTCTGGTGATTGGACACTGGTTGACCCCAATTAAGGAGAATTCCTCCCCTATATAACCCCTCCCATCTGGGAGGCACCTCAGTTTTGTAGCAAAGCAATAAGAAACCATGTAAAAAACCCAAGAGGGGCGGGAGCCCTGTGTCCCGTGATGTACTCTCAAGAAAAGGATTTTACAGGTAAGCTGTATATAAAAATCCCATTTTCTTGATCATACATCATGGGACACAGGAGCTTCATTACATAGTGGGATGTCCCATAGCAATGCTCAGATTGAGGGGAGGGAGACACAGATCATAAATATAGGCCGCCAGGGACCGGAGGACCTAAACTGCAGCCTGCAGTACACTGCGCCCGAAGGCGATATCCTCTTGCCCTCTGACATCCACCTGATAGAATCTGGTGAATGTGTGGACTGATGACCAAGTCGCAGCCTTACAGATCTGAGCCAGGGAGGCCTGGTGATGCACTGCCCAAGAAGCACTAACAGCCCTAGTAGAGTGCGCTTTCACCCGAAAAGGAGGAATCTTCCCCTTTAAACCATAGGCCTGAGAGATAACTTGCCTGATCCATCTTGAGAGAGTGGATTTTGACGCCGCCTGGCCCTTTCTAGGGCCTTCCGGCAGAATAAATAAACAATCAGTTTTTCTTATCTGAGTAGTTGCTTGAAGATAAATACTGATTGCTCTAACCACATCTAAAGTGTGTAAAGATTCTTCTTCTGTGGATTGAGGGTCCGGAAAAAAGGATGGTAGGATTACATCCTGATTCAAATGGAAACCCGAAACCACCTTAGGCAGAAAGGACCTGTTGGGACGCATGACCACCTGGTCCTTATGGATAATTAAATACGGCTCCTTACTGGAAAGAGCTGCCAACTCTGATACTCTTCTAGCCGTAGATATGGCTACTAAGAAGACCAGCTTTTTAGTCAGGAGAGCTAAAGAAGCCAGGTATAAAGGTTCAAATGGTTGCCCCTGTAAGGCCGAGAGAACCAAATTCAGATCCCATGGACATACCGGAGGTTTAACTGGCGGTTTTGTCCGCATAGCCCCCTGGATAAAAGCCCGTACTAGGGAATGTGATGCAAGCGGTTTTTGAAAAAATACAGACAGGGCCGAAATCTGCACTTTGATAGTGCTTATGGCCAAATTCATTTCCAGGCCTGACTGGAGAAAGGCCAAGATTCTGTTAATGACATACTTTCTAGGATGCCATTTCCTGAGTTCACACCAGGAAACATATGTCCTCCAGATCTTGTAATAAACAAATCTGGAGGCCGGCTTTCTGGCATTGACCAGAGTAGAAAGGACTGGCCCCGAAAGGCCACGGTCACTCAGAATGTGGGTCTCAGCAGCCAGACCGTCAAATTCAGACTGCGTAAAGCAGGATGGTAGATTGGACCCTGTGAGAGCAGATCTGGCCGGAGAGGGAGGGTCCATGGCCTGCCTACTGCCAACTTCATGATTTCTGCGTACCATGGTCGCCTGGGCCAAGCCGAGGCCACCAAAAGGACCGACTTTGTCTCCCTCTTGACCCTTCCCAGGAACCGCGACAGAAGCGGGCTCGGGGTAAGGCATAGATCAGATTGTACTGATCCCAGGGAACTGTCAGAGCATCTGACCCCTGAGCAAGTGCATCTCTTGTCCTTGACACAAACTTGTCCAGCTTCCTGTTGAACCTGGAAGCAAACAGATCTACGTCTGGAGTACCCCACTTGGGACATATGTTCTGAAACACGTCGGGGTGCAGAGCCCATTCTCCTGGGCACAACTGCTGGCGGCTGAGAAAATCCGCCTGCCAATTCTCCACTCCTGGGATGAAGACTGCAGAAAGACACGGAACATGCTTTTCTGCCCAGACAAGTATGCGATTGACCTCTTTTTGGGCCACCAGACTTCTGGTACCGCCCTGGTGATTGATATAAGCCACTGCGGTGGCATTGTCGGACTGAACCCGAACTGGGAAACCTCGCAGTCTGTAAGACCACTCCATGAGTGCCATGTAAACTGCCCAGATCTCTAAGATATTTAAGGGCAGTAGATTCTCGGTCGCAGACCATTTCCCCTGCGAGCATGTTTCCTCCAATACAGCTCCCCAGCCTGTCAGGCTGGCATCTGTTGTGATAATCTTCCATGAGAGAGGAAGAAAGGTTTTGCCCGAATTCAGCAAATTCTTGGTTTGTAACCACCAGACAAGACTCTTGCGTGTCCCTGGGGATAGACGCATAAGAAGATCCAGAGATTGGGGCTTCCTGTTCCAAGCCGCAAGGATGCATCCTTGTAAAGGCCTTGAATGGAACTGGGCGAATGGGACGGCCTTGAAGGAGGCGACCATCTTCCCTAACAGTCTCATGCACAACCGAATGGAGGAAGATCTTCTGCCTAGAATCAGGCGCACCAGATCCCCAATGGCCAAGGCTTTTACCCTTGGAAGAAACACCCTGCCCTGAGCGGTGTCGTAGGTATTCCAACCTGGTAGTCGGTTGTAGGGACGACTTTTCTAGGTTTATGATCCAACCTAGGCGTTCTAGGTGTTCTAGCGTTTTGGTGACGCTGCGACTTAGGAACGCTGCAGTTTTCTCCATGAGAAGCAAGTCGTCTAGATAAGCCATGACGGCTATGCCCTGAGCTCTTAAGTTTGCTAAGAGAGGGTCTAGAATCTTTGCGAAGACTCGAGGGGCTGTAGCAAGCCCGAACGGCAAGGCCACAAATTGAAAATGGCGCCGCTCTACCGCGAACCTTAGGAATTTTTGGTGTGCGGGAAAAATTGGCACATGGAGATATGCATCCTTGATATCTATTGATGCCATGAATTCTCCTCCTTGCAGGGAGGAGACCACAGTGCCGATTGACTGCATTCGGAAGGACCGGATGTGTAAAAACCGGTTCAGGTCTTTCAGATCCAAGATAGGTCTGACACTTCCACTTGGTTTTGGAACGGTGAAGAGATTTGAGTAAAACCCCGAACCCTGATCTTTCGGGTTCACTTCTACTATCACACCCTGGGATAGTAACTGATCTAAGGCCAGAAATAGCGTTTTTTGCTTTACTGGATCCCTGGGGATCCTTGACCTTAGGAAACGAGAAGGTGGAATCTCCTGAAACTCTAGCTTGTAGCCCAGAGATACTGAAGAGATCACCCACTTGTCCTGGATCTCTTCCCGCCAGGCGCCTGCAAACTGCAGGAGCCTTCCCCCCACTCTGCCGAGCGGGGGCGCCCCTTCACAAGGACGTTTTTGGGCTCTGCTTGGCAGGCTTTCGCCCCCAAGTCTTTTTCTGTCCCTGGGCTTGGCCTTGAGCCTTTCTGGTAGAGGAGGACTGAGAAGGCCGTCGCCACTGTTTAGAGCTTGATGCTTCGGGAGAGAGAGTACGCCTGAATGAAGGACGCTTGCTCTTTTTGACTGGAAGGAGAGTAGATTTTCCTCCTGAAATATTTTGGACGAACTTATCTAGTTCTTCTCCAAACAAATGCTCCCCTTTAAACGGGAACCCAGTCAAATGCTTCTTGCATGACAGCTCAGCTGCCCAATTCTTTAGCCATAGGGCCCTTCGCATGTGAACCAACATGAGAGACAAACGTGATGCTTGTTGGACGGAATCCAAAATCGCATCAATTATGAAACACAGAATGTGAGGCAATTCTGTATAATTTTCTACTTCCTCACTGGGAAGGAGCCCAAGCATCTGTTTAACCTGCTCCTTGAGGAACTGACACAACCCCACGGCTGCGACTGTAGGTTGCACCACAGTGCCAGCCATGGAAAAGGAGGCTTTTAATAAGGTTTCCAGCTTTTTATCAGTTGGATCCTTGAATACCTGTGCATTATCCAAAGGACAAGTTAGGTTCTTATTCACACAAGAAACAGCCGCATCGACAGATGGGACCCCCCACTTCTTGTTGAAACTTTCCTCCACAGGATAATGCATAGAAAACCTTTTAGGAGGAGCAAACAGTTTATCGGGATGTCCCCAATCCTCATACATCAATTTATCCATTAAAGGATGAATTGGGAAGGAATAGGCAGTCTGTGGGGCTTTCCTGACTCCCAGGGAAGAGACAGAGGACGTAGCGACTTCAGCAGCAGGCATTCTGAATGTGGTACGCACCAATTCAGTATAATACTGCACCTGTTTTCTGAGCGCCTGGGAGGAGGGGACTATCTCCTCTTCCTCTGACTCATCCGACTGCTCATGATCCCTATCCAAAGATAGGGATCCCTCCTCATTTTCAGAAGAATCATCTGAGAGAGGGATATCAGCAGAGGGAGGGGATCTACCCCTTTTCCTGCTATCTTTTAGGGAAGCAGAAATAAAATTCATGATTCTCCCTTCAAAACCCTCCAATGTAGCCCTAAGGGAGTCCTCAGTGACATAAACTGGGGCTGCGACATTAGGAGAGGCTGCAAAACCTGACAGGGGCACTGACTCGTCTTGAGAGGCTGGCTCCAGTCTTGCAGGGGGGGATGGTAATTTACAGCCACTTTTGGAACCCCTGGACCTAGGCGGTGATTTACCAGTGCCCTTCTTACCTCCCCCTGAGACCCTCTTGCGAGGAGACATAGTACTAGGCTACAAAGCAGAGGTACTAGTACAAGTGCAATCACTGTTGTGCTTAAAGTCTCACAATAATATATATGCTTAAATTGCACAACCTGATGCTGAGTAGGTGTCTAGGTTTGCCTGGATCCAATCCCCACGGATGCTTACTGCCCACAGCTCCTGTGTCTCCAATTACAGCCCCCTGACGCTCTGGGCTTTTAAAACTGCCGCCTGGCGCCTGCGCAGTATAGCACCGTCCACACCCCCCCTCCTCCATTAGGCCGGGAGCCCGCCCGGCGCGCGTGCACGAGGACCGCGGAATCCAGGGGGGGAAGGAGAACCCAAAAACGGAGCTGCGTGGGACCCCTGAAGTGTTTACCTTATTTGTGGCAGGGACTGCAATGGAGACGTGAGTTAGCTGGAGAATCAGGCTTTCACTGAGCATGTGTATTGAAAAGGCATGTAAGTATGCATCAGGCTGCTCTTACTCCCTCTAGTGGTGGAAACCAGGTAAGACATACAACTACTCCCAATGAAGAAATCCATTCATATAATTAAATATACAGGATAACTTCCCTTACCTGTCCCCGCCGCAGGAATTTCTGAACCAGACAAATTCCAGCCTTCACCCATCACGGCGGGTATTGTTAGCCAACCTTCAGGTATATCTGGGGTTCTTTCTCGGAAGAACCTCCCACCTGGGCCATGTAGAAAGCTCTGCCAGAAACTTTCGTGCGCTCTGTATAAACAGTACACCAAGTCTGGTTTTCCCAGAGCCCAGTCTTCCAATGGAGAGGTCTTACAGGCAAAACCTCGCTTCTTCGGCTGACGAGGCCCGGGTACCATACCATCTTGGGAGTCAAATATCGGCCCGAGGTATGGATCCGGTTTATTGTAGCCCTTAGCCCCCCGCAGGGACCTTCATAGAGCTAAAGTTTTACGTGACCATCACCATAGACACTGGCGAAAAAACTGAGGTGCCTCCCAGATGGGAGGGGTTATATAGGGGAGGAATTCTCCTTAATTGGGGTCAACCAGTGTCCAATCACCAGAGGTGCCTATATAACCCACTATGTAATGAAGCTCCTGTGTCCCGTGATGTATGATCAAGAAATATTGATAAGTCACTTTACCCTACTAGTATGAGAGGAGCACCACACAAATATGGGGACATATACAAATTCCAAGCAGTGTTCATGTTGGGAAGCAAAGTGAGGACAGCAGTGCTGCAATGAAACTTTGATTGCTATTTGATCACTCTTCTGTCTGCTAGTATCTAATAATCTTTATGATCAAGATTGGTAGACAACTACATCACACCTACATTCTATGGCCAAATGTGTGTATGAGGACATCCCTCTAATCATTGAATTCAAGGAGTTTTAAATAAAGGGTACTGTTAATACTACAACATACAAAGACACTTTAGACCATTGTATACTGCCAACCTTGTGAATAAAGTTTGGGGAAGGTGCTATTCTGTCTCAGCGTGACTGTACTAACTCAGGTTCATAAAGACTTGGAGGTTTATTTACTAAAACTGAAGAGTGCTAAATCTGGTGCAGCTCTATTTTGAAACCAATTCACTTCCTGTTTTTTTTTTTTTTAAATAAAAGTTGAGTGAGTAAACTGAAGTTAGACGCTGATTGACTACCATGCAAAGCTGCACCAAATTTTGCACTTTCCAGTTTCGGTGAATTGACCCCATGGTCAGGCGCTGACTGCCAAATTTTTGCCTAGGGGGCAAGTACAACCCAGAGGCTCATAGTGTAGCGACTTGGCCTTCCACCCACTCTTCCTATTCCCCATCTCCTACCGATCCCCATCCCAAGCTGAAGCTCCCTCCAGGTACTCTCTGCTCACTGGGGGGGTTCAAGCTGGACAGTACCTGCTGCACCGACTCTGGGTTCTGGAACTGGCCGACAGGGGGTGGCTGGGGGCTGTAGGGGGGAGCCGGGATGGCTCAGTCAGGACCAGCTGGGGAAGGAGAGCCACCTGTGGGGCATGGAGCTGGCCTCTGCTCAGACATGGTGTACACTATCCATGCTGGGGGGGACAGCCTGCTCTCCATCCTCATCCTCATCCCGCACTCGATAGGACACTGGCAGGGATTTTTTTCTCCTCTTCACCAGGAAGCCTTTAGGCATGTCTGTGGCAGAATTTTTTGCAGCCTTTTTGATGGGTCATCAGAGCAGGCCAAGGGGCAATTGCCCACCTGCCCCTGGGCCCTCTCCACCCCTGCCCATGGTTTGATGAGTTTGGTGTGGAGCAAATTTCCTGGCCTGCACAGAGCCCTGACGTCAACCCTATTGAACATCTTTGTGATAAACTGAAACCCAGATTGCGAGCCAGGACTTCTCACCTAGCATATTTACCTGACCTCACAAACAGTATTTGACTAATTCCCACAGATACACTATAAAATTAATTGTCTTCGCTTAAGAGGAGAATTAGCAAAGGGAGACCAATTTCAAAACAATGCTCATGGTTTTGGAATAGTATGTACAACACGCTCATAAAAGTGTGATGGCCAGGTGTCAACAAGCCTATGGACCTATAGGTTGTGCTTAAACAAAAATACAAAATATAGTGATTAACTTTTTATTTAATCCCTTTCTCGTTGCATTGATTCAACAAATTATTAACCCAAGTCCATCCAATTTAAAGCTATTTAAAGCCCTACTCTGAACCTAGGGTCTAGGTGTCTTCCAACCCCCTAAGAGAAGCAGCACTACAACAGTTACTGGATGAATCTGTGGGGGCCAGCACTAGTGATAGGATGAGTGTAGCAGTCTGAGCTGCTTTTTTATTTTAAGGGCTGCTGATGGAGCCCTTTTCCCCAAACTGAAATTGAGTCTTAATGTGGTTGTAAAGGCTCAGGCTTTTTTTACCTTCATGCATTCAATGCATGGAAGTAAAAAAAACTCCTCTGTGCAGCTCCCCTCTCAACCCCCCTAATACTTGCCTAAGCACGAGAGCCTCGGCTCTTTGGGGACTCAATGTCCTCAGTGGCCGAGACAGCAGTGGGAACAAATGGCACCTTCTACTGTCAATCACAGCCTGTGAGCCAATGAGAAGAGATAGGGGATGGGGCCAAGTTCACAGTTCTTTGTGTAAATGGACACGCGGAGCAGTGGCTTGGGAGCAGGCCTGCTCTGGTGCCCCCTTTGCAAGCTGCTTGTTCTGGGGATATTCGGCAGGAGGGATGGGCCCGGAGTGCCGGCGGGGGGGGGGGGGGGCACTAGAAGATGGGAAATCGGGCTGCTCTGTGCAAAACCACTGCGAAGAGCAGCTAAGTATAACATGTTTATTATTTTTTTTTAAAACATTAATATCACTTTAAATATGAATGTGGAATCACCTATTTTGTGCCTTCATTCATTTCATTGTAGTGTATACCTTTTTGTTGCACATGCCTGCCTACGTAAAAACAAGACACTTTACCTTCTTTCACCCAATACCTGCAGTAATACTAATGCTTCACATTCAGGTTTGAAATATGTTCATAAAGGTTCCAGTTTGCAATGTAATTTCTATTTCACGAAGGTCAGGGTTGTTTGCGTAACTTCACTATTTTATGTAGAGTACGTATGGAATGTGCTTGTAAAGATGAGTATACACTACTGTATATGTTTGTTGTCTGCTACCCTTGTCCCCTAGGACATTTTGTGAATGTGATCTGCTTTTAACAAGTTCATATGGTATCTCTGAAAATAACTTTGTTGTCAACATTATTGCTAAAACAAAATCTGTTACATTTTATGTCAAGGCAAAGTAAAAGGAAAATATGCAGCACATTTCTGCTATACATGCACATTACCCCATGTTCTTTCCCTTTAACCACTTGCTTACTGGGCACTTAAACCCCCCTCAGTCCCAGAACAATTTTCAGCTTTCAGCGCTGATGCACTTTGAATGACAATTGCGCGGTCATACAACACTGTACCCAAATGAAATTTTTATCATTTTTTTCCCACAAATAGAGCTTTCTTTTGGTGGTATTTAGTTACAGCTCGGAGTTTTATTTTTTGCTAAACAAACAAAAAAAGATGCAAAAAAAAAAAAAATCATGTTTTAATAGTTTGTTATACAATTTTGCAAACGGGTCATTTTTCTCCTTCATTGAAGTGCGCTGATTAGGCGGCACTGATGGCTGCATTGGTGGGCACTGATGGGCTGCATTGGTGGGCACTGATAGGCTGCACTGGTGGGCACTGATAGGCATAGTTAAGGCGGCACTAATAGGCACAGATAAGGCGGCACCGATGGGCACAGATAAGGCGGCACTGATGGGCAAAGATGGGCACAGATAAGATGGCGTGGATGGGTGGCACGGATAAGTGGCACGGATGGGTGGCACGGATGGGCACTGATAGGTACCACTGATAGATGGGACTGATGGGCACTGATAGGTGGCACTGATAGGTGGCTCTGATAGGTGGCACTGCTGGGCACTGATGGGCGGCACTGCTGGGCACTGATGGGCGGCACTGCTGGGCACTGATGGGCGGCACTGGGGTGCAGCACCTTTGAGGCAGATTGTGGGCACTGTGGGTGGCACTTTTGGTGGCACTGCTGGATGGCACTGTGGGTGGCACTGTGGGTGGCACTGCGGGCACTATGGGCACTGCTGGGTGGCACTGATGGGGGGCACTTACTTTTATTCAGGATGGCACTGCGGTGGGCAGGTGGGCACTGGCAGGGGGCAGGTGGTCAGCTGTATTGCTGGCCGTGATCGGGACTGATGTCCCGATCACGGCTGCCGGTGATCGGCTTTTTTTTTCTCTCCTCGCGCTGTCAGCCGTCATTTGGCAATAGCGCGGATCCCAAGTGGTTAAAGAGACCCTACCACCAACTTCCAAAATTGCAGGTAAAGCACAGAAACATTAAGTAATTCACATGCTTACTTGTAGTGTTTTCCTTTCCATACATTTTTAACCACTTGCATTAAGCCTTTGAAAAAAAAAATTGCCAAATCAATTTATTAGTACAACCCTCCTCTTCCTTGACGGTCATAGCCGTACTCTCTGTGCTGGCCTAGCTCCTCCACCCCTCCCCTCATCTCCTTACATAACCTTTTATGTATTAGCCAGGAGAGGAGTGATAAGCAATACTATAATGTAGAATCACTTGTGTGACAGTTCTAGGGTGGTGGTGCCTGTAATGCCGCGTACACATGACCGGACTTTCCTTTAGAATAAACTGACGGTCTTTTCAACTGAGTTTCCGATGGAGTTCTGACCGAACGGACTTGCCTACACACGATCACACCAAAGTTCGTTCGTTTCTAACGTGATGATGTACGTCGGGACTAGAAAAGGAAGTTCAATAGCCAGTAGCAAATAGCTACCCTTGCGTCGTATTTGGTCCGTTGGACTAGCATACAGACGAATGCATTTGCCGATAGGAATTGATTCTGTCATAAAAGTTTAAAACATGCTCTATTTCTGGGGCCATCAGACTTTTTGAATAAAAAAGTCAGCTGAAGACCAAACATGATCGGAATATCCGACAAAATGATTCCGTCTGACCTTTTCTGCCAGAAAGTCCGGTCGTGTGTACGCGGCATAAGAAGTAAGGGCTTTTGGGTGTCTACACATTTACAGATAAATAACATGTATAATATATGTTAAATGCACATATAATCCTATGGAATTTTTTGTTGAGATGTTTTAACCGCTTAAGGACCGCCTCACGTCGGCAGAATGGCGCACTCACGACCCGGTCCTGAGCTCCGTGGCCGCTGGACCCGCGGGCCTGATCGCCACCGGTGTCCCGAGATTGGGTCACAGAGCTGAAGAACGAGGAGAGGTAAGTGTAAACAAACCTCTCCTCGTGCTTCCTAGTGAGCTGTTATTGATCGTCTGTTCCCTGTTATAGGGAAAGACGATCAGTGATGTCATTTGCTAAGCCACGCCCCCCTACAGTTAAAAAAACACACACACACCTAACCCCTCCCCGCCCCCTAGTGGTTAACCCCTTCACTGTGAGTGACATTTTTACAGTAATCAGTGCATTTTTAATCGCACTGATCGCTGTATTAATGCCAATGGTCCCAAAAATGTGTAAAAATTGTCCGACGTGTCCGCCATAATGTCGCAGTCACAATAAAAATCGCTGATCGCCGCCATTACTAGTAAAAAAAAATGATTAATAAAAATGCCATAAAACTATCCCCTATTTTGTAGACACTAAAACTTTTGCGCAAACCAATCAATAAACACCTATTGCGATTTATTTGACTAAAAATATGTAGAAGAATACGTATCGGCCTAAACTGAGGAAAACATTTTTTTTTATATATTTTTGGGGGATATTTATTATAGCAAAAAGTAAAAAATATTGCATTTTTTTCAAAATTGTCTCTCTGTTTTTGTTTATAGCGCAAAAAATAAAAACCGCAGAGGTGATCAAATACCACGAAAAGAAAGCTCTATTTGTGGGGAAAAAAGGACGCCAATTTTGTTTGGGAGTCACGTTGCACGACTGCGCAATTGTCAGTTAAAGCGACGCAGTGCCGAATCGCAAAAAGGCGCTTGGTCCTTTAGCTGCAAAATGGTCCGGGGCTTAAGTGGTTAAAGATCCATGGCTCGTTTATCTTTTTGTAAACTAGTCAAACTCACCCCACTATTATATCTCCAAAACATAGACCTCAATTATTATGTTGTCTAAGAACTAGGAGGGACATTCTCATTGAGTTAACACAGGAAGTGTTTACAGGACACAGGACGGCTCTAAATCTTACATGATCAACAAGTAATTTTTTTACACTTATCGAACAGATATAACAAATCACTTTCAACAGTATACTTAAAGTGTTGCTAAACCCAGGAGCCTGCATTCACTATATCTGGTCTCCCACGATACACAGAGCATGGAAATGCAATTATTTTTGTAAATATAAACAGCTAAATACCTTTTCTCACCAGCTGAATACAGCATTCATATGACTTCTATCTGTTCCTACTAAAGCTTGTAGGAGGAGTTTTCATTTCTCCCACGATTATCCTCTCAGGATCTAGGCCCCCTGACCCTGTGTCTGGACAGTGCTGATTGGCTCTGTGCTGCTCACATGCACCCTCCCAAGAAAAAAAAAACTCTCTAGCAATACACACCAAACTGAGCATGTGCAGCCTGACTCTATAGACTCTGTAAATATCATATTATTTTTTGGAGTCAGTGGAAGTAGAGGAGGATCAGAGAATACAGGATCAAACAGCCTTTTTACACAATGCAGAGGATTAACCCCTGAGGTTCCACACTTAGGAGTATAACAAGCATGCTTTACTGCAAATATACACTGATTTTACTTTTTAATGTTTATTGGTGAAGAACTCTAACAGGAGAGGGATTTAAGGGATACTCCAAAATGATCGATAACAATGATAGGAGGACAAACTTCTCTCTAATCTTCCAATAGCAACATTTTTGGAGGTAACAGGGAATGGCCAGTATATCTAGGACCCTACAGCAGCAGTACATATAGCCTCTTCTAGCACTTTTCTGCCTTCTGGCACTTGCACAACTATTATGCCACGTATACACGATCGGACTATCCGGCGGACTTAGCCCGGCGGACAAACTGCCGGACTTTGAAGTGGAGGTCCACCGGACTTTCTGAATGAGCGGACCTGCCCCCACACGACCGGACTTTTCCGGTGGATTAGGTGCGGCGGATAAACCGCTGGACTATGGCGGGAGTCCGCCGGACTTATGAAATGAATGGACTTGCCCACACATGGAGGAAAGTCCGTTCATTTTGAACGTGGCTCCAGGTAGACGGGACTAGCGAAGGAAGTCAATAGCATCCTCTGGGACTGTGACATCATAAGGGGCGGGGACTTCACACGGTGACCCCGCCCATTGTCCCTATATAAGTCACCGCACAACGCGTCCCTGTCATTACGGCCAGATACAGCATCGGGTCAATATCTCAAGGAAGAAGAAGAGGAGAAGAGAAGGCGGCGACAACGACAGAAGACCAGGCCACCACTAGTAAAAGAGCTGGAAAAAGGAGCGGAGGCCCGGCAAGAAGAACCAAAGAGGGGGACAAGACCCCCGAAGTTGGAAGAAGAGGCGGCGGCGACAGTAGACCGGGCCACCACTAGTAAAAGAGCTGGGAGAAGAAAGCGGAGGCCCGGCAAGAAGAACTGAAGAGGGGGACAAGACCCCTGAAGTCGGGCAGCGATGAAGAAGTAAAAGAGCTAGCAGAAGATAGAGGCCCTTGTCCTCATCAACATGGGGACAAGGTGCTTTGGGGTGGGGGGCGCACGGCCCCCCTTACCCAAAGCACCCCCCATTTTGAGGGCACTCAGGAGGGGGGGCGCTCGCTCGTCCCCACCCCCTTTCCTGACCAGCCGGGCTGCATGCTCGGATAAGGGTCTGATATGGGCTTTGGGGGGACCGCCACTCCGTTTTTTCGGTGTAGTGCTTCCCCTTTAAGTCCATACCAGGTGACGGGGCTAGCGAGGTGTCAATCTCGCCGCCGAAGGCGGTGACATTGACTTCTGTCGCTAGTCCCGTCTACCTGGAGCCGCGTTCAAAATGAACAGACTTTCCTCCATGTGTGGGAAAGTCCGTTCATTTCAAAACTCCTGCGGACTAGCACACAGATGGCCAGATTGTCTGCCGGACTCGCAGTCCAGTGGACAATTTTTGAGTCAAAACTTCTTTCTAAGTCCGCCGGACTTTTGGGAAAAAAAAGTCCGCCTGGCGCTCACACACGGGCGGATTGTACGGGGGACTCTGGTCCGCCGGACCAAGTCCGCTGGATAGTCTGATCGTGTGTACGTGGCTTTAGTCTCCAAGAAGATTATTACTCATAGTGTTCCAGGAACTGCCTGCCACCAAGCATCCACAGGTAGATCTTCAGTGAGGGAGATAAAAATATTCTACTCCAGACCAAGAATTCAGTGTAGCTGCCCTCCAGCACATGTAATCCAATGACAATCTTCTCCAGGCCCTCAGCCTAGCAGCTGCTGAGGCCCAAATTACAGTTTCTCATCTTAGTAGAGCTACATCCAGGGGTAGCAGCCCCAAGAGAACTGGAACCCTCCCTAGATGGAAAAGAACACTCTGGCAAGGCCTACCAAACATTTATCACTTCTCCAGCCACCTTCTGGGCACTTTTTTCAAGGGATTGGCTGTGGCATAATAAATATTTATACTGGCTATTTAAATTTCCATATCCTATATTTTGGATGCTTATTCCAGAAGCTGGTAGGAGAAATCAAACACCCTTTCTAAAAAAACACACCAGCTGAAAATGCACAGATGTGAACTAGATACATAGGAAACCGTGTTGAATGGACTTTTTGCAAAACGCATTAATAAATTGCATAGATGAGAACCAAGTGTAAAGCAAAAGTGAAAGTACTAGGCAACTTTTTTATTGCTAAATATACAAAAGGTGTGGTGACACACTTACTCTAAAATTTGCAATGAAATTGACAAATTTTTCCTCTAAAGCCCCATACACACTATCAGATTGTCTGCTCATTTTTTCCTTCAGGTTTACCAAAACCATGTAGTACAAGGGCCTGCCTGATTGCATACACATTGAAACCCCTAAGGTTTGACCTCATATTACGGTATATGGTTTTGGTAAATCTGATGGAAAAAATCAGCAGACAATCTGATAGTGTGTATGGGGCTTTAGAGTCCATTCACACAGGGGCAACTTTGGATCCGACTTGAAGTCGTCCCAAGTTGCCTCAAGTCGCTCTACAAGATAAAATCAACGTAAGTGAATGAGAGCCGTTTTAATGTACACTACTGAAGTCGCTCCGACTTCAGAAAAGGTTCCTGTACTACTTCAATCCGACTTCTGGGCAACTTGTACCCATTGATTTCAATGGAAGTTGCCTCCAAGTCTGATCCCCTGTCTTAACTGAAGAAACTTTCCAGGAAGTAAAAATCGTTTTCTAGGCAAACCCCTCCCTCCCACAGAGCTGATTAATATGTGATGATTGGCCACTGGCAAAGTCCCCTGTCCTGGAGGCAACTTCAAGCTGCCTTGTAAGTTGCTTCAAGTCGTGCTGTGATTCATACTCAAGTCGTGTCCAAGTTGCCTTCCAAAGTCTCGCTGGAAGTCGTGTTGCCCCTGTGTGAATGGACTCTAAAAGTGGGCTTGGTTTTTCAAAACACATTTAAATTACATTACAGTTTGCCCATTGATTCCTTTTATTGATTGTAATAATTTCTCAATTATGTTGTCTTATACAAGCCATTCTGACTTATTATTTCACAGCAATACATTTAAGACTTTAAGATTTTGGTTTCCGATTTGTCATAAGGTGTGTGTTCCATAAATTCTATAAATAATCAAAGTATTTCTGTGTTTCAAGAGTGTTAATAAATGGAAACCTTAGTCACGGCACTGGTATACAAGAAACCTCAGAACTTAGTGCTATAAAAACACTTAGTCAGAGATTCCTGTCTGATGGAAGGGTGAAATCTCTTTCCTGGTGGGAAAAGAAAATAGAAATCATAACAGTACACTTTTTTACATGTCTAGATGACCTAATGATTTGTTTTTTCTCTGTATTTCAGTAACATGGAGCCCACGCTTTGAAGTATATCTGAAGCCAAAACAATTTTTTTTTTTAGTTTTAGATATAATAGGGACAGGTAAAAGCTGCAATAAAACCAAAAGTAAACATTTATTTATTGCAGCTTACCAAATCTGAGATGTGATGGCTGCATTTGTTTTCTTTTTTAGGCTGGTGATCCAGCCATCAAGTTAATATAACAAGCTGTCTTGCATTTAAGTCTAGAAAAAACTGTAGAGCTTGAGAGGAGATCCTGCACCAGCAATCCGATGTTAGTACAGCGATCTTCCCCCACCAGAACACACCGGTCAGCACTCATAGCCATTGGCTGAAAATACTGATTGGGAGTCGGTTGGGAGACGTTTTTCGGTCATGTCCCTTCAACAGAAGTCAGACGTTTAGCCGTCTTCTGTCAGACCGGCTGCTGTAAACACAGGCCGAATGTCTCTTGGTTTCTAGTGAACTGGCCGATACCACCCAATATTCTGCCCATGTGTATGGGGATTTAGAGTGTTAAGACAAACCATTTAAGAATGGCAGATTAAAATGATCAACTTTTATTTATTGATATAAAACCTTTATCTCAAAAAGGAAAAAAAAAAGTGTTGCTGTAAAACTGCATATAAAGTATTCGCTTTCATTTGTTACTGTATTTAAATCTGTCAGTACATCTAATATTCCCTTCCCCCAGACTGGCAATGCTGTCCAAATGTACCCCCTGTGCTTATTCATCCAAAGTGGTGTCTCTCTAATGCAGGAGGTGTGTTACTGGCCAGATCACCAAGGGAAAACAGAGGGGAAAAGTCAAAAAAAAAGAAACCTAATGCAGCCACCACATCTATGGATTGGTAAGCCGCAGCATATTACATTTTTTGTTTTGGGTTTAATACCGCTTTAAATCCTCAGTCAATTTTTTTAAACTTTTATTTTGCCCTTTTGTTTCACTTGCTGTCACAAAGACATGAGCTAAAGAGTCTGATGCTGAGATCAAAAATGTATCTCTAAGTATTAAAATATTATCTATGGTCAAAATGTAAAATAATAGATCGATTTCCACATTGTATTTCAATTATTTCTAGCATAGTTTTATTATTCTAAAAGATTTTGAAGTTTGCAAGCCTAGTTTGTGAAGTGTGACGATCCCCACACAATGACTTCCTAGAATCCTGTGATTATTTATTATGCCCCTAGAGTAGGCACTGCTGTGTCACAGAGGTGTGTGTCACTACAGAGGAGGAATTTCAGGAGGCAGAGTCAGTACAGGAATAACTGCTTGCAGGTGTTTTGTCAGATTAGGCAACCCATCACAATATGTAATGGAAGTGACGTTCCGTCACAGCCATCTTGCTGCACCCCGCACTCCTCCACAGTAAAAATACACTGAGAAAGGGGCAAGCAGATAGCTTGTTACACCCACCGGAGTTTTGCACTTCACACTTATTTTTAACAGTAAACTGAGCTTATAAAGTGAAATACAGGATTTAGAAATCCGACGGACTGTTTAGATGTTGAATTTTAAAAGCAGAGACAAGCATGCTGATCTCACAGGTTCGCAAATCTGATAGAACACCGCTGCTTTTATAATTCCATATGTAAACAATGCGAAAGGATTTCTAAATACTGTATTTCACCATATATGCTCCGTTTACTGTTTTGCCGAGTACCCACGATCGGACTTTCCGGCAGACTTGATCGTGTGTGGGCTCCAGCTGACTTTTTTTTCCCAAAAGTCCTACAGACCTAGAAATAAAACATATTTCAAATCTATCCGACGGACTAAATATCGGGAAAACCGTTTGTCTGTGTGCTAGTCCGACGGACCAAATACGACGCAAGGGCTCGTGGCTATTGAACTTCCTTGTTTAGTCCCGTTTACGTCATCACGTTCAAAAAGAACAGACTTTCACAAATTCCGTCTGACCTGCGCCGAAAGTCATTCGGGAAGACCATCAGACCTAGTCCGTCGAAAAGTCCGGTCGTGTGTACGCGGCATAACTCCTATTCCAGAGTATTGTAAATGATTCAACTTCTCGTACTAATATATTACATGGTACCTTTACATACCTTGTATATCCTGCTAAAAATACATAACTAAAAAATAAATGTAGAAAAGATTATGAATGTAAAAATGCAGAAAACGCATTGTGGAGGATTTAATTACGTTAGCAGCTTTCACTAAAGAGGCATCAGCATTTCAGTGTATCTGAGATGAAATGTAATAATGTTTGTGTTCCGACATTAATAAAAAGGCAGCATAATGATTAGAAAAGTATAAAACAAACATTACAAACATGAGTCCAATATTTCAAAGGGAAGCAGCCAGGCTTTATGCTGTTACTATTCAAGACTTTGTCAGTATGAGTCATTGAATAATGTAATTCACTGGCAACCACATGTTCTGGTAGAGTGAGTCAACTTAAACTATGAGAAAACAGTTATTTGCTTGTCTACAGCACCTAGATGAGCTCCCTCTGTACTTTTCACAAGAATAGGGTGAGCCATAGATTTCCTTTCATTGGGAAAAAATGGCAAAATGCAGCTGTGGGTAAACCACAAACACTGACTTAAAGGTAGGCAATACAAACTACATGTAACTAGCATCCAATCCTTTATTACATTAGCTGTGAGAATTATTTCTATTGCCACGAAGTAACATATTATTACCAACATGACTATTAAGGATTAAAGTCTGTGGCAAAATTATTGGATTTATGTTTGAATACTGCTTAAAGTGGTTACTGTGCACCGTGAAACAAAATAATCATTGCAATGCTTATCTAATGAGATTCTTTTTGTTATATAGCTTTTAACTTGTTTAAAGTAAATTCTCATACCTACTGATACCATCCACTGCTCTGCTGATACCATTCACTGCTCTGCTGATACCATCCACTGCTCTGCTGATACCATCCACTGCTCTACTGATACCATCCACTGCTCTGCTGACCCCATCCGCTGCTCTACTGACACCATCCACTGCTGTACTGATACCATCCACTGCTCTGCTGATATCATCCACTGCTCTGCTGATACCATTCACTGCTCTACTGATACCATCCACTGCTCTGCTGACCCCATCTGCTGCTCCACTGACACCATCCACTGCTCTACTGATACCATCTGCTGCTCTGCTGACCCCATCCGCTGCTCTACTGACACCATCCACTGCTGTACTGATACTATCCACTGCTCTGCTGATATCATCCACTGCTCTGCTGATACCATTCACTGCTCTACTGATACCATCCACTGCTCTGCTGATACCATCCGCTGCTCCACTGACACCATCCACTGCTGTACTGATACTATCCACTGCTCTACTGATACCATCTGCTGCTCTGCTGATACCATCCACTGCTCTACTGATACCATCCACTGCTCTGCTGATACCATCCACTGCTCTGCTGATACCATCCACTGCTCTGCTGATACCATCCACTGCTCTACTGATACCATCCACTGCTCTGCTGATATCATCCACTGTTCTGCTGATGCCACCCACTGCTCTGCTGACCCCATCCGCTGCTCTACTGACACCATCCACTGCTGTACTGATACCATCCACTGCTCTGCTGATACCATCCACTGCTCTACTGATACCATCCACTGCTCTGCTGATACCATCCACTGCTCTACTGATACCATCCACTGCTCTGCTGATACCATCCACTGCTCTGCTGACCCCATCCGCTGCTCTACTGACACCATCCACTGCTCTGCTGATACCATCCACTGCTCTGCTGATACCATCCACTGCTCTACTGATACTATCCACTGCTCTACTGATACCATCTACTGCTGTGCTGACCCCATCCACTGCTCTACTGACACCATCCACTGCTGTACTGATACCATCCACTGCTCTGCTGATACCATCCACTGCTCTGCTGATACCATCCACTGCTCTGCTGATACCATCCACTGCTCCGCTGACACCATCCACTGCTCTACTGATACCATCCACTGCTCTACTGATGCCATCCACTGCTCCGCTGACACCATCCACTGCTCTACTGATACCATCCACTGCTCTACTGATACCATCCACTGCTCTGCTGATACCACCCACTGCTCTGCTGACACCATCCACTGCTCTACTGATACCATCCACTGCTCTGCTGATGCCATCCACTGCTCTGCTGATACCATCCACTGCTCTACTGATACCATCCACTGCTCTGCTGACCCCATCAGCTGCTCTACTGACACCATCCACTGCTGTACTGATACCATCCACTACTCTGTTGATACCATCCACTGCTCTACTAATACCATCCATAAGCATAGGTGTGGGCAGCCTATTGCATTAGGGTGTACACCGCAAAGTTCCAACATACATGCGCAATAGAGCAGTGGATGGTATCAGTAGAGCAATGGATGGTGTCAGCAGGGCAGAGGACAGTGTCAGTAGGGATGAAATTGGTGTCAGTTGTTTTTTGTTGTTATCATTTTAATTTTGATTTTACAATTTAAATTTTCTTCTTCTTATTTTTTTTAAATATTATTTTGGTTTATAATTTTTTTACAATTTGTTAGAAGCCTTATTGAGGGGCTTTGGTGAAATAGCAGAGAAAGGCACTGAGAACAGGGATACCCAAATCCCTTTCTCAATAGCATCAGCTGCCACATGGGGTTCAGCAGGGGAGATCTGCATTACACAGGGTGGTTAGGGTGTGCCCATACTGTAAAGGTTAACTACTTTTAAGACCGGGCCTATTTTTCAAACTTGTTGCTTACAAGTTAAAATCATTTTATTTTGCTAAAAAATTACTTAGAACCCCAACCAAAGCATGCATCATATGAAGTCAGAATCATGATCTGCATACTATGGTTCAGGACTTCAAGGCATTGAAGGCTTATGCCGCGTACACATGATCAAACAAGCGGGTGGAAAAGTCCGGCAAACTCAAGTCCGCCAAACAATCCCCCCGTGTGTAGCCTCCGGCATACTTTTTTGACCCGAAAGTACGGCGGACTTAGAATGTAGTTTTACACTCCAATCTTCCAGCCGGACTCGCATTTCGGCGGACAATCCGGCCGTGTGTGCGCCAGTCCGCCGTACTTTTGAAATTAACTGACTTTTCCCGCCCGGAGAAAAGTCCGCTCATTTCAAGCGGGTCTCCAGGTAGGCGGGGCCCGCGAAGGATACGTCGCTGGCCCCGCCGCCTGGTATGGACTTAAAGGGGAACCCCAACACCGAAAAAAATCGGCGTGGGGGTCCCCCCAAAGTCCACAACAGACCCTTGTCCGAGCACGCTACCCAGCTGGCCAGGAAAGGAGGGGCGAGCGAGCGCCCCCTCCTCCTGAGCCGTACCAGGCCGCGTGCCCTTAACATGGGGGGTGCCTTGAGGAAGGGGGGGCCGCGTGGCCCCCCCACCCCAAAGCACCTTGTCCCCATGTTGATGAGGACAAGGGCCTCTTCCCGACAACCCTGGCCGTTGATTGTTGGGGTCTGCGGGGGCGGGGGGCTTATCGGAATCCGGGGGCCCCCTTTAATAAGGGGGCCCCCGGATACCGGCCCCCCACCCTATGTGAATGAGTATGGGGTACAATGTACCCCTACCCATTCACCTGTAAAATAAAGTACAAAAAAAAACACAACACACAAGATAAAATAATTTATTGCACAGCTCCGGGGGTCTTCCGTCTTCGGGGGTCTTCTCGCCGGACTCCTCCGCTATCTTCTTGTAGCTCTTTTACTAGCGGAGGAGCCCGGCATTCTTCTTCGTCGCCGCGGCCTCTTCTTCCGACTTCGGGGGTCTTGTCCCCCTCTTCGGTTCTTCTGCCGGGCCACCGCGCCTTCTTATAGCTCGCCGGTCTTCTGTCGCCGCCGCAGCCTTCCGTTCTTCTTCTTCTTCTTCTTCTCCTCCTGGAGATGTTGACTCAACGTTCTCTCCGGCCGCAATGCCAGGGACGCGCTGCGCTGCGACTTATATAGGAGCAAGGGGCGGTGTCACATGGGTTGATGTCACATGGGTTGGTCACATGGGTTGATGTCACATGGCGACAGTCCCCTGCATCCTCCGGGACTGTGACATCGTAAGGGGCGGGGTCACCATGTGACACCAACCCATGTGACATCAACCCATGTGACACCGCTACTTGTCCCTATATAAGTCGCAGCGCAGCGTGTCCCTGGCATTGCGGCCGGAGAGAACGTCGAGTCAACATCTCCAGGAGAAGAAGAAGAAGAAGAAAGGAAGGCGGCGGCGGCGGCGACAGAAGACCGGGCCACCACCTGTAAAAGAGCTATAAGAAGGCGCGTGGGCCGGCAGAAGAACCGAAGAGGGGGACAAGACCCCCAAAGTCGGAAGAAGAGGCCGCGGCGACGAAGAAGAATGCCGGGCTCCTCCGCTAGTAAAAGAGCTACAAGAAGATAGCGGAGGAGTCCGGCGAGAAGACCCCTGAAGACGGAAGACCCCCGGAGCTGTGCAATAAATTATTTTATCTTGTGTGTTGTGTTTTTTTTTGTACTTTTATTTTACAGGTGCATGGGTAGGGGTACATTGTACCCCATACTCATTCACATAGGGTGGGGGGCCGGTATCCGGGGGCCCCCTTATTAAAGGGGGCTCCCGGATTCCGATAAGCCCCCCGCCCGCAGACCCCGACAACCAACGGCCAGGGTTGTCGGGAAGAGGCCCTTGTCCTCATCAACATGGGGACAAGGTGCTTTGAGGTGGGGGGGGCGCGCGGCCCCCCCCTTCCCCAAGGCACCCCCCATGTTGAGGGCACGCGGCCTGGTACGGCTCAGGAGGGGGGGTGCTCGCTCGCCCCTCCTTTCCTGGCCGGCCGGGTAGCATGCTCGGACAAGGGTCTGTTGTGGACTTTGGGGGAACCCCACGCCGATTTTTCAGCATTGGGGTTCCCCTTTAAGTCCATACCAGGCGGCGGGGCCAATGACGTATCCTTCGCGGGCCCCGCCTACCTGGAGACCCGCTCGAAATGAGCGGACTTTCCTCCGCGTGTGTGGGCGAGTCCGTTCATTTCAAAAGTAGGGCGGATAGTACGGCAGACTTAGTACGCCGTATTAGTCCGCTGAAAAAGTGCCGTGTGTGGGCAAGTAGCCCGTTCGGAAAGTCCGAGGACAGTCTGGCGGGAAGTCTGCCAGACTAAGTACGTCGGACAGACGGCTACGTGTGTACGCGGCTTTAGGGTCAGCATGTAAACCAAACAATAAACATGTTCATTAAAACAGTGGTTCTCAACTTAAAGGGATTGTAAAGTGAATTTTTTTTTTTTTTAAATAACAAACATGTTATACTTACCTCCACTGTGCAGCTCGTTTTGCACAGAGGGGCCCCGAACCTGCTCTTCTGGGGTCCCTCGACGGCTGTCTCGGCTTCCTCCCGCAGGTGCTTCTCACGTTAATGCGAGCTCTCTCGCATAGAAGCATCTGCGGCCCCGCCCCCCTGCGGTCCGCGTCAGTGGATGTGATTGACAGCAGCGCGAGCCAATGGCTGCACTGCTTTCCATCCATCCACTCCAGCCAATCAGTGGCCAGGCTGAACGGTGGAAAGGACGTCGGGGGATGAGTGCGGGACTTTTGAGGGGTGAGGTAAGTAAAACGGGGGGGCTGGGGGCGCAGGCACTGTCAGATGTTTTTTCACCTTAATGCATAGAATACATTAAGGTGAAAAAACATTTACCTTTACAACCCCTTTATGTCCTCAAATACCCCCAATGGGCCATGTTTTAATGTTTTCCTTTACTTTACACAGCTGCTTTAAATCAATCTTAATGACATGGTATTAATAGGAGCTATTTTATCTAAGGGAAGTTCCAAAAACATGGCCCGTTGGGGGAACTTGAGAACTAAGGTTGAAAACCACTGCATTAGAAGACCAGTAATGGCAGTCAGGTTTCTGCAATAGACAAGGATAGCTATTATACTCACCTCTCCAGCAGCTGAGGTGTCCTACCTCTCCTTCATTCAAGCACTGCAACATCCATTAGACTTTTCAGGTTTTAAGACTTCTGGTAAAGTCAGATGCCTGCTTCCCCACAGCATGCTGTGGATCCATCCCCCATCCCCCTTTGTAAGTGCTGACTTCTGTAGTGACACAGAGGTTGCAGGAGGAAACCACAATGCGTGGTGGGGGACAGAGGCATCTGACACTTCCAGAAATATACAATGCTAAAAAGTCTGACAGAGCTGTAGTGCTTGAAGGGGGCAAGGCAGGTGACTAGGGATGAGCTTGGTGTTCAAGCCGAACACCAAGTTCGCGGCCCACAATGCACTGTGCTATCGCAGTGCACTGCTGGCTCATGATTGGCCAAGCATGCACTGTGACCCCGCATGCTTGGCCAATCACAGCGCCGGCAGCGAGGAGAGCCATGATTGGCCACAGGCAGGATGCCTGTGGCCAATCATAGCTCAGGCTGTGTAGTACATGCCCCACACTATACAAGGCCACCAGTGTGGCAGCCTTGTGTAGTGTGTTGGCGTCTGTAGGAGTTAGTGGGTGTTCTCTGTGTACCTTCAACGCAGTATACACTGTCCGTTATCCCCGGATTTAGCATTCTTGCTCTTCTGTAATTGAGCTTTCAGCCATCTGCAGGAGTTTGTGGGTGTTGTCTGTGTGCCCTGAGCGCAGTATACACCATTATCCACCTATATAGCTATATTGCTCTTCTGTAATTGAGCTTTCAGCCAGCTGCAGGAGTTTGTGGGTGTTGTCTGTGTGCCCTGAGCGCAGTATACACCATTATCCACCTATACAGCTATATTGCTCTTCTGTAATTGAGCTTTCAGCCAGCTGCAGGAGTTTGTGGGTGTTGTCTGTGTGTCCTGAGCACAGTATACACCATTATCCACCTACACAGCTATATTGCTCTTCTGTAATTGAGCTTTCAGCCAGCTGCAGGAGTTTGTGGATGTTGTCTGTGTGCCCTGAGCGCAGTATACACCATTATCCACCTATATAGCTATATTGATCTTCTGTAATTGAGCTTTCAGCCAGCTGCAGGAGTTTGTGGGTGTTGTCTGTGTGCCCTGAGTGCAGTATACACCATTATCCACCCATATAGCTATATTGCTCTTCTGTAATTGAGCTTTCAGCCAGCTGCAGGAGTTTGTGGGTGTTGTCTGTGTGCCCTGAGCGCAGTATACACCATTATCCACCTATATAGCTATATTGCTCTTCTGTAATTGAGCTTTAAGCCAGCTGCAGGAGTTTGTGGGTGTTGTCTGTGTGCCCTGAGCGCAGTATACACCATTATCCACCCATATAGCTATATTGCTCTTCTGTAATTGAGCTATCAGCCATCTGCAGGAGTTTCTGGGTGTTGTCTGTGTGACCTGAGTGCAGTATACACCATTATCCACCTATATAGCTAATTATATTGCTCTTCTGTAATTGAGCTTTCAGCCAGCTGCAGGAGTTTATGGGTGTTGTCTGTGTGCCCTGAGCGCAGTATACACCATTATCCACCTATATAGCTATATTGCTCTTCTGTAATTGAGCTTTCAGCCAGCTGCAGGAGTTTGTGGGTGTTGTCTGTGTGCCCTGAGCGCAGTATACACCATTATCCACTTATATAGCTATATTGCTCTTCTGTAATTGAGCTATCAGCCATCTGCAGAAGTTTCTGGGTGTTGTCTGTGTGACCTGAGTGCAGTATACACCATTATCCACCTATATAGCTAATTATATTGCTCTTCTGTAATTGAGCTTTCAGCCATCTGCAGGAGTTTCTAGGTGTTGTCTGTGTGACCTGAGTGCAGTATGCACCATTATCCACCTATATAGCTATATTGCTCTTCTGTAATTGAGCTTTCAGCCAGCTGCAGCAGTTTGTGGGTGTTCTCTGTTTGACCTGAGTGCAGTATACACCATTATCCACCTATTTTGCTCTTCTCCAATTGAGCCATCTGCCATCTGCAGGAGTAAATTGGTGTTGTGTGCCTCCAGCACAGCACAGTATACACCGTTATCTTCCCTTTAATTGCTATTGTTCTATAATAAAGGCATCTGCAGGAGTTAGTGGGTGCTGTGTGCCTCCAGCACAATATACACTACCCAATTGCTGGTTTTCCCATCTCCCTTCAGGCCATTACCATGTCTGGAATGCCAACAAGGAGAAGTAGACAGGCACGAGCCGATAAAAGAGGGCAAGCAGGCTCTGTGTCTAGAGACAACAGTGCTGGTCGTGGACGCTGTGCATCGTCATCAGCATGTGGCCATGGGACACGCTTGTCCTTATTTTCGGCAGCTGGACGTGTTGAGCCACATTATGCCGAAGACTTGGTAGAGTGGATGACCAAGCCCTCTTCATCCTCCTCATCCTCTCTCACCCAGGCTCAGGGTACTAGCAAAGCAGCTGCCAACACATCCTCTTCCCTCGTCTCAATGTCATCATCAGTGACTCCTTCCCTAGACCCACCACGTCCTCCTGAGGAGTCCCCTGAGGAGTCCCCTGTCCAGTGTTTTGTAGGCTCTGATGATGATACTCAGCTACAGCTAGAGGAAGGCAGTAGCATGAGCGCAGAGAGAGGGGATGCTCAAGAAGGACAGCAATCTGGCAGTCATGTTCCACAAGCTGCAGCATACTGCCAGGTTTGCTCCAGCGATGAAGAGGGAGGGGATGATGAGGGCACTGACTCCACGTGGGTGCCTGGTAGGAGAGAGGAGGAGGAGGAGGCACATGTCCAACGAGGCAGGATGCCCTCCGGGGGCCAGCTTAGGTTGCAGCACACCGACTGAATCAAACCGCAGAGCTCCACCTGTGCAGGGCGCTGCCTCTGCGCGTTATTCTAAAAGTTCTTTGGTGTGGGCCTTTTTTGAGACGAGTGCATCAGATCGCACCGCTGCTATTTGCTCCAAAGACATGCAGGTAGGTTAATTGGCTTCTGTCCAACATTCGCCCTAGTATAAGAATGGGGACCTTTGGTTGTGGGATCCTTGAAGGTAGGGACCGATGTGAGTGTGCAATGTACAGGGTTAGGGACAATTGCAGACACTCACTCCAGTTGAACTGGATGGACTGGTGTCTTTATTCAACCTTACTAACTATGTAACTATGTAACTATATGTCTCAAGCGTATCTCGTGTGGCCAAAACATCAGCTGCTTGGGCACCACATGCTTGACCAGACATATGTTGACCTGCCATGCAGCTCATTGGCAAGCGTACCTCAAAGACCCACACCAAAGAACAAAGCGGACCTCTCCTTGCTCCTCAGCAGCTGGGATCTCCAACCCCACTAGACCTTCAGTCCTCTCTGAAACCTGCACTGAGAGGAATGAAGGTGTAGAATTAGGTGTGTCATAGCCAAGTGCTTGGGGCACTCTGCTAGCAGTACACCCACGTCCAATTATAGCAGGTAAATTTCCCTGCCCCAGCTGGACCGTCGAAAGAAGTTCACTCCCAGCCATCCACATGCCCAGCAGTTGAATGCTAGCTTGGCTAAATTGCCAGCACATCAACTGCTGCCTTTTCAGTTGGTAGACTCGGCCCCCTTCCGTGAGTTTGTGCAATGTGCGGTTCCTCAGTGGCAGGTCCCCAAACGCCACTTTTTCTCATGGAAGGTGATTCCGGCTCTCTACCAGCATGTGCAAGGCAATGTCCTTGCCTCACTGGACAGGGTGGTCAGTGGTAAGGTGCATATTACCGCTGACTCATGGTCCAGCAGGCATGGACAGGGACGTTACCTGTCTTTCACAGCCCACTGGGTCACTCTTCTTGCAGCTGGGAAGGATGCAGGACAAGGTGCAGTAGTGTTGGAGGTTGTTCCACCACCACGCCTCCAAAATGCTACTACTGGTTGTGACACACCTCTCTCCTCCACCCCCTCCTCTTCTTCTTCCTCCATGGCCTTTTCCAGTGCTCTGTCCTCGGAACCAGCGGTGCTCCGTAGGCGTTCAAGGGGCTACGCAAGTACGCAGGCAAAACGATGCCATGCCGTGCTTGCGCTGGTTTGTTTGGGGGACAGGAGCCACACTGGGGCAGACATTTTATCAGCTCTGCAGGGGCAGGCCGAGAGGTGGTTGACGCCACGCCAGCTTAAGCCAGGATTGATGGTTTGCGACAATGGCACCAACCTCCTCTCCGCCCTCCGACAGGGACAACTGACCCATGTGCCCTGTGTGGCTCACATCCTTAACCTGGTGGTGCAGCGGTTCTTGGGCAGGTACCCGGGCTTACAGGATGTCCTGAAGCAGGCCAGGAAAGTCTGTGTGCATTTCCGCCGATCATTTAATGCCTGTGCTCGGCTGGCTGAGCTCCAAAAGGAGTTGAACCTTTCCAAGAACCGCCTTATATGTGACATGCCCACCAGGTGGAACTCAACGTTGGCCATGCTGCAGCGGCTTCACATGCAGCAGAGGGCCATCAATGAGTACATGTGTGACTACGGCTCCAGGACAGGGTCAGGGGAGCTCGGTTTTTTCTCACCACGCCAGTGGGGCATGATCAGGGATGCATGCACTGTCCTGTCACCGTTTGAGGAGGCCACAAGGATGGTGAGCAGTGACAGTGCATGCATCAGTGACACTGTACCTCTGGTCCACCTGTTGGAGCATACACTGCGTGGAATAATGGACAGGGCACTTGAGGCAGAACAGAGGCAGGAAGAGGAGGACTTCCTTGCCTCTCAAGGCCCCCTTTATCCAGACAGTGTTCCTGCTGTCCCACCCATCACACAGGAAGAGGACGAGGAGGAGGAGGAGGAGGAGGATGATTGTGTGAGCATGGAGGTGGAGGATGGCACTCAGCATCAGCAACAGCAGTCTTGTAGGGATGATTTACAGTCCCAAGAAATCCGTGGACTTGTACGTGGCTGGGAGGAGGTAGCTGCGGATCATGTTGTCCTTAGTGACCCAGAGGACTCCGGACCAAATGCCTCAGCTAACCTACGCTGCATGGCCTCCCTGATCCTGCAAAGCCTGCGGAAGGATCCTCGTATTCTTCGGATCAAGGAAAGGGACCATTACTGGCTGGCCACTCTCCTTGATCCACGGTACAAGGGTAAGATTGCCGACCTTATCTTGCCGTCGCAGAGGGAGCAGAGGATGAGACATTTCCGGGAGGCCTTGCAGAAAGGTCTGTGCAACGCATTCCCAGAGACTGGGAGGTTACAAACTCCTGGTCCTGGACAATGTGTTGCTGAGGCTTCGGTCAGAAGGAGCAGGGGAGAAGGTGGCCGCCTGACCGATGCGTTCAGACAATTTTTTAGTCCGCAGCCCCAAGGTATGATCGGTTCCAGCAACCATCGTCAGGGTCTGATTTACATGGTGCAGGAATACCTAGGGGCAAGGTCAGACTTGGACACCTTTCCCACCGAAAATCCTCTGGCTTACTGGGTCTTGAGGATGGATCACTGGCCAGAGCTTGCACAGTATGCAATTGAGCTACTGGCCTGTCCTGCATCCAGCGTTCTTTCGGAACGCACCTTCAGTGCTGCTGGTGGCTTTGTTACCGATCACAGGGTGCGCCTGTCCGCCGACTCGGTTGATCGACTGACCTTCATAAAGATGAATCAGTCTTGGATCACCCACAGCTACCAAGCACCTGAAGCTGATGTAACCAAATAATATTTTTTGAAATATCACATCCCTTCAAGACTGCCTATGCTGATGCTGAGTGACTGCCCTGTTATGTTGACTGTCTATCCTCTTCCTTCTCCACTGATATCTTGGAAGAACATTTTTGGTTCTGGGTGATGCCACCAGCCCAATTTTTCAGCCCCTGTTTAACAGGGGCGTTTAATTACAATTTTTGATGCAATGCTTTGCAGCAGGGCTCATTCCTGCACTACAACTAGAGTATATGGGAGAGGGTGCAGTGTCGTGGCACCAGCACCAGTGCCTAAGGCCCAATTTTTCAGCCCCTGTTTAACGGGCATGTAATTCCAATTTTTGATGCAATGCTTTGCAGCAGGGCTCATTCCTGCACTACAACTAGAGTATATGGGAGAGGGTGCAGTGTCGTGGCACCAGCACCAGCGCCTAAGGCCCAATTTTTCAGCCCCTGTTTAACAGGGGCGTTTAATTACAATTTTTGAAGCAATGCTTTGCAGCAGGGCTCATCCCTGCACTACAACTAGAGTATATGGGAGAGGTTGCAGTGCCGTTTCACCACCACCAGTGCCTAAGGCCCAATTTTTCAGCCCCTGTTTAACAGGGGCGTTTAATTACAATTTTTGAAGCAATGCTTTGCAGCAGGGCTCATTCCTGCACTACAACTAGAGTATATGGGAGAGGTTGCAGTGCCGTTTCACCACCACCAGTGCCTAAGGCCCAATTTTTCAGCCCCTGTTTAACAGGGGTGTTTAATTACAATTTTTGAAGCAATGCTTTGCAGCAGGGCTCATTCCTGCACTACAGCTAGATTATATGGGAGAGGTTGCAGTGTCGTGGCACCAGCACCAGTGCCAAAGGCCCAATTTTTCAGCCCTTGTTTAACAGGGGCATGTAATTACAATTCTTGATATAATATTTCCCAGCAGGGCCCATTCCTGTGCCCACCGAGAGTAACTTTGAGGGCTTACAATGTTGTGGCAACACCAACACCTTGTTCCGCCATTTCTGCAGAGCATATAGGGCAGGCCCCTACTTTCAAACATCCAACTTACAAATGTCTACTACTTGCAAACGGAAGGAGACAACAGGAAGTGAGATGAAAAAAGACGGACGGCAAAACAAATTATACAGGGGTGATAACCCTTCCCTATTCTTTCCAAAAAGCTTAAAAATAGATTTTTTGATTGGAGCTACACTTTAAAAATGTACCAGTTCAACATTATAAACAGATTCTACTTAACACAACAAACCTACACAGTCCCTGTCTTGTTTGCACCGCCTGTATACTGCTGTTCTGAGTATATAGGGCCTCGGGGCACCACGCCTTTCCTTTTTTTAATATGGGTACGGGGTTCCTCTTAATATCCGTACAGACTCAAAGGGGCTGCCCATGCCATTTTTATCAATGATTTTCATCCATATTGCCGGAACCAGATATTACATTAAAACCGCAAGCAGTTTTAAATTACTTTTTTTCCGTTAGATGTCATTTTGTGCAGGGACTGTTCTAAACACGGGAAACACGTGGCACTTCACAGGCATACTATACACACCCCCAGGCACGATATTTAAAGTAATATTTCACTTTTTTTTTTTTCACTTTAATCATCATTAAAATCAGTGTTCCCGAAAAAACTGCAGTTTTTAAAAACATTTTAGGCATTGACCCATGTCCCCTGGGGCAGGAGCCAGGTCCCCACACCCTTTTTAGGACAACATCTTGCATATTAGCCATTAGCCAAAATTAGCACTTTTTATTTCGAACGTTCGAGTCCCGTAGACTTCAATGGGGTCCTAAAGTTCACACGAATTTGCGGTCCGTTCGAAAGTTCTGGTGCGAACTGAACCGGGGGGTGTTCGGCTCATCCCTTCAGGTGACACAGGCTGCTAAAGAGGAGAATAGAATAGCTTTTCTATTGTAGGCCAATTAGATATTTTTAGGCGGGTGACATGGAAGTTTTAAATTTAACCTTATGCAAGTATCTTCTTTTATTAATGATGGTAATTATATAACCTGTAGAAATCATCAGAATGTATCTTGTGCTGGTGTGATTACACTAAACTGCAAAAAGCTGGCACCTGTCAGAGTACACTAGATTCAGATTAGTACACTTTGCTGTAAGAGAACATTTCATGCATTTTCACACATTATTCATTTTTGCTTCATGTGCCATATTATTGAGTATATTTCAAGCATTTGTTTATGTACAAAGCCCCCCACCTATACTTTCATGTTATCAGTGGGCTTTCTGAATAGCTGCTGAATGCAAGTTAATAAAGGCTAAAGCCTCATACACACGATTACATTTTTGGCCAACAGAGCGTCAGGCTTTTTGTCCGAAGAGCGTGTGCCATGAACTTGTCTTGCATACAAACGGTACACAATTATTGGCCAACAAACACGAACGTAGTGGCATACTAGATGTACTACGAGACAATAAAGAGGAATTTCAATTGTCAGGTGCCACCCTTTGGGCTCCTTCTGCTTATTTTGTGTTAGTAGAAGTTTGGTGAGTGAGTGTTGATTCATGCTTTTCAGTTTGCGCTTTTCAGTTTGTTTCTGAACGGCCTTTCGTCAACTATCCATGTTGTGAAATTGGAGGAGAGAATGTGCTATTATTGGGTTTGGAGTTATTGCTTTGACCCAAGTATAGTCCAGGAAAAGAAGGAGGAGGAGTTCTTGGACCAAAAATTGGTTGCTTAATTGTGACCAATTATGTTATATGCCTTTGCTGCGGGAGCTTCAGGAGAATAATCCAGATGATTTTCAGAATTCTCTCCGGATGAAGGACCCCTGCTTTCACCAATTTTTGGCATTGGCGACCCTCTATATCAGGGGTAGGGAACCTCGGCTCTCCAGCTGTTTTGAAACTACAAATCCCATCATGCCTCTGCCTCTAGGAGTCATGCCTGTGATTGTTAGGGTCTTGCAATGTCTCATGGGACTTGCGGTTTCAAAACAGCTGGAGAGCCGAGGTTCCCTACCCCTGCCCTATATTAATAAGCAGGACACATGTATGAGGCTTGCCATTACTCCAGAGCAAAGGCTCATAGCCACCTTGCGTTACTTGGCAATGGGGAGAAGTCTCCAGGACCTCAAGTTTACCACTAGGATCTCCCCCCAGGCTCTGGGACCCATTATTCCAGACACTTGCGCAGCCATTATTCAAGTTCTGCAGAAGGACTATATTCAAGTAAGTTTTTACCTTTAAGATCACATTCTATGTATTAATGTTTGCTAATGTATTGTCTCTTCATTACATAATTATCAATATTGTAATATGCTGCAAATGTCCTCTTTGTCCTCATGGATGCTGTATGCTTTTCCTGCTCCTTTATTGGCCTACATGCATATTTTCCTTAACTAACCTCCCCAGCATGCTATCCTGGGCCCATACACACCTAACCTAGTAACACTTTTTTTTTTGTCAGCTAAATTTTGGGGCTTACCCTAAACAACCCCTAAAATGTGTACAAATGTTATTGTTATCCTCAAATCCAGGCAGAGTGCAAGAGACCATTTTTTGGGGCACAAACTAATTTGCAACCCTCCCTCTCCCCCAAAAATGTTTGTATCTGGTGACTTTGCCAAATCCATGCACACTATCCCTCTTTTGTGTTTAAATGTCTGTCTAAATTCACCCAACCATGTAGTGCAAGGGCCTGCCCAATAACCTACAAATTGTAACGTAGGCAGTTTATGTCTCCTATTATATTGATAGGTATTTTCCGAATGTAAAAATGTGCTGCAATTTGGACAGTTTGGATCCATATTTTTAGATTACGACACTTCTTACCTGTCCACTGGGCTTCCAATAGTGTACATAAGGAGTGGCTGGCTAAGTACCTATTATTTGTGCAAACAGCACTCCTGGAAGTGGAGAGGGTTACCTGTCCAAAACATCTACCCATTTCCTCCCTCTCACCCTAAAATTTTCCTAATGGGCCACCAGAGGGGGAGATTAATCAGATAAGTTGACCTTACCCTTTTGTCTTTAAATACTCATTGACGTTTTCTCCTTATGTTGCCTAAGCATGTTTGTGTCAAATCTGCTTGCAAAATTATGTGCAGAAGTAGTAATTAATTTTTTATTTTTTTAATCCACAGTTTCCTTCCAACCCACGGCAATGGCAGGATGTTGCAGCCTAGTTCCACCATCAGTGGGATTTTCCAAACTGTGGTGGTGCTATTGATGGCAAGCATGTCTGGATTATCCCACCACCTAACTCTGGCTCATATTATTTTAATTATAAGGGCTTTTGCAGCATAGTCATGCTAGCTGTAGTGTCTGCCAACTATGAGTTTTTGTATCTGGATGTTGGGAAGAACAGCCGTAAATCTGATGGAGGAGTAATTATGCAGACAGAGTTCTACAAGTGGCTCCAGAATGGTACCTTAAACTTGCCACCTGCTGAGGAGAATGTTTAGGGCCTCGATTTTGTTTTTGTTTCAGATAAGGCCTTTGCTCTGGGAGAACATCTGATGAAGCCGTTTCCTACGAGGGACCTAACCCCAGAGCAGAGACTCTTCAATTACAGGGTCTCTTGTGCCAGAAGGGTGGTTGAAAACACATTTGGCATCCTATCAAGTTGTTTCAGGCTGTTTTTTACTCCAATCAACCTGGCACTCTAAAAGATTAACCATGTAGTCTTGTGCTGTTGTATTTTACATATTTTTTTAAGGAGGATTGCGACTAGCTAACTTGCCTTACTGCCAATTGACATGGACCCTGCAGCGGCAGGCCCAGCTGAAGAGGCTGCAGCTCGGCTGTCTGTGATCATGCTGACGGCTCTTGAAAATGCCCATGCTGGATTACCCTTACAAATTGACAGAGATGTACGGCAGAAATACCTAGATTATTTTGTGGGTAGAGGAGCAGTGGCTTGGCAGCAAATTGTAGCTGATTATGCCTAATATAATTTCAAGATCATAAACTCAGATTTCATTTGAAACACTATTGTCTGTATCTCTTATCTGTCTAATATATTCACAAATGGGTTTTATTTTGGCCCCCTGCTCCAATAGTGCAAATGTACCTTATTTGCTACATGAGGTGACAATATCTTCTTTAGCTAACTATTATGGTGTGCTGTGGCTCTGCTACACAAACATAATGCTTTTGTTCTTAATGGATCTAATGCATGAGGTTCAAAAACATTATGGCTTTTCAACTCTTATAATTTTTGGGAGGACTAAAAATGGCAGGAGTTGGCCATATTTTAGAGCACACTGTCACTAAAACAACTTAACAAATACACTGGTATTGGGCTTTAAAATAATAAGCCACACATTGTTTAGTAAAAAAATGTACTCAACGCACATTCACATGTGTGTTTTAAGGTTTGAAAACAAACCAACATCTTGTGTATAACATGTATGTTTTGCATTATTTCCCTTTTTTTGTGGCTAAACAGGCATGTCCAAAAACATTAGATACACTTCCCAAACTCAGAAACTTACAAAGTTAGAATTTGGTAGATTGAAAGCCAAATGAGACATTAGTATCCCAAGACTGTGTGAATGCTGCCTTCTTCATATGGGGTGATCTCACCCCTTTAAAAGCCAAAATTACACATACAGGCAATTAAATTACCCTTATGATCCCATGCCACAAATGTGTGTAGTTACAAACAAGTTTTTAACTAAATCCACAAAACACACAGTGTATCAACATGTGCTAGCTCCCATCACAGGGTATCAATGGACGTGTTTCAGGGGTGCAACCCCTTCTTCTGGGCTTCTATGGTTATGAGGAAGAGGTTGCACCCCCAAAACTCGTCCATTGATACCCAGTGATGGTAGATAGCGCATGTTGATACACTGTGTGTTTTGTGGCTTTTGGCAAACTATATGTATGGAAATATACACATTTTAGGCATGGGATCATGAGGGAAATGGGCATGTTAAGGCACAATTTGTGTGCATCTTCAAATTTTGGCTGTGCTATTCTTCACAATACAGAAAAATTCCAATTCACATTACTTAGGACAGTGTTTCCCAACTCTCCTTCTCAATTTGCAAACCAAGGTCATGTTTTCTATGTTTGTTGAATTTGGTACAAGTGATGTTGTCATTTTCAATGTTAGTAATTCACACGGTCGTTTTTAGAATGAGAAAAATACAGAAAACAGGACCTGGCGGTGCCCCTAGAGGAGTGGAGTGGAGAAATACTGAGTTAGGACACTAAACTTTCTCGTTTAAAAGTCAGAAAAACATGGTAAATATTAAAGTGCAAACAGGAACCAACAAGTGGAACAAGAAACTTCTGCAGCGGACTTTTGATTTGCAAAAGTCTGACAGACTTTAGAAATGGAACATGTTTCAAATTTTTCCGCCAGAACTCCGCCGGACCCAGTTTCTACCGAGAAATCCGCTCGTGTGTGTGCTAGTCCGATGGACAAAAACCGATGCGAGTGCAGCTATTGGCTACTGGCTATGAACTTCCTTATTCTAGTCGTACGTCATCACATTCGAATCCGTCGGACTTTGGTGTGATTGTGTGTGGCCAAGTCCGTTCATTCGGAAAGTCCATCAGAACTCTGTCAGAACTCTGTCAGAACTCCGTCAAAAGTCTGTCGGACCTAAGTCTGGTCGTGTGTACGCGGCATTAGAAGACAAAAAAGGATTAAGGGAACGATGGTCAAGTGGCTAAGGCCCTACATAGTAAGTCATGGTGAAGTTACTAGTCAAATTCAGGAAATACTTACCTATCCAGTCTATCGTTGCTTGCAACCTGCTTGCCCTTAAGACACCTACACTACCAGGAATGTACACACTGCAACTACTCAGAGATCTTGGCCCTGGTGCGTGGGTATCTAAAACTCGGGTACCTAGCAAAAATGACAGCTCCTTCCACCTCCTTCCTTCTTCATGCTAATGTTAAGGCACTACATACTTTGCTAATGTGTGGAGTTGGTGTTTTGTTTGTTCAACTAAACACTTGAAATGTAGACAAATTTGAAGCCATATTCCAAGAATACTTACTTGTGCAAACAAGAGCCTCCTGAATAATTTCTTCCTCTTTGGGGTCGCTTTGGCCCTCAGTGTGACTTGCGTGAGGGGATTTGACGTCCACAACGGACGGATCTGTGTTGGGTCCAGGAGTCAGATCCCATGCCTCCAAACCAACATCTTGGGTGAGATGACCACACTCACTTTCCTCTAAAAAGAAACAATACACCATTCATTAAGCCACCCCTAGTGCCATCTTTTTCTAGCATCCATTTTGCTACATTAGTTGACCAACCTTGCAGTCTGATGAGATAAGAACCAAATAATAATGTTCATATCTGCTTTCTATTTTACTTCATCTTTAAAATAACAATTCAGACAAAAATTATGAAAAACATTATATATAATTCTCTTGAGCTACTTGGAGAAAACACATATGCAGACAGCTAATTTACACATAGCCATATTGGTTAGATACAAATTCTACTTACTTTTTTTTGATGATCTTATGTATGGACTCCATCTGGTCTTGCTCATGGTGTTTGAGATCAGACCATCATTTTCTAAATTTGGCGATGACCTTCTCCAAAATGTTGTCTTTTCGGCTGTTGGGCCTTTCATAAGTGCGCAGCTTGCAGTTGTAGTCATGCTTCTCTAAAATGTGTACCATCTCCACCATTTCATCCTTGCTCATGGGGGTTGCTTTGTGATTCCTATGAGCAACACCACCACGGGGCTGCCTGGAATCCGCCATGTTGTCCCTCCTGAATGTTCCGCCGTGTGTGTTGCATGCAGAAGAGAGATGGTCACGCACCAGCATTATCACGCACTGAGAGCAGAGTTTCACACATGCACAGTGTAATAAAGGGACAATTGGAAATTGTGGCATAGGTGGTTAGTGGCATAGTTCATGACTTAAGCCAGACATTATGTTTTGTCTCGTGTTCTGTCTTGCAGGCATCATATAATTTATTATGGCGGATAAATTTACTGCGCCTAAATTTTTGCCCCAATTGAATGATGTACCAGGAGCTGCCCTGTCTCTGGAAGGTCAAGAGTCGAGATTACACAAATAAAATCTTGAGGAAGGCAGCATTCCAGAAACTGCTTCAGTTGGTGAAGCCAGTATATCCCAGGGCAGAAATCAACTATGTCAAGGCGAAAATATCAAACCTGAGGAGTACTTTTAAAAGGGAGCTCAATAAGGTAATGGACTCACAGAGATCTGGTGCATCAGCAGATGGCATATAGGTCCCCAGGCTGTGGTATTACAACAGTTTGCGGTTTTTGTCTTACCAGACAGAACCCAGGCCATCACTGTCTACACTCCCTTTGACATCTGCTGAGGCCACAACTCCTGAGGTCTGCCCAGGTTCTGCTACATAGGATGAAGATATGGAGGAGCCCAGCTTGACCCAGGTATAGCATTGTTGAACATATTTGTATCCAAAAATACAATGATGATGACTAGACGTTATTGTTAAAATATTTCTGCCTTAACAAAGTGGTATCCATATCAATAGACAGTAGTGACAAAAAATGATTTGTACAAGAATAAAAAATGCTGGGGCCAGAATGATAGTCTTTTTTATTTGTCCACATTCAATTTGCATCAGTGAAGAGATCAAAATTGTGTGTGATGACCAAACCCTAAGAAAGATTCTAACTATGTCCCATTTTTATACACAGGAAAGTCAGGAGGAGCCCATGACCAGCAGCCAGACGGAATCCCAGATCCCTCCCATACGTCCTCCTGCTAAAAAGGTCAAGGAAGAGCAGGAATCTGGATGAGGCCACAGCTGCCTTTCTTAGCCAGGTCACTACTGCCATATGGACCCAGATACGGCTGATGCATTTGGGTGTCTGACGGCAAACAAATTTGGGATTTTGAGTAAAGGAAAAGGTGTGAGGAACTCATCGTGCAGCTCCTCAACAAGGGTGGTAGGGGCCAAATTTCAGAAAAACACACATTTATGATTTTGATTCTCCACCACCTCCACGGCCACCCCACCCAACACAGCAGCATGGCAGACAGTGGCAATACCAGCCACAAGACCCCCAACAAGGCTGCTGGACTGGGAATTTTCAGCCCTTCACCAATTACTAATTTCCTTTTTTTGGGTTTGGAATAATGAATTTATGTGTTATAATGAGGAGAAAATGGGGGGGCCAAGAAAGGGGCTGGGGAATCACCAACCCCTGGGACTTTTAGGGTATCAAATCACAAAATTAACAGAGAAATAGATAAAATAATATAATTTTATTCATATTATACAAAACAGTAATATAACTTATACATTCATAAAAACAGTTTTGCCCATTATAGCGTAGAGAGGCGTTTCAGGATTACCCGACTTTTGTCCATACAAGAAAAGAGAAAAGCTGCGATTTTCAACATGTTTCGCCCAGTTGGGGCTTCTTCAGGAAAATTTGGAGCAGCCAGTAAATTAACACTAAAATAATAAAGGTATACCATGAATGTTAAGATAAATCACTACAATTAAATAGAGTAAACGTCTCAAGAGTACAAATATTGAATTGGTCTATGGAAAAAAAAAATGAAATGAAATAATATAATGTAATATCAACATTTAGTATATACATATGTTAGGTTCAGTTATAATTATAGATTAGATATAGATACAAAGTACATAATAATATCTCACCAAAGTTGCCAGAACTCCCTTCAATCCAAAAGTTGGGGTATCCGAGTTTTCGGACTCGGATACATCTTCTCACTCATCTGTCTCCATTTCTTCCTCACAGGCAACGGATCAATCTGGCACTTTTCGGCAACACGTGTCTCACAATCGCACTAACGGCACCAGAAAAGAACTGAGTGGTAAGCAAAAGCTCCCTCCAAATCACAATCGCACACCTATGAATACCCGAGCTGCAGATACAAAATCGACTGGCAATGCCAAAACACACGTTCAAACTGACACTTTTTCACATGGCGGCACACCCGACACGGCGCCGAGTCGGACTTTCGCACAGCCCCGATTTTTACACAACCCGTACGCGATCTCAAAAAGGATTCGATAGGCACCATCCCGAAACAATCCAAAACCAATTTGAAATAATTAATCTATCCTCAATTTTATTAACGGAAGCCCAAATCTCGGTCTTGCAACTTGGTTTGACTTTTTGCCCTACTCAGACCATTGACAAATTTGAACTGGTTAAAGATCTTAACCTCTTTGCTCGAAAACTTACTTTTCATGTCCTATATGATCAGTCCCGACCATCGAATCAGTCTTTACAACAGCCAGACCTGCCCCCACCCACGTCAGGGCTAAGTCTCAAAGACATTAAGGCCATGGAGGAGTTGATGGAATTGTGGGTGGAGGGTCATATCGATGAGACAGACTTAGAGGAGGCTGACCGTCTCAAGATATGCCCGGACTCTATCGATTTGTCCCCCCCCTCCCATCTCCATTCCGAAAGAATATAGGCCAAAATCAACTAAATTTCCAGCCTTACAAGGCAATCCCAACATATGGGCTTTTACTCAGCATGTGACCAATGAAATTTGTCAAACAGACTGGCTGAGTCCAAACAAATCCAACTTATCTATCCAACAAAAGGCAGTCTTAGTTGCCTTACAAAATGAAACCAGCATTATCATTAAACCTTCGGACAAAGGGGGCAATTTGGTTGTAATGGACACGGCCCACTATGAACTGATGGTCAATAGGATACTACAAAATAAAGAATGGTACAAAAAAATTCCGGAAAGCCACGTGAACTATACCACTACCCAGTATAGGAAACTGATTGGATCAACATATCACCAGGGACTTATAAGTAAAAAAAACCTGGGAATATTTAAATGTAGCAGACCCTAAAACACCTACCCTATATGCCTTACCTAAAATTCACCAACATGCACAAGACCCTCCTTAGTTTCCGGCAATGGCTGTCTCACTGAACCAGCCAGTGCCCTTATAGATGATTTTCTTCGCCCTTTTGTAGAGGGCCTTACCTCTTACTTGCAAGATACTAGGGATCTACTAAGAGTATTGGATGGAATGTGCATTCCTGAAAACTCCTGGCTCGTCACTCTCGATGTGGAGGCCCTCTACAACTCCATACCCCATGATTTGGGGTTGGGAGTTGTGGAGGGCTTCCTTTCCGAGACTGGCAAAGCACAAACCAATTACAATCAATTTATTTAGAAATTACTTTCTTTCATCTTGAACAATAATATCTTCATCTTTGGGTGCTCCCACTACCTCCAGGTGCAAGGTGTGGCTATGGGGACCAAATGCGCCCCCTCGTATGCTAACCTTTACCTGAGGGGGTGGGAGCGTCATATTTTTCACCGTGAGGATTTAGCTAGATACCTCTGCCTCGTCCCGGTCTGGCGGAGATATATCGATGACATCTTTCTCATCTGGACGGGGACTGAGGCAGAGCTGTCCACATTTATGGAATTGCTTAAGATTAACACATACAATTTAAAATTCACAAAGGAAAAGAGCAGGTCTAGCTTAACTTTTCTAGACATTCAAATCTATGTAAATCATAAGGGTGAGATTGGATCTACCCTTTTTAGAAAACCATTGGCAGCCAACACTGTTCTGCATGCTTCTAGTTCGCATCCAGAACCACTAGTGGCTAGCATTCCCTATGGCCAATATCTCCGTCTTAAGCGAAATTGCAGCAGTGAAGCTGATTTCGAATATGAGGCTAAGAAGTTACAAATACGCCTACAACATCGTGGCTACAGTAACAAATGCCTAAAAAGATCCTACTCAAGGGCTAAAAAACAGACCAGATCTTCTCTTTTGCATGGTCATAAACCCCCTAAATCAAATGAAGGGGTTAGATTGATCACTCGTTATTGCGCTCAACACTCTCAGATACAAAACATCTTGAGCAAATATTGGCATCTTTTGGTAGGTGATCCAAAAATTTCTGAATTTCTAAAGGGTTACCCGGAAATAACCTTTAGGAAATCTCGGTCAATTAAAGACACTCTGGTCAAGAGCCACTATGTCCCTCCAATTCCTACAACTTTTAAATTACAACGTGGATCTAGGCCATGTCATAAATGCAATTTTTGTAGGTATATCCTTGCGTCGGATTCAATTCTACTGCCAAACAAACGACTTTACAAACCAAAATTTTCAGTTACTTGTACATCTGTGGGAATTGTATATATCATGACCTGTGAATGTGGCGCCTACTATGTGGGTAAAACTAAGCGGCCTTTCTTTCACCGCATCAGGGACCATGTTTCCCTGGTGCGGGGAAAGAAGATGGAAACTCCATTTAGTCACCACATGGGATTATTTCATAATTTCGACGACAGCAAAATGCATTTTTTTGCGTTAGAATACGTTACGCCTGGAGATAGAGGAGGCAATTATAATCAAATTTTATTGCAGCGTGAGGCTCGCTGGATCTTTGACCTCAAGGCCACTGATGCACCTGGCCTAAATGAGGCTTTTAGCTTCAAACCTTTTCTCTGAGATTTAACAACTATTTATTACAATATACATCTGGGTTAGACCTTCCTCCTTTTTTTTTTTTTCTGTTGTTATTGTTGTTGTTGTTGTTGCTGTAAATCTTTCCTAACTCGCCAGTACTCCAGTAACTATATTCAATATTGGAACCTAATATTTAAATTTTGAAACTTTACTTCCAACCTCTTAATTTCCATATCTCATATTGAGTAGATATGTTGCCTTTAATTAAAATTGGATCTGTACGGGCGCCCTGGGGACACCAGTGTTTTGTTGGCTCTGTTAATCAATCAGAGCCTTCACCCGTGTGTCCCCTAATTTTTGGGCATATGGCTCCCATGGATACCTCGGTTCTTGAGTTTCTTTCTATTTTGGTTTTATTTTTGTCGACCTTTATAAGCCTCTATTAATTTCCTAGCTCAAATATAGCTGGTCTATGACTCACAGGCCAACCTCCCCTATGCCAATCTATAGCATACATAGTAACATCATGATTCATATATATTGATGCTAAAATCCTGGTTGCGGATATTTTCTTGCATGGCACGCTTGCTGTCTTTCAGAACATATTCACTTACTACCAGACAAGCCGGTCAGACATAGACTAAATGTTAGGATTTTTTAATATGGCCGCGACTGTGTTTTTATGCGACTCACGTCATGCGCATTACCTCTATCTATTGTTAAACAAGTCCTGTCAGTTACAGATTACTGTTTAGGACTTTCCAAAATGGCCGCTATGGCGTCCTTACGTAACTTGCGTCATGCGCAACGCGGTGACGCGGTTCGCGCATGCGCACGAGCCTATTTGATTCCGAGGGAAGACTGGGCAGCCCTCTCTCCGCCCGCAGCTCGGTGGTGACGTCAGACGCCGCCGAGCTGGGGAGGCTTCAATTCTTCCATCTCAATCAGTTGCCTCTTGGCAATTGATGAGACTGGATGTCCAGAGTACCCTTTGAAATTCTTCGTACCGAAAAGGTAGGCTATTCTACAACAAATGCCACCGCTCTATCTTCATAACTGCCTGAGTCAGACCCTGTTGGGGATTTCTGTATGGCACACTCCATTTACTCTTTCTATTGCTTTTCTTCTTTTTTAGCACCAACATGAATTTTCAATTAAAAATGCTTTAGTCCGCGGACCATCCTGACATACAATCCAATACCTCCACAATTTTGTGCTAGTTTTGATTCAATTAACTTACTCAGGTAACTATTATTGTCTTTCTCCATTGAATTATTTACGTAATTTTCTTTACAAATTCATGTTCAAATCTTTCTGGCCTTTTTTTATCTCTGGCCAGATACTTTTTCACTTACTATTTATCATTTATCCCTCTCTACAGACCCAAACGGCGACATATTTTCTTGATCTTGGTCATGAGCCAGTATAGGCTTATACCCTAACCTAACTGACTTTCCAATGATACTATGTGAATTCATTATTGATGCAGGGAGTTCTGGCGACTTTGGTGAGATATTATTATGTACTTTGTATCTATATCTAATCTATAATTATAACTGAACCTAACATATGTATCTACTAAATGTTGATATTACATTATATTATTTCATTTCATTTTTTTTTTCCATAGACCAATTCAATATTTGTACTCTTGAGACGTTTACTCTATTTAATTGTAGTGATTTATCTTAACATTCATGGTATACCTTTATTATTTTAGTGTTAATTTACTGGCTGCTCCAAATTTTCCTGAAGAAGCCCCAACTGGGCAAAATATGTTGAAAAATCGCAGCTTTTCTCTTTTCTTGTATGGACAAAAGTCGGGTAATCCTGAAACGCCTCTACGCTATAATGGGCAAAACTGTTTTTATGAATGTATAAGTTATATTACTGTTTTGTATAATATGAATAAAATTATATTATTTTATCTATTTCTCTGTTAATTTTGTGATTTGATACCCTAAAAGTCCCAGGGGTTGGTGATTCCCCAGCCCCTTTCTTGGCCCCCCCCATTTTCTCCTCTTTATAACTATTGGGACATGGTATCCTTGTTGATTTGATTCCTTTTCTCTCAAAAACTTTTTTTCTTAACGAATTTATTTGTTATATTTTCTATATTTTTGTATGCATAGAATGCACATTTTGGTTAAGTTCTTTATATTAGGATGGCAGATAGCATCTCTAATTTATTTATTTATTTATTGTTAACGCACAATAAAAGAAAATGTGCAGAATAATACTGTGTGTTTTACTACTAATGACAGTTTGGGAGTGGGCAGTTACATTTCAAAAAATACAAGGTAAAATTAACAGGAGACACCAACACAGTTGTATCTTTGAAATTAAAAACTACGGGATAATGGTGTTATGGTAACTTGCCCCCCAAAACAAAAAAACAAGCATAATAAAATTATTATTGATATCACTAGAAAAAAAAGCCTTTAAAAATACTTTGACAGTACTCCATCAGCATCACCAGCAAATCAGCTTCATTATTATCCCATTAGAGGAAGGGAAGGTGCACTGCATTTTGAGATTTCATAATTTGCTGCATCACGGATGTTAATTCTCCATTACATACGCTAGTTTACAAGACCGACTGCTTCCGGCTTGTTCTTGCTTCTGAGCATGCGTGTTTGTACTTTGGACTTTTTTGTGATGGACTTGTGTACAGACGATAGGAAAATCTGACAACAGACCGTTGTCCGGCGAAAATTTACTAGCCTTCCATCCAACATTTGTTGGCGAAAAGTTAGCCCACAATTGTCTGGTGGAGCGTACTAACAGTCGGATTTTAGGTAAACAGTCTGTCATCACACAATTCCCAGACGAAAATTAGATTGCGTGTACGAGGCTTAAGGCTAACAGTAGACAAACAGATATCACCCTTGGAAAGATAGGTGGCTAAATTTTTGCCCATCAGCCCCTGACTAAATTTGTGCACATGCCCTTAATGCCCTCCTTTTCTCATTTTACTGAAAAAAAGGAAAGATCAAATAAATTGATAGAGATTTTTGCAACAAGATGTAAACATCTGTGTGAAAAAAAAGCACTGAAATACTCATTATTACTTCCTGGAACTATTTTAACCTCTTGGTGCCTCCAGGCCCTTTAAGAGGTTTAGGATGCTGAGAGGCAGGGTTTATAATCATGTGACTGCCGTGGTTGGCTGTCACAGTGGTCACATAATAGGAAATCTCCCGATCGTTACTTGCTAACTCGTAACTGTATTTACACTAATTCACAAAAATATGCGGCCGCTCCGCGCTTAGGCCCACCTGCCGAGAGGCCGCATATTTGCATATGGCCGGCACCAAGGGGTTAAATTACTGGTCTTCGCATCAAGTATGAACTACAACTGCAAATAAATATAGTATATTGACATCTGTGATGCTGTTTGGATGTTACATTTTGGAAGCCTAAAGGTTTAGCACTGAGTAGTGCGGGGTGTACCAACATAGCCTTCGCCACCTCCCTACTGCTGGCTTCCAGCTTGTTACAAAATGTAACATCAAAACAGCATCACAGATGTCAATATATTATATTTATTTATATACGTTATTACTTAAAATTACTCTGAAATTCAAGATGTAGCTGGGTCTAGTAAAATGTTCGCTGCTGCTGTTCTATCAGATTACTGCTACACATCAGTTCATGAAGCCCATAACGGTGTGGAATGCATGGTGAGATGCATAAGGCTTGCACAGTAAGTATTTCTTGTAACTTCTGTTACACAATCTGTTGACACTGACTCCCTCTGTCTTCTCTCCGCCCACTGACTTCCAGGAATGAGCAAGTAACGCCTCCAACTCCCTCGCGCGATGTCTCTTCATTCCTGGAGGAGAACTGAAGAACTGGAGATATTGTATTAAGTGATACCTCTGTACACCTTAAGTTTTGATGCATCTGGCAGCTGTCCTTTGACCGCAGGTCATAATTTGACAGACGTGTTGTAGATGCAGGTGTACCTGCCCTGAATATATTCAGAGACACTTATGCCGCGTACACACAATCAGACTTTCTGAACGAGCGGACCTGCCCACACACAACCGGACTTTTCCGACGGACTAGGTGCGGCGGACAAACCGCCGGACTATGGCCAGACTTTTGAAATGAACGGACTTGCCCACACACTGAGGAAAGTCCATTAATTTTGAACGCGGCTCCAGGCAGACGGGACTAGCGAAGAAGTCAATGTTGCCGCCTTTGGCGGCAAGATTGCCACCTCGCTGGCCCCGTCACCTGGTATGGACTTAAAGGGGAAGCCCTACGCCGAAAAAACAGCGTGGGGGTCCCACCCAAGGTCCATATCAGACCCTTATCCGAGCACGCAGCCCGGCCGGTCGGGAAAGGGGGTGGGGATGAGTGAGCGTCCCCCTCTTGAGCCATACCAGGCCGTGTGCCCTCAACATGGGGGGGTGCTTTGAGGAAAGGGGGGCCCTGTGGCCCCCCACCCCAAAGCACCTTGTCCCCATGTTGATGAGGACAAGGGCCTCTTCCCGACAACCATGGCCATTGGTTGTCGGGGTCTGCGGGCAGGATGCTTATCGGAATCCAGGAGCCCCCTTTAATAAGGGGGTCCCCAGATTCAGGCTCCCCCACCCTATGTGAATGAGTATGGGGTACAATGTACCCCTACCCATTCACCTGGTGAAAAAAATGTAAATAAAAGACAACACAAGGTTTTAAAATAATTTATTGCTCAGCTCCGGGGGTCTTCTTCCGTCTTGGGGGTCTTCTCGCCGGACTCCTACACTATGTTCTGCTAGCTCTTTTACTAGCGGAGGAGCCCGGCTTTCTTCCTCGTCGCCACCCGGGGGTCTTATTCTGACTTCGGGGGTCTTGTCCCCCTCTTTGGGGGTCTTGTCCCCCTCTTCGGTTCTTCTTGCCGGGTTTCTGCTTTCTTCTCCCAGCTCTTTTACTAGCGGTGGCCCGGTCTTCTGTTGTCGCCGCCTCTTCTTCCAACTTCGGGGGTCTTGTCCCCCTCTTCGGTTCTTTTTGCCGGGCCTCCACTTCCTTCTTCCAGCTCTTTTACTATCAGTGGCCCGGTCTTCTGTCATCGCCGCCACCGCCGCCTTCTCTTCTCTTCTTTTCTTCTTCTTCTTCTCTTCTTCCTTGAGATATTGACTTGATGCTGTCTCTGACCACAATGACAGGGACACTTTGTGCGGCGGCTTATATGGGAACAATGGGCAGGGTCACCGGGTGATGCCACATGATGACCCTGCCCCCTTATGATGTCACAGTCCCAGCATACTCTGGGACTGTGACATCATAAGGGGCGGGGAGATCACCCGGCAAGTCAACATCTCAAGGAAGAAGAGAAGAAGAAGAGAAGAGAAGGCGGCGGCGGTGACAGAAGACCGGGCCACCGCTAGTAAAAGAGCTGAGAGAAGAAAGCGGAGGCCCGGCAAGAAGAACCGAAGAGGGGGACAAGACCCCTAAAGAGGGGGACAAGACCCCCGAAGTTGGAAGAAGAGGCAGTGGCGGCGACAGAAGACCGGGCCACTACTAGTAAAAGAGCTGGAAGAAGAAAGTGGAGGGCCCGGCAAGAAGACCCCAAGAGGGGGACAAGACCCCCGAAGTCGGAAGAAGACCCCCGGATGGTGGCGGTGATGAAGAAGAAAGCCGGGTTCCTCCGCTAGTAAAAGAGCTAGCAGAAGATAGCGGAGGAGTCCGGCGAGAAGACACCCAAGAGGGAAGAAGACCCCCGGAGCTGTGCAATAAATTATTTTAAAAACATGTGTTGTGTTTTTTCTTTACACTTTTTTCACCAGGTGAATGGGTAGGGGTACGTGGTACCCCAATACTCATTCGCATAGGGTGGGAGGCTGGTATCTGGGGGCCCCCTTATTAAAGGGGGTTCCTGGATTCCGATAAGCCCCCTGCCCGCAGACCACGACAACCAATGGCAAGGGTTGTCGGGAAGAGGCCCTTGTCCTCATCAACATGGGGACAAGGTACTTTGGGGTGGGGGGGCCGCAGGACCCCCCTTACCCAAAGCACCCCCCATGTTGAGGGCACGCTGCCTGGTATGGCTCAGGGGGGGTCGCTAGCTCGTCCCCACCCCCTTTCCTGACCGGCCAGGCTACGTGCTTGGATAAGGGTCTGATACTGAATTTGGGGTGACCCCCACGCCAGGTGACAGGGCTAGCGAGGTGTCAATCTCGGCAGCGACATTGACTTCCTTCGCTAGTCCCGTCTACCTGGAGCCGCGTTCAAAATGAAGGACTTTCCTCTGTGTGCGGGCAAGTCCGTTCATTTCAAAAGTCCGGCGGACTAGTGTACAGATGGCCAGATTGTTTTGAGTCGAAATTTCTTTCTAAGTCCACCGGACTTTTGGAAAGAAAAAGTCAGCCGGAGCCCACACACTGGCGGACCAAGTCTGCCGGATAGTCTGATCGTGTGTACGTGGCATTACCCACACCTGCACACCTGTCAAATTAGGACCTGCAAATGTGTTCATACTGTCACTGCATCCTCATAGAGTAACAGGCAGCCTCAGGCACAAAGAAACCTCTCATTCACACTGTAAGAGAGCCCTGTGTAAATTAGCCCTTAATTCTTCTTTTTTTTTTTACAATTTAAAAAAAAAAAAATTAATTTTTTTTTTAAAATAAGTTTTACAAACTCTTTTTTTTTTAACAATGCTATTGGGGGTATTATCAAGGGTCTGAACAGACCCCTAACATCTCACCTTTGAGACAGAGATAGGAACTGAGGACACAGATTATTCCTTTCTCTGCAGCTTCAACTGAACTGTGGATGAATGAACAGGACACAGAGCTCTCCTGTTCATTCACGAACTGAAGCATAGTAAACACAGTTAATCAATACCGATTACTCACTGTGTTCATTCAGACAAGGAAGGAAGGGTAGAAATGTAGCGCTAATATCTGAATACTATGTGCTGAAAACATATAAACTGTGAATGTGAATAAATCAAGTCCACAAAATGTCCATCCAGATGAATAATGAATCAGTCACGAATCAAAACCATCCATAGACAGGGGAAGCCGACAACACATTGAACCTCTAAAGATAATGGCATCAACGAGGATAGATAAAAGTAGATACTCTTACCAGAGCTTTTGGACCTGCATGTCAGCGACACCAGATCATAAACGCATGGAAAGAAAAGCCACTCAGGAACAGGGTAGCAGGTCACAGAGAATCCTCCATCCACATCAATCGGTCAGCGTCATCTGGAGACCCTTACATGGCCAAATCCAGGATAGAGAGGAGGTCCAGCACCAGTATATTTCCTAAGGTGGTCAATACACTCATAGAGCAGGTGTTATGAAAAACATATAAAACACGAGCTCCCAATGGTGTAGGTCAAAAAAACGAATTGGCTTTTTATTTTCATAAAATACCGGCAAATGAAATAGTTGCGAAGCAAGAAGTAAAATAAAATAGTGATTACATAACATAAAAAGCAATATGGGGAGCGGAGAAACCAGGGCCTGGTAAATTACATATTTACTGGCCCCTTCCCCCGTCCTCCACCCTGAACACCCCCCCCCCCCCCCCGTGTGCCCACAGCAGGCAGCAGGAGAGGGAAGCCAGCAGCGCTGCGGGGGTGGGCACACAGGGAGGTACACAGCAGGGGGAATCAGACGTGGGCAGAAAAAAGCCTGGGATTGGTGTGGGGGGCAATTACAGGAATGATGCCCTGTATGTCTCTCCCTGCAGCAGCTGAAAGCCGTCAGAAGAGAAAGGTGGAGAAACTGGCTTTCAGCGTTTACAGGGAGAGACACATAGAGCTTTGATCATGTAATTACAACCTCACTAAACCGATTATCCTCCCTGTCCTGCCCATATCTGATTCTCCCTGCAGCCCGGGCCCCTCTATTTGCTCGGGCCCTGTACAGGAGGATTCCTGTACCTTTTTATCAAAGGTTTTAGACATGTACTTAGGGGATTTAACCTGAAAGTTCAGTTGGGTTTTAAAGTAAGCCTTACCTGAATTACATCATTTTTAAGGTAACATCAATATGGGTACTGTAGCTTGTACTGTCTACAGCAACTGTATATATCTTAAAATTGTTCCCTGTGTCACTAAAGCTTCCTTTTAATCCTAGGACTAAGGTGAACTTGAATTCTCTCCAAGTCATGATGAAGCCCCATCCCTCCTTATCTGACCCTTTATTCAACTGTCAAAGTCCAGAAACTATACTGACAGTCAAATGGTAGGGGCTGTGCTTAGTATCTAAAGAGGGAGAGGCTTGGGTCAGCCATACACAGAGCAAATCTCTTTCCTTCGACCACAAAAATTGTAACCTTCATATTCCCATCAACACAGACAGTGTTGTGTAGCAATCCTTCCTGCTGGGCCATTGTCTTTTCCCGGAGGGGACTTTGTGATTATTGCTGGCGGCTATAGCAGCCATCAGCGATTAGCGCAGGTAAAACCCGGCATGCTGGTTGTACCCAAGTTGATGGATTGACTTGGTACATTCAGTCTGCCCAGGGGTCAAGTCCTGGGAAAAAATACAGGAACTCACCCAAGATCCCCCACCCCCCACCTCAAAAATACAAAATGTGTGTATATCACCTTTACATCAGGGTCCGCAGAGTTCACCCTTGCAGTGTAAGGGGGAATCCTGCAGACTCTGATGTAAAGGGGAATGCCGGGAACTCTGCCCCCTTCACTCTGCCCCCTAGTGTTCTCTGTATCCTTCCCCCTTCCCCCAGTAATGCCCTCTGTCCCCTTCATCCGCCCCCAGTAATGTCCTCTGTTCCGTTCACCCCCCAGTAATGTCCTCTGCCTCCCTTCACTCCCCCTCCTAGTTATGTCCTTTGCCCCTTCACCCCCCAGTAATGTCCTCTGCTGCCTTCACCCCCCCCCCCCAGTAATTTCCAGTTCCTGGAAGAGTGGGGGCTGGTGAGATCTCAACTGACCTGTCAGTGAGGTGAGGAGCTGACAGTGGTGTGGTGCTGTTCTTCGTTGACCATGAGGTGGCAGTGGTGGCCCTGTAGAGCGGAGGCTAGGTGGTATCGGTAGGAGGAATTGGGAAGGAGAGTAGAATGGGGCGCACCTGTGACATGACACACCATGCCGATTCTATGAGGTTTGCCATTACACTGGGACACTCACAGCTGGTGTTTCAGACTCGGGAGTTGTAGTTTCCTCCTGCGCTACTCAGTTCTCTCCAGTCTCCACCCACTGCCACCAGGAAATTGAGCATGGTCTGGACTACAACTCCCAGAATGCAGCACAGTAAACTGCCCTCCCAGCTCAGCCAGCGCCTGTTCAAAGGCCAGTCCTACTAAAGGGAACTGCGTTCCTGCTATGGAAAAAGTACAGGAACGCCGTTCCCATGTGTTCCCGCTGGACTTAAGCCCTGAGCCTGCCCATACACAGTTCGAATCTCGGCTGGTTCCTGCTGAACTGGCCAAGATTTGAACTATGTGTGGCCTGCCTAAGTCATGACTTGGGGAAAAGTTAAATGTAAACAGTCAGCTTGAAAATTAAAACACTTGCAAGCATCACAAAGCACCTGCACCTTAAAGCTGAAGTTTAATCTGCTTATCGTTTGTCTTCCCTGGTCTCCCTCTCCCCATCAGCATGCTAATAAAATGTTTAAATAAAACCTTTCTGTTTTTATTGCATACCTTATTTTAGTCACAGCGATCTCATCACTGGGTCAATGTGGTTCTTTATGCAATGAGGTCAGATCATGGCTGGTTAGAGGACCTGGCAGGGTGCTGTGCATAGCTTCCTGAAAACATCACAGCACCCTGCCTCAGTAACCCCCCAGCCCTAATGCAAGCTATGGGCTAGCTCCCGGGGAAGTTATGCAAATATCAAAATACCTTGTTGGGTGGGTATCAGTCTGGAGAAGTGGGGGTCCCTAGGCAGACTGCATTTGCAGAACATTCTAGGCAATGCCAACATGTAATGCTGAGCCATTAAAATAATCAAAATCCAAAGAAATAAAGGGGTGGGCCAAAAACAATAAGGCCAGAGAGGAAAGAACTATGTGATGCTGAACATTCTCCAGTCAGGAAACAAAGCTGACTCGAACTTGTTGCAACTTCTAATGCACATTGTGAGAACCTCATAGTGTGCAGTAAAGAGTATCAGAGTAAGCAAATCCAGTACAGGAGAGGAGCCTGTGCAACCGTTCAAGATAGAAGATAAGGCTGTGATTCCACATTTTTAAAAATGTATCCAATGTCTTCCGTCTTGCAAATATCTTCCTGCCATCTATTTTTATTTTTAGTCAGCCTTTCACCGTTAATTATTTTCCCACATATTTGTTCATATATCTCAGATATCAAACCTTTAGACTAACTAGCCTTAACTATTTTTTGTATAAGGGGATTCTACACCATTCTACTATTTGCGTTGAAAACTGCGCACTGAGGGCGTGTCTAACTTGAAGAAACTGATAGAATGAGTGGCTTGGGATACCACACTCATCCCTCAACTCAGCAAATGATTTAGGAATATTCCCATTGTACAGTTGAGCAAGTTTTCTGATACCAAAAACCTCCCATTCTTTTCTTTTACCCACAGAGATCAGCTCTGGGAGAAATGTATTACCCCAAATCAGGGCATACTCAGATATCAAAATGTGGAAGCCCTGGTTGGATAAAATGGGGTGCCCATTATAGAGGGGGGGATTACTCCTAAAGAAAGTGCGAGGATAGAGATGTAAAGTGGGGTAGGGCGAGGACTGGGGTGGGAGAATAGGCAGGAGCAGGAAATTAATATACACTATATCCATTGAAACATAAACAACGAATAATGTGATAAATTGGAAAGTTTAGGATGCATGGGAGGGCGGGAGGGGCTAATGGGGAGGGAGAGTTATAAATAGGGAATTGGCACTAACTGTGGGAAAGGAAACACGACAAGAGCAGTATATACATTTTGTTTGGCCATCCCTGCTCAAGGGATCATCTCCTGATATGCTTTATAACAAATTGCTCCGTGCATCGGTTGAAGGAGGATGGGCAAAGAGGAATGGGTTCACTCTAAGACCCCTTTCACACCAGGGCGTTTTAGCGTTAAAAATAACGCTATTAAAACGCTCATAAAACGCTCTCCATGCATCTCAATGGACCCTTTCACACCGAGGCGTTGCACTGGCTGAGCGTTGAGAAAAGTCCTGCAAGCAGCATCTTTGGAGCAGCTTTTGGGCGTTAAAAAAAGCGCTTCAAAAACGCTCCTCTCCATTGGAATGAATTGAAAGCGCTGTAAAAACGCCCTAAAAACGCCTATAATCCGCCCTGAGCTGTAGAAAAAGTCACATGATCTCAAAAAAAGTAAACATGCAAGTAGAAAGAGAGCATCTACAACAACAGGACTGAAATTGTGGAAAGGTCACAATGATTTCCAAGCCATCAAAGTGCCAAAGAAATCGTAGAAAAATGTAGATTTGAAGTAAAACAAGACACTGCATGTACTTTATATAAACCGCTTGTTTTTACATGATCTCACAAACAAAAGATAAACATGCAAACAAAAAGATAGCATCCACAGCAACAGGACTAGCTGTGGGGAGGTAACATGATCTCACTGAAGCGTAGGATGCTGGTAAATCAGGAAATCCTGTTTGTAGAGGTGGATAGGAGCTAAGAGAAGATGGAGGTTGAAAGAGACCAGGGATTTGGGACCAGTGGGAGTGGGATTAGGGTTGGAGATTAGGGTTCTGGGACCAGTGGGAGTGGGATTATGGTTCTAGATTTGGGTTTTGGGACCAGTGGGAGCGGGATTATGGTTCTAGATTTGGGATTTGGGACCAGTGGGAGTGGGATTATGGTTGGAGATTTGGGAGCAGTGGGAGCGGGATTAGGATATAGATACTTACGTTCCAATGCTCATTCGAGTATAGTTTCGGAATTTGTCTGGGTGCACTCTTAGGTGCTCATATAGCAACACAAATTGCCCGATAGAGCTGTGTGTTTGTAGGATGGGATGAACCCAATACCGACGTTGCTGCCTCTGTTGGTGGATATTTTCCCAATACAGTAGCACAAACATCAAGAACAGCTCCATGAACTCCATCTTCTTTCTGTATCCTCTGTCACCTCACAAGATCCCAGGAAGTAAACAGGAAGTGATGTAGGGAGGTGAGGTGGCTCTTTGACGCCCAACGCTTGTAAAACGCTTGTAAAACACTGTAAAAACGCCCACAGCGTTGCGGTAATTTTAACGCTAGCGCCCCAAAAACGCTGTAAAAACGCTGTAAAAACGCTCTAATAACGCTGTAAAAATAGCGGCGTTTTACCGCTGACGCTATGGGCGGTGTGGGGTGAAAGTGCTCTAAGGTATAGATGGTTTGCCCAGCTCCGCAACTGATGAGGTGAGGCAAAAATTGGTTTGGCAAAATGTTTATTTTTCCGTATTTCTTTGTTGAATTGTATGACCCCTGGAGAGGCGATGTATTTATATGTATGGAAAAAAAGGAAACTATAATAAAGTGAAAGCAGTTAAAAAAAAGAAGATAAGGCTGTGGTAATAGAAAGAAATATACAGCTACATTTTTAAAAAATAGATTTTTTTTTTCCTATTTTGTACCAGTTTTCATTTAATATTGAGTTGATCCAACCTTTGCAGCTATAACAGCTTCAACTCTTCTGGGAAGGCTGTCCACAAGGTTTAGGATTGTGTTTATGGGAATGTTTGACCATTCTTCCAAAAGCGCATTTGTGAGGTCAGGCACTGACTGATGTTGGGCGAGAAATCCTGTCTTGCAGTGTTTGCTCTAATTCATCCCAAAGGTTTTCTATCGGGGTTTGATGTCCAGGGCAGTCAAGTTCCTCTATTCCAAACTTGCTCATCCATGTCTTTATGGACCTTGCTTGTGCACTGGTTCAAATCATTTGGTGGAGGGGAGATTATGGTGTGGGTTGTTTTTCAGGGGTTGGGTCTGGCCCCTTAGTTCCAGTGAAAGGAACTCTTAAGTCTTAACTCTTAAGACATCAGCATACCAAGACATTTTGGACAATTTTATGCTCCCAGCTTTGTGGGAATAGTTTGGGAATGGCCCCTACCGGTTCCAACATGGCTGCACACCACTGCACAAAGCAAGGTCCATAAAGACATGAATGAGTGAGTTTGGGGTGGAGGAACTTGACTGGCCTGCACAGAGTCCTGACCTCAACCCGATAGAACACCTTTTGGAATGAGTGGAGACTGAGAGCCAGGCCTTCTTGTCCAACCTCAGTGCCTGACCTCACAAATACACTTCTGGAAGACTGGTCAAACATTCCAATAGACACACTCCTAAACCTTGCGGTCATCCTTCCCAGAAGAGTTGAAGCTGGTATAGCTGCAAAAGGTGGGCCAACTCCATATTGAGCCCTACGGACTAAGACTGGGATGCCATTAAAGTTCATGGTCGTGTAAAGGCAGGCATCCCAATACATTTGGTAATATAGTATGTGTGTGTCTGTGTGTGTGTATATATATATATATATATATATATATATATATATATATACAGTCAATCAATTTAAAAGGTTGTCTAGGCCCTGCCTCTATTGGACTGCCTCCAATGCAGTATGAGTGGTCTCTCAGGCGCTGCTTACTTTACTCTGGTTCATTTTAATAGGACCTTGTTACTATATCTTATTAAGATCCTCTGCACTCACATTACTGACAGGCACAACCAGCAGCAGTTTGGGCAGAGATGGCCTCCTACTAAACCTGCTACTGTCAGCTTAGTCTTCCTTACAGGCAAGCATTGGGTGCTGAAAATATTCTTTATTTAAATATGAAACTCAAACATATATAAATAGAGCAAAACTGCAGAAAACAATCATGTGTCATCTTGCAAATATAATACATTTTTTGACTGTCTGCTATAAGGCAAGTGCTTTTATACTGGCTTTTTTAAATAACAAATGCAATAATTTAAGAGTTGAATTAAACCTTGAGAGTAGTATACAAATTTTGGTAGGTAAATAGCAAATTTTTTAATAGAAGTCTATACATCAAATCAAAAAGAACGCTGGGAAGAAAAGATAGGGGAATTTGGCTCTAAGCCCTTGTACACACGGTCGGACATTCCGATGGACAATTTCCGATAGGACCGTGTTGTCGGATAATCCGACAGTGTGTGGGCTCCATCGGACTGTATCCGACGGACCAAGTTTTCCTACTTGGCCGTAAAATTTTCCGACAACATGCTCCGATCGAACATAGTCCGATCATGTGTAGCCTAGTCCGATGGCCAAGGTACCATGCATGCTCACAATTAAATTCGGACATGGAAGGTAAAACTACTGCTCGTAATCGATATAGCACATTCGTCACGCTGCAATGTTAAAAATTCTTTCATGCAGCGCATTCTCTTGTTCTTTACAATGCTGCAAGAATGAACTTGTTTTGATGCTCATATTCACACACACTTCTCCCGAACTTATTTCTTTATTCTTTTTACTCATTTCAGCAATACAATATTTTAAATCTAATAAGAAAATGCTAGTGCGCTCCACCTAAGATAACCTACAGGAAAGAAATAATGTATCTAGGAAGCAGCCAGCATAAAAAAGTGTTCTCTGCACCAGAATAGATATATAAATTAGTAAAAATGCGGCGCTACCAAAAATTACTAAATAAAAATAGTGTATGATAATCTCAAATATATGTGAATCAAATAATATACACTAAATATAAATACAATAAATAATGAATAAATATCAAAAAATGTAAACAAATATACGTGTATACATTAGACGTGCAAAGATAGTGAATAGAAATCCGTGACAAAATATTCAGACACCTAAACAGTCCACATAGACAATCCAGATGCAAACAAACATAATAGAATATCCAAAAGATTATTAGTGAAATATCGTGAAAAATAAATAAATAGATTAATATTTAGTCCATAATTAAAGTGCATTAGTGACTGATGCCATTGCAAAAATTTATGGATAAAGTTCATGCAAAAAAATGTGATCAGACGATTCCCACACGTGCCAAATCACTGCAAGCTTCAGTGCTTAATGGGTGCACCACCTATTTCCCCCAGCCTCTCACCTCCAATAACTGGTATACAGGCACTGTATAAAGGGTAACTGCTGGCTTCTACTTTGTTCACACTGCTTCACCGCTGATACTGTGAGGATATCTATTACTTGCCCTCCCAATAGCTCCAGGGTTTCCAGGCCATACAGGATAGAAAAACACAGAGGGCTCTCATGTGCAGTAACTTCGCTATTTTATTGAAAGACACAGTAAAATCCACACTTACATTTAAGATCTCAGCAAAATGTGCAGCAGACGCGGACTTCCGGTTTCGGCCGAAAACCGGAAGTGATGGGTCCGACACCGAATTCCTTCCCTGACGCGTTGCGTTACAGAACGTAACCCTTTGAAAAAGTTACGTTCTGTAACGCAACGCGTCAGGGAAGGAATTCGGTGTCGGACCCATCACTTCCGGTTTTCGGCCGAAACCGGAAGTCCGCGTCTGCTGCACATTTTGCTGAGATCTTAAATGTAAGTGTGGATTTTACTGTGTCTTTCAATAAAATAGCGAAGTTACTGCACATGAGAGCCCTCTGTGTTTTTCTATCCTGTATGGCCTGGAAACCCTGGAGCTATTGGGAGGGCAAGTAATAGATATCCTCACAGTATCAGCGGTGAAGCAGTGTGAACAAAGTAGAAGCCAGCAGTTACCCTTTATACAGTGCCTGTATACCAGTTATTGGAGGTGAGAGGCTGGGGGAAATAGGTGGTGCACCCATTAAGCACTGAAGCTTGCAGTGATTTGGCACGTGTGGGAATCGTCTGATCACATTTTTTTGCATGAACTTTATCCATTAATTTTTGCAATGGCATCAGTCACTAATGCACTTTAATTATGGACTAAATATTAATCTATTTATTTATTTTTCACGATATTTCACTAATAATCTTTTGGATATTCTATTATGTTTGTTTGCATCTGGATTGTCTATGTGGACTGTTTAGGTGTCTGAATATTTTGTCACGGATTTCTATTCACTATCTTTGCACGTCTAATGTATACACGTATATTTGTTTACATTTTTTGATATTTATTCATTATTTATTGTATTTATATTTAGTGTATATTATTTGATTCACATATATTTGAGATTATCATACACTATTTTTATTTAATATTTTAAATCGTCACATCTACACAATCTTTTTCTTTTGTTTTGTTTTTCTAATGTTGTGGTTGTTTTTTTTAATCAACATCTCCTTTTTTGACAGTTTGCTCATCTTTGCATTTTTGTTGGTGTGTTTTGTGTGTCAACTTACCACAACACCATTATTATCTTTTTAATTTTGATTTTCTTTTTTAATCTACAGGAGGTTGTTTGGTGTTGGTGCCCCTTGTTATTCATTTCACTTTGTTTTTTTGAAATGTACCTGCCTGCTCACAAATAAACTGTCCTTTTTGAAGTAAAACACATACGCAAATATTTCTTCAACCCAAAAAAACCTTTATTTAGGTGTCAGTAACAGATAAAGAGGGAGGCAGCGCTGGAGAAACTGGGGAGATTAGGGAAGCCTTTGGCCCCCAGGGCACACATCAACTGTTTAAACGCAAAAATTGGTGACCTGAGGAGTACATTTCTGAGGGAGAGAAGTCTGGTCCTGAAGTCCAAGAAACCCGGAACAGCAGCAGATGACATCTATAATCCCAGGCTGTGGTACTACAAGAGGCTGCATCTTCTGTCAGACCAGACTGAACCCAGATTATCACACTCTGGTCTTCCTTCCACGCTTCTTTCCAGGCTGTGGCTGTGGTGCTGGAGGTGTGGCAGAAGGAGGAGGAGGGGCATGGGCCAAATCATAAAAGTGTGTTGCTTGTGTGATTTGGCCCAACAGCCCCTTGTTGAGGGTGTGGAGAATTAGCTCCTCACACAAGATCTTTTGCCCCTCCTCCATTTGCTGGAGTTTACATGCAGCCAAGGCGGCAAAGGCCTCTTGATAGGTGGGGGTGGCTTGGAGGGCCGCTGAAGCCTCCCCGATCAGATCCAGAGCGGACTCCTCTACATTCCCCCCCTGCCTCCTCCTGGCTGCCACTTTCCACAGCCACCTCCTGGCTGCTGCATTCCACACCCTCCTCCTGGCTGATGTCTTCGACCTTGTACACACGGTCGGACATTCCGATGGACAATGTCTGATAGGACCGTGTTGTCGTATAATCCGACAGTGTGTGGGCTCCATCGGACTGTTTCCGTCGGAGTATCCGACAGACCAAGTTTTCCAGCTGGGCTATAAAATTTTCCGACAACATAATCCGATCGGACTTTGTCTGATCATGTGTAGAGAATTCCCATCGGACAAAGTGCCACGCATGCTCAGATCAAATTCCTAGACCAAAGCTATTGGCTACTAGCCTGAACGTAGTCCCGTCCTAACGAAATAACATCATCACGTTAAGTATGATCGGATTTTCTGACAACTTTGTCCGACTGTGTGTATGCAACAGTTTCGGACAAAATCCATCAGACAAAATCCGTCGGACAAAATCCGACGGATTTGGTTGTCGGAATGTCCGACCGTGCGTACAAGGGCTTCCTGTGTATGAAAAAGGGACATAGTTTTAGTTTTTGGTTCATCAAACACACACACAATTTTCACCTCAAGACTGTTGCAAATTGTTAACCAATAGAAAAGACTATCATTCTGAGCCCAGCATTTTTCATTCTTGGCCCAAAGGTTTTGGCCACTACTGTCTATTGATATGTGAAACACTTTCTTAAATCAGCAATTAGAGAGCAAAGATCAAGTTAACATCATTCATTTTTACTCCCAAAATATGTAGAACAATACTATACCTGTCTCAAGCTGGGCTCCTCCAGTTCTTACTGAGTGGAAGGCCCAGGTTGGGCATCAGAAGACTCAGCAGATGTGGAATGTAGCATAGAAGGATGCATGGAAGGTGGGGTAGAGAGTGATTCCCTGACATCAGCCTGGTCTGACAGAAACTGCATCCTGTCATAATACCACAGCCTGGGGACATAAACGTCATCTGCTGCAGCTCCAGTTTGCATGGACTCCATGGCACCTTCTTCCTCTCCCTCAGATATGTACTCCTGAGGCCACCAATTTTCACTTTTAAATAGTTGGTGTTTGCCCTGGGGATCACTGGCTTCACAAATTCAACCAGTTTCTCCATCGCTGCCTGCCTCTTTAGTATGTTACTGTAATGTGGATGCGTAGATTGCCACAGGCAGGGCAGCTCCCTGTATTTATCGATGAACAGAGGAAACTGTGGTCATTGAAACCATCCATAATCTCTGCAAGACACAACACAAGACAAACCCTAATGTCAGGCTAAACTCCACTAATGCAGGCCTCAATCTAGAAGCAGTATAGGCTAGTGGTGTACCAAGTTAAAAATTGTACCTTCGTTTGCACGATCAGCTTCTCCCTCTGTTCACAGATCGCACGTACGACACACACGTGTGGCGTTTTATATACAGTGCGCATGCGTGAAACTCCGCCCACCCCTAATGTTCTTTCTAGACTATTCTCTGCCCCTTCTCTTTTGGCGTAGTGGGGAGAGCACATGGTGGAGACAACGCAGATGTGCAATCAGAGTTCCACTAACGAGGAGGAGGACGAGGAAAGCCCGGAGCCTGAAACGTCACGATCCTGGAGGAGAAGATTTAAGGCCGCAATTATGTCTTTTGTTGAGATGTTGGAGATGGTGGATATATTGAAGAGGAACGACTATGATGGGAAGTATGGACCTTACCCAAACCCAAATATCATAAAGGCCAAGATCATGACTAAAGTTGTGAAGAGTCTTCAGAAGAATTTTGGCGTACGACGATCCAAGGATCAACTGAGAAAACGCTGGTCAGACCTGAAACTGAGGGAGCACGATCAGTACAGAAGGATCAAGCGTGTTCTTCCAAAAAGTAAGTAGTTGTCGTGTGTTCATATTATTATTATTGCTTGCATACTGCTCCATGTGCTTTGATTTCACGTTGTACAGTTTAAAATGGCCACTTTCAAGTTCATGGGTTCAATCGTTCGCAATAAACATCATTCGTTAGCCCACTCCCAACACAATGTTTTCCCAACTTACACTTCACTACATTTGTTCACACTGCAAGTAAGTATTCCAGTTTTAGAAAGTGTCCAAAATAATGTTCTCACTTTTGAACTCGGCCAAAAAACACTATGGTACGACGCTTCCAAGCAATGTTTCATATTCCTAGTTCTGCCCTCTGTGTGCTAAGTATTCCTTTTTTACATTCTCATAGGGGAGAGAAGACTCGGGAAGTCTGAGGACACCAGGGACCCCACACCTCCTAAAGAAGGCGAAATTCCAACACCAGAAGCAGAGGAGCAGGAGGAGGAAGGAGAGATTGTTGAAGATGGAAAAATTGTCACCACAACAGGTGAGTGTCAGAGACCACAGCTTCCGGTAAGCTAATCAATGTATGTCGGCATATTTATAATACATGGTGTGTTTATTTTTGTTTTTTTAGGTGATGTGGAAGAAGAATCCCATTTTACCAGTGAAAGTGCCCAGATCCTGATTGGAGAGATAATGGGGTGCAATCGCGATTTAGAAATTATACAGAAAAACATCAATGATGTTCAACATAAAATGAAGAACATCATTGATATTTTGGGGAGAGTTTGAAACACCCCAAACTAGCTTGGTGTATTTTTTTTTCAAACAACTTCTTTTGTATTTTACTAAAAGCCAAATTCGGAAGATGCACACAGTGTGCCAACATGTGGTATCTCCCATCATGGGGGATCAATGTATGTGTTTTGTGAAAAGTGGCTGAGATGAAGGGGTTGCACCCCAAAAACATGTACATTGATCCCCCATGATGGGAGATAGCACATGTTGACACACTGTGTGCATCTTCCAAATTTGGCTTTTCCAGGGGTGACACCCCATGTGATGAAGGCAATATCAGCCCAATTTGTACATACTCATGTCTGATATTGTCTTCATACAAAGAAAGGGGATGAGAAACAAGAGGGACTGGAGGGCAACCAACCCCCGGGACTTTTATGACGGCACTAAATATACTTAAACCATATATGAAATCATTGAAATTTTTATTTGATGTACAAAAGACATTTTACGAACAAAATAGACAATTACATCCATTAAACATACAAAGTGACAAAGTGCATATAAAGAAAGTTGGTATGTGGGCTTATATAGCTCCATCCATTACCACATTCTTATGTGATTTAGACTGCATTGTTTCTTTCCTACATGTTTCGCTCTTCAGAGCTTCCTCAGGACAATTGCAGCAAACAAAAAAACTGAAATTATATAAGAAAATTTATTTTAATACACATATACAGCATTTTTGTACACACAGTAAGCCCGGAACACAGGCATAGGAAATGTCCACCTGTATGGTTTGACATATCATGATTACATTAGTCTGGTGATGGATTCACTCCAGTCTAACAAGAACGGCCCTAACTGCAGCGAAACCATCACCAGAGAAATATTTTTTATTTAAACATAAGGACATAATTTACATATCAATAGTAAATCCACAAATTGATTGTCAAAAAAGGGGGCAACTAAACCATTTCCAAGAATGGCGTCCCCAAATTTATTAGCATATTTAGTGCATAAATAGTGTAATTCTCCTACTAAAGGAGAATGCAGATTGGGTTGTAGAACAAAAAAAAAAAAAAAAAAAAACAGCAACTGAACTATGAGATATATATACTTTTCAACAAGAAAATAAAAATAGAAATAAAAAATAAAAATATATATATATAGAACTAAAGTCTTACCCCATATATCAGGCAAGTTGCTTGTATTATTTGTCGTTATTATCATATGTTGGGTATAACAATTAACATTGAAATGAGGACAGATAATCTCTTCCTCCTTTACTTATCAAGCCAGCGGACCGCGGTAAGAGCCCCCATTTAGGGATCCCCCATTTCTGTCCCCAAAAGGATCTGCAGAGGCACGAGAAATATGTGTGAAATATATCTTAGCCATTGGATTATATTTATCAAATGGCGCAGTCCAAATTTTTAACATACCTGGTAGTAATATGACAATAAAGAAATGAAACCAGTTCACACAGCCCGGTATCCACATGTACCATATATTGTCAGATAAAAATTGGATAAGGTGTGTTTCTAAACACGAGAAAATTCTCTGTGTTGATCTCTGAAACAGAAAAGATAAACGAAGAGACCAAGTCTTCATTATAGCCATCCAAAAAATAAGAGTAAAAGAATGCATAGCCCTAAAGTTAGGACTGCAGGCATGTCCAATTAGTCCAGTAAAGACATATTTGTCTTACCTGTTAAATGAAGCAACGTGGTCTATTCGGTGAAATTTTAGGAGTTTCCTCCATCCGTTTGGTGGCTCCACATGTCCGCTCCCAATACTAGCTTGGATAGCACTGACCGGGAGCCGCGAATTTGAACTCGTGTCTCCAGCCCAGCAGCGTCTGACGTCATTGCTGGGCTGCGGGCACACCCAATGGGAGGATCCCCTTCGTGCGCACGCGCGCACGAAGTATTTCCTTTGTGCGCACGTAGGTGTCTAGTGCGCGTGCGTAACGAACGTGTTGCACGTCAGTACAACGCGTCGGCCATTTTAGATTCTGGCCGAAATGAAAGGCTTTGCCAGTAGTGACCCCTAGAAGCCTGTGCTGTGGCCAGGATCCACCATTTGGCCAGAGACAGGTAACCTATACGGTTTGGGGGCTTCCGGGTTTCCGGGACTCAATGACTCAATTCGTTTTAAACCTTTCCTTACATAGGCAGGGAGGAAAGAAATGTGAGGTGGAAAATGGTTCCAAACCTTTTTTTTTTTTTTTTTTTTCTTTCCCTATAGCACGGGCCATGGCTATTCGAAAAGCCATAAACAATGAGATGTTTTCAAGCCAGCGAACTAAGGTAGGCACTCTATGATACAAAAGGGACCCTCCTATTATCTTTATCTTTTGCCCCCTTTTGGTCTGTACGGGCACCCCGGGGCGGATCTGACCTATAACCTTCCTCAACCAGTTGAGGGTTTGGTCAGCCCGCCCCGTTTCAAATATGGGTTAATCCCCTTCTTCGGGTTTGCCGGTCTCAAGCAAATTAGTTTCCATTTCCATCATTTGAAACCAGGGACATATGGCAATCGACACTTATGTCGGGATACCTTTGTCCCCATTTGCTTGAATTATGACTCATTTGAATTTAAAATCTGGGCTAACAGCCCCCAAACCGTATAGGTTACCTGTCTCTGGCCAAATGGTGGATCCTGGCCACAGCACAGGCTTCTAGGGGTCACTACTGGCAAAGCCTTTCATTTCGGCCAGAATCTAAAATGGCCGACGCGTTGTACTGACGTGCAACACGTTCGTTACGCACGCGCACTAGACACCTACGTGCGCACGAAGGAAATACTTCGTGCGCGCGTGCGCACGAAGGGGATCCTCCCATTAGGTGTGCCCGCAGCCCAGCAATGACGTCAGACGCTGCTGGGCTGGAGACACGAGTTCAAATTCGCGGCTCCCGGTCAGTGCTATCCAAGCTAGTATTGGGAGCGGACATGTGGAGCCACCAAACGGATGGAGGAAACTCCTAAAATTTCACCGAATAGACCACGTTGCTTCATTTAACAGGTAAGACAAATATGTCTTTACTGGACTAATTGGACATGCCTGCAGTCCTAACTTTAGGGCTATGCATTCTTTTACTCTTATTTTTTGGATGGCTATAATGAAGACTTGGTCTCTTCGTTTATCTTTTCTGTTTCAGAGATCAACACAGAGAATTTTCTCGTGTTTAGAAACACACCTTATCCAATTTTTATCTGACAATATATGGTACATGTGGATACCGGGCTGTGTGAACTGGTTTCATTTCTTTATTGTCATATTACTACCAGGTATGTTAAAAATTTGGACTGCGCCATTTGATAAATATAATCCAATGGCTAAGATATATTTCACACATATTTCTCGTGCCTCTGCAGATCCTTTTGGGGACAGAAATGGGGGATCCCTAAATGGGGGCTCTTACCGCGGTCCGCTGGCTTGATAAGTAAAGGAGGAAGAGATTATCTGTCCTCATTTCAATGTTAATTGTTATACCCAACATATGATAATAACGACAAATAATACAAGCAACTTGCCTGATATATGGGGTAAGACTTTAGTTCTATATATATATTTTTTTATTTTTTATTTCTATTTTTATTTTCTTGTTGAAAAGTATATATATCTCATAGTTCAGTTGCTGTTTTTTTTTTTTTTTTTTTTTTTTTTTTTTTTTTTTGTTCTACAACCCAATCTGCATTCTCCTTTAGTAGGAGAATTACACTATTTATGCACTAAATATGCTAATAAATTTGGGGACGCCATTCTTGGAAATGGTTTAGTTGCCCCCTTTTTTGACAATCAATTTGTGGATTTACTATTGATATGTAAATTATGTCCTTATGTTTAAATAAAAAATATTTCTCTGGTGATGGTTTCGCTGCAGTTAGGGCCGTTCTTGTTAGACTGGAGTGAATCCATCACCAGACTAATGTAATCATGATATGTCAAACCATACAGGTGGACATTTCCTATGCCTGTGTTCCGGGCTTACTGTGTGTACAAAAATGCTGTATATGTGTATTAAAATAAATTTTCTTATATAATTTCAGTTTTTTTGTTTGCTGCAATTGTCCTGAGGAAGCTCTGAAGAGCGAAACATGTAGGAAAGAAACAATGCAGTCTAAATCACATAAGAATGTGGTAATGGATGGAGCTATATAAGCCCACATACCAACTTTCTTTATATGCACTTTGTCACTTTGTATGTTTAATGGATGTAATTGTCTATTTTGTTCGTAAAATGTCTTTTGTACATCAAATAAAAATTTCAATGATTTTATATATGGTTTAAGTATATTTAGTGCCGTCATAAAAGTCCCGGGGGTTGGTTGCCCTCCAGTCCCTCTTGTTTCTCATCCCCTTTCTTTGTATAATTTTCACTGGGACGTGGCACTCTTTGAGTATATAGAGAAAAAAAAATGTAACTAGACCATTAGCCTATATCTATACGTATCTTTTATCTATAGTAAGAATAGGGTGTTTATTCGCCCAGTCACCAATCATAGATAAAGGCTTTAATTGAGGTCTCAATTGTTGACTGCACAGTAACTTGGGGAAGGTTGTTCCCGCTCTTGCTAAATTGAATATCAGAGGATAAGACTCCAGCAGACAGGATTGTAGAATATTATTTAATATATATAAAAAAATTTTTTTTTTTTTTTTTTTTTTTTTCTTCTCCAACATGGCTAAATTTTGTGGCAGTGAATTTGATGGTCTTATGAATACTTTCCATCACTCCCAAGGGGTGGCAACAGGTGGTTTAAGTATGGACCGTTTCTTTATAAGACTCCAGCGTATGCTGGAAAAAAAATCGCAAATATATTGGAACAAACAGTATTTTCTTAAGTACATAGAAGACGAGATGTCCCCTTGGGGCCTAAGAATACAGATTTTTCCCACCATTTATAAAATTGAGTCTTCTTTCAAAATCCAATGGGAAGCTAATCTTCAGCAGTGTTCTACTGCGATGATGCAGATATTATGTTCTCATTACACCAACGAGCTGAACACTACTGACAATGAAATCCAAAAACTATATGAAGAAAATACCCAAGTGATTTCTCATGAATCCTTTGTGGATCGTGAATTGAATTTGAAATCCAACTTGGAACACTATGTTGCCACACTAATTGTAAACAAAGAGAAAAAAATACATGCGAGATAAACTAGCCTACGACAACAACCAGGCATATAATTGGTTGTCTAATCGTACTAGCAAAACTAGATTCATGCCTAAACAAGGGAAAAATCGGATTGACACTGTAGAGCCAATGGATTCAGATATGTCTTCTAACTCCTCCATTTCTTCCTCCTCTCTTTCTTCCTCACAGGCCACAGTAAACACAGCGTCAGGTAAGAAAACACGTCACTCCAAACGAACTAATGAAAAGGAAGGTATTTCTCATATGAAATCGATTTCCCACACACCCAACACGTCCATTCACACTAGAGCCACAGCAGCCAAAGTGGCTTCTGCGACTAAATCTAACACTTCACCTTTCTCACATTCCAACCCCACAACCGATTCACAGGTGCCCATGGTCTCGCCCCTAAATGAGGGGGGGCGGTCTATGGGCACCACTGAATCGGGTTTTCGCACAGCCCCCATTTTCAACCAACCTGTTCCCAAATTACCAGATCAAACCACGACTCATTCGAGACACAACAAAATCCCTTTGAAATAATCAATCTTTCATCATTTTCACTCACTGAGGCCCAAATCTCTTTATTAAGATTGGGCCTCTCCTTTTGTCCCACACAACCTATTGACACCTTTGAGGTGGTTAAGGACACATATCTGTTTGCTCGAAAACTCATGTTCAAAGTTATCTTTGACAAATCATCCAATTCAAAACAAGACCCACAACCTTCCAGTACTTCACTCGATGGCCTTAGTCTCTCGGAAATTAGGGCCATTGAAGATTTAATGGAACTATGGGATGAAGGGGGTATTGACTCCACAGATCTCGAGGAAGCGTCTATAATGCTCGCTGACCAAGAGGGGGATCGGGCACCTCGGGATGCAACTCCGGAACTATACTCTTCATCTGTAATCAAAGAGTACAAACCTCGATCCAACAAGTTCCCCATTTTGCAAAATAATCCCAATATATGGGCATTTGTACAACAGGTGACCAAAGAAATAATAAAAACAAAATGGAAGGACACACAACCATCCAATCTCACGAAACAACAAAAAGAGGCCTTATCTGTGTTAAAATCGAATACAGATATAATAATTAAACCGGCAGATAAAGGGGGTAACCTTGTAATAATGGACGTCACCCAATATGAAGAGATGGTACTAAAACTCTTACAAAATAAACAATGGTGTCGAAAGATTCCAGCGAGCCACATAAGTTACATTCGTGTCCAATTCGATAAACTGATTGCGAGAACCTATAGACAGGGAACCATTACCAAAAAGACTTGGGAATATTTACATGTCTTGAATCCCAAAACTCCAACAATGTATGCCCTTCCTAAGGTGCATAAACATCCTTCGAAGCCCCCGGGCCGTCCTATTGTATCAGGACGAGGCTGTCTGACTGAACATGCAAGTGCTCTAGTCGACGACTTTTTGCGCCCCTATGTGGAGGGTTTAACATCCTACCTTCGAGACACCTCTGATTTGCTGCGGGCGCTTGATGGGATCTCGCTATCAGAGGGGACCTGGTTGGTCACTCTAGACGTTGAGGCCTTATATAATTCGATCCCCCACGATTTGGGGGTTCAGACGATTGAAAGCTTTATTGTGGAGGATGGACGCATCCCTCCCAACTACAGGAGATTTATTTTGGACCTTTTATATTTTATTCTCACCAACAACATCTTTATGTTTGGGCGCTCCCACTACCTCCAGGTGCAGGGGGTTGCTATGGGGACCAAATGTGCCCCCTCCTATGCCAACCTCTACCTGGGGGGGTGGGAGCGCCAAATCTTCCGCCAGGAGAATCTTCAACGATTCTTCGATTTAATACCAATATGGCGAAGATTCATCGACGACATTTTTTTTGTCTGGACGGGTGATGAAAAGGATCTGAATACTTTTATAGACCTATTGGGCATAAATTCCTTTAATTTAAAATTTACCATGGAAAAGAGTTTGTCCAGGATAACTTTCCTTGATGTGCAAATCTTCACTGATGTGGGAGGGGGAATTCAATCAACTCTTCACCGCAAGGCAACTGCGGCAAATTCACTTTTGCATGCATCGAGCTCACACCCGTCCCCTCTGATAGCGAGTATCCCATACGGACAATATCTCCGGCTCAAGCGGAATTGCAGCAGTCATGAGGATTTTAATTTAGAAGCTAGGGAACTGAGACTACGCCTCCGGCAAAGAGGCTACAGTAACAAGAACCTCAAAAGGGCCTATATACGAGCCAAAAAACAGAATAGGGCTTCTTTAATACACAGTCATAAACGGCCTAGAAACACTGAAGGGGTGAGATTCATCACCACGTTCAATGAACAACATCAGCAAATTAAGGGGACCCTTCAGAGATACTGGTATCTCTTAAAGGGAGATCCCACCCTAGCCAAACATCTCCCGGACTATCCGGGTATTACATACAGGAGATCACGATCTCTAAAGGACTCTTTGGTACAAAGCCATTTTTCCCCTCCCTCAGGGGTGGGCTCGAAGGTGGGATGTACCCCTTGCCACAAATGTGGCTTCTGCCGATATCTCCATGCGTCAAAATCCATATGCCTGCCCAATGGCCACACTTTCAAGCCTAAATTCGCTGTAACATGTCAGTCAGTGGGAGTGGTATATATTATGATCTGTCAATGCAATGCTTTTTACGTTGGGAAGACGAAGCGTCCCTTCTTCCACCGCATCAGGGACCATGTGTCCCTGGTGCGGGGGAGGAAGATGGAAACCCCAATCAGCCGACATTTTGGCTTATATCATCAGTTTAATGATAGTCTTATGCATTTCTTCCCCCTGGAACATGTCCCTCCGGGAGAAAGGGGGGGAGATTACAATAATACACTCTTACAGCGGGAGACTAGATGGATACACAATTTGGGGGCCACCCGATCTCCGGGACTCAATGACTCAATTAGTTTTAAACCTTTCCTTACATAGGCAGGGAGGAAAGAAATGTGAGGTGGAAAATGGTTCCAAACCTTTTTTTTTTTTTTTTTTTTTTTTCTTTCCCTATAGCACGGGCCATGGCTATTCGAAAAGCCATAAACAATGAGATGTTTTCAAGCCAGCGAACTAAGGTAGGCACTCTATGATACAAAAGGGACCCTCCTATTATCTTTATCTTTTGCCCCCTTTTGGTCTGTACGGGCACCCCGGGGCGGATCTGACCTATAACCTTCCTCAACCAGTTGAGGGTTTGGTCAGCCCGCCCCGTTTCAAATATGGGTTAATCCCCTTCTTCGGGTTTGCCGGTCTCAAGCAAATTAGTTTCCATTTCCATCATTTGAAACCAGGGACATATGGCAATCGACACTTATGTCGGGATACCTTTGTCCCCATTTGCTTGAATTATGACTCATTTGAATTTAAAATCTGGGCTAACAGCCCCCAAACCGTATAGGTTACCTGTCTCTGGCCAAATGGTGGATCCTGGCCACAGCACAGGCTTCTAGGGGTCACTACTGGCAAAGCCTTTCATTTCGGCCAGAATCTAAAATGGCCGACGCGTTGTACTGACGTGCAACACGTTCGTTACGCACGCGCACTAGACACCTACGTGCGCACGAAGGAAATACTTCGTGCGCGCGTGCGCACGAAGGAAATACTTCGTGCGCGCGTGCGCACGAAGGGGATCCTCCCATTAGGTGTGCCCGCAGCCCAGCAATGACGTCAGACGCTGCTGGGCTGGAGACACGAGTTCAAATTCGCGGCTCCCGGTCAGTGCTATCCAAGCTAGTATTGGGAGCGGACATGTGGAGCCACCAAACGGATGGAGGAAAATCCTAAAATTTCACCGAATAGACCACGTTGCTTCATTTAACAGGTAAGACAAATATGTCTTTACTGGACTAATTGGACATGCCTGCAGTCCTAACTTTAGGGCTATGCATTCTTTTACTCTTATTTTTTGGATGGCTATAATGAAGACTTGGTCTCTTCGTTTATCTTTTCTGTTTCAGAGATCAACACAGAGAATTTTCTCGTGTTTAGAAACACACCTTATCCAATTTTTATCTGACAATATATGGTACATGTGGATACCGGGCTGTGTGAACTGGTTTCATTTCTTTATTGTCATATTACTACCAGGTATGTTAAAAATTTGGACTGCGCCATTTGATAAATATAATCCAATGGCTAAGATATATTTCACACATATTTCTCGTGCCTCTGCAGATCCTTTTGGGGACAGAAATGGGGGATCCCTAAATGGGGGCTCTTACCGCGGTCCGCTGGCTTGATAAGTAAAGGAGGAAGAGATTATCTGTCCTCATTTCAATGTTAATTGTTATACCCAACATATGATAATAACGACAAATAATACAAGCAACTTGCCTGATATATGGGGTAAGACTTTAGTTCTATATATATTTTTTTTTATTTTTTATTTCTATTTTTATTTTCTTGTTGAAAAGTATATATATCTCATAGTTCAGTTGCTGTTTTTTTTTTGTTCTACAACCCAATCTGCATTCTCCTTTAGTAGGAGAATTACACTATTTATGCACTAAATATGCTAATAAATTTGGGGACGCCATTCTTGGAAATGGTTTAGTTGCCCCCTTTTTTGACAATCAATTTGTGGATTTACTATTGATATGTAAATTATGTCCTTATGTTTAAATAAAAAATATTTCTCTGGTGATGGTTTCGCTGCAGTTAGGGCCGTTCTTGTTAGACTGGAGTGAATCCATCACCAGACTAATGTAATCAGGATATGTCAAACCATACAGGTGGACATTTCCTATGCCTGTGTTCCGGGCTTACTGTGTGTACAAAAATGCTGTATATGTGTATTAAAATAAATTTTCTTATATAATTTCAGTTTTTTTGTTTGCTGCAATTGTCCTGAGGAAGCTCTGAAGAGCGAAACATGTAGGAAAGAAACAATGCAGTCTAAATCACATAAGAATGTGGTAATGGATGGAGCTATATAAGCCCACATACCAACTTTCTTTATATGCACTTTGTCACTTTGTATGTTTAATGGATGTAATTGTCTATTTTGTTAGTAAAATGTCTTTTGTACATCAAATAAAAATTTCAATGATTTTATATATGGTTTAAGTATATTTAGTGCCGTCATAAAAGTCCCGGGGGTTGGTTGCCCTCCAGTCCCTCTTGTTTCTCATCCCCTTTCTTTGTATAATTTTCACTGGGACGTGGCACTCTTTGAGTATATAGAGAAAAAAAAATGTAACTAGACCATTAGCCTATATCTATACGTATCTTTTATCTATAGTAAGAATAGGGTGTTTATTCGCCCAGTCACCAATCATAGATAAAGGCTTTAATTGAGGTCTCAATTGTTGACTGCACAGTAACTTGGGGAAGGTTGTTCCCGCTCTTGCTAAATTGAATATCAGAGGATAAGACTCCAGCAGACAGGATTGTAGAATATTATTTAATATATATAAAAAAAATTTTTTTTTTTTTTTTTTTTTTTCTTCTCCAACATGGCTAAATTTTGTGGCAGTGAATTTGATGGTCTTATGAATACTTTCCATCACTCCCAAGGGGTGGCAACAGGTGGTTTAAGTATGGACCGTTTCTTTATAAGACTCCAGCGTATGCTGGAAAAAAAATCGCGAATATATTGGAACAAACAGTATTTTCTTAAGTACATAGAAGACGAGATGTCCCCTTGGGGCCTAAGAATACAGATTTTTCCCACCATTTATAAAATTGAGTCTTCTTTCAAAATCCAATGGGAAGCTAATCTTCAGCAGTGTTCTACTGCGATGATGCAGATATTATGTTCTCATTACACCAACGAGCTGAACACTACTGACAATGAAATCCAAAAACTATATGAAGAAAATACCCAAGTGATTTCTCATGAATCCTTTGTGGATCGTGAATTGAATTTGAAATCCAACTTGGAACACTATGTTGCCACACTAATTGTAAACAAAGAGAAAAAAATACATGCGAGATAAACTAGCCTACGATAATTAATCAAAAAACCTCAAAATTAAATCAACGAGATACCATCGTCCCAACATGTATATGAAGAAAACTGGGCATAGCCCAGGACAACCAAGAGGAAATGACCTTGAAGAGATAGATTTCCTACTGGTTCAGTGGGAATAGGGACTATTGCGGTATCAAAAATTAATGTAAGACAAACATTAAAACACAATTACATTTTATTATAATTTGATCCATAAGAGATAATACAAAGACATTGCTGTAGCAGAACCACATTATAAATCCAATCACAGGACCCAATTGGTTCAAATTCTAAACAATTAGATATTTAGATATTTTACGGAGATGCAGAGATGACGCATAAATCCGACCGGTTTCGCGGTACTAAGAACACCGCTTCCTCAGGGAACGTCACTTTTACAAATCTAGTATGAGAAATATATGTATAAATATGCAGCAATGCCATATACAGTGTCAGTACAGTTTTTCATAAGAGAAAAAATAAATAACAATAACAGTAGTATTTAATAAGCGATACATCAAAATTACATTAAAAAACACAGTGTTGGATCATGACTCACCCCTGGAACTCCCAACCCACAGCAAACAAGCGACCTATTGCGAGACACCCTCAAAACAGGGTGCCCCCCCCCTCCGGGCGGACATGGGGGGCAAAGTGGAGAGGCTTTACACAGCGCGTATAAGGACTGAAAGAAAGGGGGATGTAATAGTCTATTTAGATAATGTCCAGTGAACAAAAATATATGTATCAAGGACCATGGGCTGATAAAATAGTATGAAAGAATAAGTATAGAAGTAAACAGATAAGATCTCTTGTACCAACAACCAGCACCCAGTGAGCCATGGTCACTACAGCAGTGTGCGCCTCAAAAGATCGCTATTATTAAGGCAGAAAACATACCCTCAATAAAGTGGATAGTTAAGTCAATTACTTCTAAGATGTCACCAGGTATGGTATGTAAGAGATGTCCACAGTTTCAATTACAAGTCTTTTCTGATTCAGAATAGAAAATAAATGTAATCAATCAGTGACAAATCATTAAAAACGGCCAGGAAGAAACTTGTACACATAACTGGAACATATATGAGATCAAGATAAGAGGACAGTACCTGAAGCTTGAAGGTCCTACGTGTTGCTCGTCTCCACACAGGCAGCGCTCTAAAGATTTGAATCTCGAGCGCGCCCTTTAAGCCCCCAACCCGGAAGTAATCAGAGCGCAGTGGTGCGCTCTTTAATTCTGTCCCCGCATCACGGCGCATGCGCAAATCCATTCGTGCGCACGGCCGAGCTATTCCCCAGAATACAGAAGACAGAAGACCAGGGGGAGTGTCAGGGGGCGTGACTGGGCGGGGATCTGTGTAACACAAGATCCCCGTTCAACATCACCTCAACCAGGCAGGGATCAGTCCGGGTCTGGCAGCCTGCGCATTGTGTTGCGCTCCCATATAAGGCTGCAGATGATAACTGCAGCAAAATGGGAGGTGTGAAAGTCACACCAGAGTGCCACATGTCCGCCCGAGGGGGGGAGAATAAACTCCTCAGGTCTGTCCAGCTGCAGGACGGAGAGGAACCGATAGGGGAAAAAAGCAAAAGCAGGGTCATGATCCAAGACTATGAGAATACAAAATTCACTACTGTAAATGGGCCGGGGAGTGCCACAGTGCTGCAGGCCCACGCCACCAAGCGGGGCGGCCACAAGGGTCACCCTCACCTAGCGGCTCAGGCCAGCCGCAAGTGACAGTCGCCAGACCACATCAGCTGAACCATATCAATAAGTGAAAATCCAAATAAGAAAAAATGTCCTCAGAATAGCACCTGTATCAAATAGGTTCCACATTTGAAGGGGAACCCAAGATTTTTTACTTTGGATTTGAAAAAATTGTTATGTAGTAATATAGTAACAAACAATCAGTGTATCCGGGCGGGTATTTAACGTCTGGTGGCAGAGAATTCTAATAATAAAAAAATAATCAAAGGGGAGAGAGGGGGGGGGGGGGGGAAGGGGGGAAGAAAAGGAGAAAAAGAAGAGGAAAGCAGGAGAAAACGTGGGAAAACAAGGAGGGGAAGAAAGGAAAAGAAAGACGAAGGGGAGAAGAAAAAGAGGGGAAAGGTAGATAACATTTCCCTTACAGAGACCCTCTTCAATCCAATACCCTCAACCCAATACATAATTTTAGGTTATTGCATACATTTTTAAGGGAAGACAGTATACAATATGCTTATGCAACATATAGCATCCTTAAAGGAAACATTTGTAAGAATGGGCTTCATTTAAGCCAGGGGGGGTAAGAGCATTTAACCGCTCTATCCATAATGCTTCACGTCTCAGAATGGCCTGATCCCAGTTACCCCCTCTGGGGTCCTGTGGGATAACTTCAAGGACAAGAAATTTTACTAAGTCAAATTGGAATTTGTGGTGTATACCCACATGGCGACCTACCGTGGTCATTTTCCCATTGGTTGAATAGTAGAGGTGGTCACCCAGGCGCTGGCGTAGTTCCCTGATGGTCTTCCCTACATAAAATGCTTTGCAGGTGCAGACCATCAGGTAAACCAGCCCCCGGGTGCCACAATCGGCATGGTGTAGAGGCCGAAAAGTCTCTCCATTCGGTAGTAGTGTAACCCCTCCTTCTTGGATCCATGGACATTTGGAACATTGGCCACATTTATAGGTACCTTTAGGTCCCTCCGGAAACCCAGAGGGCGTTTGATAGTGGCTTTTTGTTAATTTATCACGGAGAGAGGTGGCTTTTTTAAAAACTAGTTCCGGGGTAGGCTTGACGTAATTTCCTAGTATATGATGTTCAGTCAATAAGTGCCAATGTTGAGACAGAACATGCCGAAGTTGTTGGTGGTGAGCAGAGTATTTTGTTATTATTTTGGTGGTAGAGGGCTGTTGTATGCGGGGAGGGCCATAGAGCAATGACTGACGACTACGGGAAGAGGCTTTATTAAAAGCCTTTCTAAGATTAGTGAGGCTGTAGCCTCTAGCTAGCAGGCGGTCTCGCAACAAATTGGCCTGTCTGTGAAAATCCTCGTCCTCAGAGCAGTTCCGCCTCAACCTCAGATACTGGGCAAAGGGGATACTGCGAACCAGAGGGCGGGGATGTGCACTGGAGGCGTATAGAATCGTGTTTCCGGCGGTGGGTTTGCGGTAAAGGTCAGTAGTAAGAGAACCCGAAGGATGTTTCAGGATATTTAAATCTAGGAATGAAATATTGTTATTGTTCGCCGTATAAGTGAACTGTAGATTGAATTGGTTTTTATTGAGGACATTGATGAAACTATCAAGATCCAATCTAGTGCCGGACCACACAATGAATAAATCATCAATGTAACGGTACCAGCACAAGACTGAATCTAAAAAAGGTTGCAAATTATCCTCCCCAAAGACAAATCTTTCCCACGCCCCAAGGTAAAGATTAGCATAAGAGGGGGCGCAGGAAGTGCCCATGGCCACCCCCTGTTTTTGTAAAAATAGCTGATCATTGAATAGAAAGTAGTTCCTCGTGAGGATAAATTTAAGCAGTTTCAAAATAAAACAATTGAGTGGCCAGGAGGCCGAGACCTGTTCCTTTAAGAACGTTTCAACCATCCCGACACCCTGCTCGTGGGGGATACTCGAGTATAAAGCCTCGACATCAACTGCCACGAGCAGGGCATCAGGAGGGATCTGGATACCCTCAATGTGCCTCAACAAGTCCGTTGTATCTTTGATATAGGACGGTAATCCTATAACGTGAGGCATAAGGAAGGTATCCACAAAACGACTAGCGTTTTCCGTCAGGGAACCTAGGCCTGATACAATGGGTCTGCCTGGGGGAGTTTGTAGGTTCTTGTGGGTTTTTGGTAAGGTGTAAAAAGTAGGGATGCGTGGAGTCGCAATATTAATATATTTTAAAGTTGTTTCATCAATGAGGCCCTCGTGATATGCGCCAGTTAACAGTTGGCGGAATTCCAAGGTAAAGGATTCAATCATTGAAAAATCGACGGGAGAGTACCACGATGTGTTATGTAATACCAAATAGCACATTGTTTGGTACTGTAAATGTGTCATGAGAACTAGATTTCCACCCTTATCGGATTGTTTGATAATTAAGTCTGGGTGTTTTTGAAGTGTCTTAATTGCCGATTTTTGTCGAGGAGTAAGATTGGACGGCTGATCCGCCCATTTATATTTCTTGAGAGATTTGATCGACTCATGCAAAAAAGCCCAGATGGCAGGGCAAGTCGTCAAATCTGGAAATGCACGGGACTTGGCTTTAAGTATTTGTTTCTTTTGTTCAGACACGAGTGGACCTGATGACTCGAATCCCTGACCAGAAGGCAGGGAATTTTGTCCAAGAGTGTTCACAGTGTCCTCATCTGTAATGCAAGCTCCCTCATCATAGAGGAGCATCAGGTCACGTAAGGCCCTGAACTCTTCCATGGTGAAATTTTTAGTGCGCTCGGCTAGTTCTTTTTCTAGGTTTAATTTTTTACGTTCGGGATCATAGCTGAATTTGTAAGTAAGATTGCGAGCGAACAAATATAAATCTTTAATTGTTTCAAAAATATCTATAGATTCAGATGGACAAAAGCCAAGACCGAGTTGTAAAACATATTCCTCCTCTGGTGTTAGTGTGATTGATGTCAGATTAATAATATTTAGTGACGATACCTGATCAGAGTGTGTTACATTAGTGTTAGAAGGGTGCTTAGAATTTAAGTTTTCTGTACAAAGGCGTCTAGGCTGCCCTTTCTGGTGCCTTCTGGGTGGGTTGAGGTTAAAAGGTTTGAGGGAAAAAGGGACTGGATTTGGGGTTGCAAAAGTTTAGGAATCACACTGTGTAGTGTGGAAGCCGCTGTGTCTGATTTATTCAGGGAGGATGAAGGGGCTGTTGTACGTATGGCCTGGGAGGTTTTGGCCGATTTTCCTAATTTTCTATCTTTTTTAGGGTCTTTATGAGGGTGCCCGTTTCCAGTGAGTGATCTCTTACGTGGGAGGGTAGGGCCGTGAGACTGAGTGTATTGAGGTAAAGACTGTGATGACAAAGAAGATAAGGAAGAATCTGATTCTGATAATTCCATTGGTAATCTGGTTATGGGCTGGCGAGCATATGCAGGGTTTCTCCTGTTATACGCTCGACCAGCCCATTTGTATGCATAACCATCAAGGAACGCTTGTTTATCCAATGAGAATTTACCTTGTTTTTTAAAAATGATTTCCTTATTTAATGTCTCTAAACGGTCCCTCAATTCCCTCCATTTGTCCGAAAAATTGGTGGAGGTAGTAATATCCGGATATTGCTGTAATAGTCTATCTATTTCTTCATCTAATATGGACATATCATTTAAATGTTGGGCCATCAGTTGCTTCATTAGTTCTATACTACATGAAGTCAGGGTCTCCTCCCAGGTTTTTTTAAAATCAGTGCTGGGATCTTTTAAGGTAGGGAATACTTGTATCCGAAGGCCCAAGGGACATATCCTTTCCTGCACATAAAGTTTGAAATATTGTATATGCCAATGAAGGTGAGATTTTCTTTTTAACAACTTAAATATTTTTTCCAAAAAGATTTTGATGTCATCATCTAGTTTATGACTGGTTAGGCACTCGGCCTGTAAAGTGGACATGAAGTCACCCCAGCTAGCTCCTAAGACATCCATAATGCCGGAAGAGAAATGAGATGATTGACTCGTACTCACCAGAACGCCATACCCAAAGGATATACAAAAAAGCAAAAACAGACAAAGAAAAAAACAAAATAACTATAAGTTGACATTAGAGATTCAGGTTATAGTCTGAGAGACAAAAATTTCCATAACATTGAACAGTTTAAACCTTAAATAATTATTGTAAATGAGGCCGTAAAGAATTTTTTGGATCCCACAATCCAGGTGTATTATCCACCTTAATATCGATAATTAATCAAAAAACCTCAAAATTAAATCAACGAGATACCATCGTCCCAACATGTATATGAAGAAAACTGGGCATAGCCCAGGACAACCAAGAGGAAATGACCTTGAAGAGATAGATTTCCTACTGGTTCAGTGGGAATAGGGACTATTGCGGTATCAAAAATTAATGTAAGACAAACATTAAAACACAATTACATTTTATTATAATTTGATCCATAAGAGATAATACAAAGACATTGCTGTAGCAGAACCACATTATAAATCCAATCACAGGACCCAACTAGCCTACGACAACAACCAGGCATATAATTGGTTGTCTAATCGTACTAGCAAAACTAGATTCATGCCTAAACAAGGGAAAAATCGGATTGACACTGTAGAGCCAATGGATTCAGATATGTCTTCTAACTCCTCCATTTCTTCCTCCTCTCTTTCTTCCTCACAGGCCACAGTAAACACAGCGTCAGGTAAGAAAACACGTCACTCCAAACGAACTAATGAAAAGGAAGGTATTTCTCATATGAAATCGATTTCCCACACACCCAACACGTCCATTCACACTAGAGCCACAGCAGCCAAAGTGGCTTCTGCGACTAAATCTAACACTTCACCTTTCTCACATTCCAACCCCACAACCGATTCACAGGTGCCCATGGTCTCGCCCCTAAATGAGGGGGGGCGGTCTATGGGCACCACTGAATCGGGTTTTCGCACAGCCCCCATTTTCAACCAACCTGTTCCCAAATTACCAGATCAAACCACGACTCATTCGAGACACAACAAAATCCCTTTGAAATAATCAATCTTTCATCATTTTCACTCACTGAGGCCCAAATCTCTTTATTAAGATTGGGCCTCTCCTTTTGTCCCACACAACCTATTGACACCTTTGAGGTGGTTAAGGACACATATCTGTTTGCTCGAAAACTCATGTTCAAAGTTATCTTTGACAAATCATCCAATTCAAAACAAGACCCACAACCTTCCAGTACTTCACTCGATGGCCTTAGTCTCTCGGAAATTAGGGCCATTGAAGATTTAATGGAACTATGGGATGAAGGGGGTATTGACTCCACAGATCTCGAGGAAGCGTCTATAATGCTCGCTGACCAAGAGGGGGATCGGGCACCTCGGGATGCAACTCCGGAACTATACTCTTCATCTGTAATCAAAGAGTACAAACCTCGATCCAACAAGTTCCCCATTTTGCAAAATAATCCCAATATATGGGCATTTGTACAACAGGTGACCAAAGAAATAATAAAAACAAAATGGAAGGACACACAACCATCCAATCTCACGAAACAACAAAAAGAGGCCTTATCTGTGTTAAAATCGAATACAGATATAATAATTAAACCGGCAGATAAAGGGGGTAACCTTGTAATAATGGACGTCACCCAATATGAAGAGATGGTACTAAAACTCTTACAAAATAAACAATGGTATCGAAAGATTCCAGCGAGCCACATAAGTTACATTCGTGTCCAATTCGATAAACTGATTGCGAGAACCTATAGACAGGGAACCATTACCAAAAAGACTTGGGAATATTTACATGTCTTGAATCCCAAAACTCCAACAATGTATGCCCTTCCTAAGGTGCATAAACATCCTTCGAAGCCCCCGGGCCGTCCTATTGTATCAGGACGAGGCTGTCTGACTGAACATGCAAGTGCTCTAGTCGACGACTTTTTGCGCCCCTATGTGGAGGGTTTAACATCCTACCTTCGAGACACCTCTGATTTGCTGCGGGCGCTTGATGGGATCTCGCTATCAGAGGGGACCTGGTTGGTCACTCTAGACGTTGAGGCCTTATATAATTCGATCCCCCACGATTTGGGGGTTCAGACGATTGAAAGCTTTATTGTGGAGGATGGACGCATCCCTCCCAACTACAGGAGATTTATTTTGGACCTTTTATATTTTATTCTCACCAACAACATCTTTATGTTTGGGCGCTCCCACTACCTCCAGGTGCAGGGGGTTGCTATGGGGACCAAATGTGCCCCCTCCTATGCCAACCTCTACCTGGGGGGGTGGGAGCGCCAAATCTTCCGCCAGGAGAATCTTCAACGATTCTTCGATTTAATACCAATGTGGCGAAGATTCATCGACGACATTTTTTTTGTCTGGACGGGTGATGAAAAGGATCTGAATACTTTTATAGACCTATTGGGCATAAATTCCTTTAATTTAAAATTTACCATGGAAAAGAGTTTGTCCAGGATAACTTTCCTTGATGTGCAAATCTTCACTGATGTGGGAGGGGGAATTCAATCAACTCTTCACGCAAGGCAACTGCGGCAAATTCACTTTTGCATGCATCGAGCTCACACCCGTCCCCTCTGATAGCGAGTATCCCATACGGACAATATCTCCGGCTCAAGCGGAATTGCAGCAGTCATGAGGATTTTAATTTAGAAGCTAGGGAACTGAGACTACGCCTCCGGCAAAGAGGCTACAGTAACAAGAACCTCAAAAGGGCCTATATACGAGCCAAAAAACAGAATAGGGCTTCTTTAATACACAGTCATAAACGGCCTAGAAACACTGAAGGGGTGAGATTCATCACCACGTTCAATGAACAACATCAGCAAATTAAGGGGACCCTTCAGAGATACTGGTATCTCTTAAAGGGAGATCCCACCCTAGCCAAACATCTCCCGGACTATCCGGGTATTACATACAGGAGATCACGATCTCTAAAGGACTCTTTGGTACAAAGCCATTTTTCCCCTCCCTCAGGGGTGGGCTCGAAGGTGGGATGTACCCCTTGCCACAAATGTGGCTTCTGCCGATATCTCCATGCGTCAAAATCCATATGCCTGCCCAATGGCCACACTTTCAAGCCTAAATTCGCTGTAACATGTCAGTCAGTGGGAGTGGTATATATTATGATCTGTCAATGCAATGCTTTTTACGTTGGGAAGACGAAGCGTCCCTTCTTCCACCGCATCAGGGACCATGTGTCCCTGGTGCGGGGGAGGAAGATGGAAACCCCAATCAGCCGACATTTTGGCTTATATCATCAGTTTAATGATAGTCTTATGCATTTCTTCCCCCTGGAACATGTCCCTCCGGGAGAAAGGGGGGGAGATTACAATAATACACTCTTACAGCGGGAGACTAGATGGATACACAATTTGGGGGCCACCCGATCTCCGGGACTCAATGACTCAATTAGTTTTAAACCTTTCCTTACATAGGCAGGGAGGAAAGAAATGTGAGGTGGAAAATGGTTCCAAACCTTTTTTTTTTTTTTTTTTCTTTCCCTATAGCACGGGCCATGGCTATTCGAAAAGCCATAAACAATGAGATGTTTTCAAGCCAGCGAACTAAGGTAGGCACTCTATGATACAAAAGGGACCCTCCTATTATCTTTATCTTTTGCCCCCTTTTGGTCTGTACGGGCACCCCGGGGCGGATCTGACCTATAACCTTCCTCAACCAGTTGAGGGTTTGGTCAGCCCGCCCCGTTCAAATATGGGTTAATCCCCTTCTTCGGGTTTGCCGGTCTCAAGCAAATTAGTTTCCATTTCCATCATTTGAAACCAGGGACATATGGCAATCGACACTTATGTCGGGATACCTTTGTCCCCATTTGCTTGAATTATGACTCATTTGAATTTAAAATCTGGGCTAACAGCCCCCAAACCGTATAGGTTACCTGTCTCTGGCCAAATGGTGGATCCTGGCCACAGCACAGGCTTCTAGGGGTCACTACTGGCAAAGCCTTTCATTTCGGCCAGAATCTAAAATGGCCGACGCGTTGTACTGACGTGCAACACGTTCGTTACGCACGCGCACTAGACACCTACGTGCGCACGAAGGAAATACTTTGTGCGCGCGTGCGCACGAAGGGGATCCTCCCATTAGGTGTGCCCGCAGCCCAGCAATGACGTCAGACGCTGCTGGGCTGGAGACACGAGTTCAAATTCGCGGCTCCCGGTCAGTGCTATCCAAGCTAGTATTGGGAGCGGACATGTGGAGCCACCAAACGGATGGAGGAAACTCCTAAAATTTCACCGAATAGACCACGTTGCTTCATTTAACAGGTAAGACAAATATGTCTTTACTGGACTAATTGGACATGCCTGCAGTCCTAACTTTAGGGCTATGCATTCTTTTACTCTTATTTTTTGGATGGCTATAATGAAGACTTGGTCTCTTCGTTTATCTTTTCTGTTTCAGAGATCAACACAGAGAATTTTCTCGTGTTTAGAAACACACCTTATCCAATTTTTATCTGACAATATATGGTACATGTGGATACCGGGCTGTGTGAACTGGTTTCATTTCTTTATTGTCATATTACTACCAGGTATGTTAAAAATTTGGACTGCGCCATTTGATAAATATAATCCAATGGCTAAGATATATTTCACACATATTTCTCGTGCCTCTGCAGATCCTTTTGGGGACAGAAATGGGGGATCCCTAAATGGGGGCTCTTACCGCGGTCCGCTGGCTTGATAAGTAAAGGAGGAAGAGATTATCTGTCCTCATTTCAATGTTAATTGTTATACCCAACATATGATAATAACGACAAATAATACAAGCAACTTGCCTGATATATGGGGTAAGACTTTAGTTCTATATATATATTTTTTTATTTTTTATTTCTATTTTTATTTTCTTGTTGAAAAGTATATATATCTCATAGTTCAGTTGCTGTTTTTTTTTTTTTTTTTTGTTCTACAACCCAATCTGCATTCTCCTTTAGTAGGAGAATTACACTATTTATGCACTAAATATGCTAATAAATTTGGGGACGCCATTCTTGGAAATGGTTTAGTTGCCCCCTTTTTTGACAATCAATTTGTGGATTTACTATTGATATGTAAATTATGTCCTTATGTTTAAATAAAAAATATTTCTCTGGTGATGGTTTCGCTGCAGTTAGGGCCGTTCTTGTTAGACTGGAGTGATTCCATCACCAGACTAATGTAATCATGATATGTCAAACCATACAGGTGGACATTTCCTATGCCTGTGTTCCGGGCTTACTGTGTGTACAAAAATGCTGTATATGTGTATTAAAATAAATTTTCTTATATAATTTCAGTTTTTTTGTTTGCTGCAATTGTCCTGAGGAAGCTCTGAAGAGCGAAACATGTAGGAAAGAAACAATGCAGTCTAAATCACATAAGAATGTGGTAATGGATGGAGCTATATAAGCCCACATACCAACTTTCTTTATATGCACTTTGTCACTTTGTATGTTTAATGGATGTAATTGTCTATTTTGTTCGTAAAATGTCTTTTGTACATCAAATAAAAATTTCAATGATTTTTTATATGGTTTAAGTATATTTAGTGCCGTCATAAAAGTCCCGGGGGTTGGTTGCCCTCCAGTCCCTCTTGTTTCTCATCCCCTTTCTTTGTATAATTTTCACTGGGACGTGGCACTCTTTGAGTATATAGAGAAAAAAAAAATGTAACTAGACCATTAGCCTATATCTATACGTATCTTTTATTGATATTGTCTTCACTTTTCAAAGTTGAACTTTGTAAGTTGCTGTGTTCTGTATGTTATGCTTTGATACATGCCAAGTTTCCAAAAAATTACCGAAAAATGTTTTCGATACACCCAATATCTTGGTTTGTTGTAAAACCCTTTTCTAAACGCACATGTGAATGTGCTTTGATTCAAAAGTGAAATTATCAACAATGTGTGGCTTCCTTTTTCAATTGCGCAAAAACAGTATTTGGAGTAAAGTTGTTGTTTTCTGTGACAATGGGTGTTATTTACTAAAGGCAAATCCACTTTGCACTCCAAGTGCAGTTTCAGGTGCACTTTTGCAGTGCACTTGTAGTGCATAGTGGATGTGCCTTTAGTAAATAACACCCAGAGTGATGTGTAAATTTCCCCAATCATGCCATTTTCGTGTGTGTGTGTAGCAGACCCACAACATAAGAAGATTATTTGAAGAAGAGACTGTCACCTCATCTCGCTCTGAACTTGGGTTTGCACTGTTGTAGAAAAAGGCCCAAAAAAACCCCCAAAAAAACCTAGGAGACACCTCAAACCAAGCCAAGCAGTAAATGAAAACAAAGATTATTGTAGTTTCAAAGAAAATGTAATTTCAAAAATGCCTCTCAGACATTGTCTGGCATATCAATGGTCCCCTTACCCACAAAGTACTCCATGTATTGGGTTCTGACCTCGCGGGCGCTTTGGGGGGGGGGCAAGCCAGGACGAGCAGCTTCAAGGGCCGTGAGATTGTCATTTTCAGGCAAGTCTGCATCTGGGCCAACTGAGACAACATAGTTAGCTGAATGTCTTTTTAAGAAATTGTGCAGAACACAGCAAGCAAGCACTATGTGATTGAGTTTATATTCTGCCATGTGGATTGGCGTCAAAGAAAGGCGGAACCGGCTGGCCAGTATTCCAAAAGTGTTCTCCACGACTCTTCTGGCTCTGGCCAGCTGGAAATGAAAGATCCTCTGATCCGGGGTGAGGGTCCTCATCGGGAAAGGCCGCATCAGGTGGTTTGCCAGGGCAAACGCCTCATCCGCATCGAATACAAACGGGAGTCCTTCCAGATTCTCCTTTAGGGGTGGCAAGCCCAGACTGCCACTCTGGAGACGCCAGCAGAATTCCATCCGTGAGAACACTCCACCATCCGACATCCAGCCATTTTTCCCAATGTCCACATAAAGGAAGTCATAGGTCGCTGACACCACCGTCAACATCACGATACTATTAAACCCCTTGTAATTATAATAGTATGACCCTGAGTTGGGGGGTGGGACGATGCGGACGTGTTTCCCATCAATTACACTTCCACAATTGGGAAAGTCCCAATGGCTGGCAAAGTGGGAGGCCACAGTCTGCCATTCCTGTGGTGTTGAAGGAAACTGTGGAGTGAAACAAGACAAAAAATTAGTAATTTGGCACATCAACATTGCAAGCAGATTAGACACCATAATTTTTGGCCAAGATCAGTATAACATTTTGGGAAATTAGTATTTAAAGCCTAAAGTATAAGGTCCCCTTATCAGAGTCATCACCCCCCATCCCCCCATCTGATGGGCCCTTACAAAAAAAAATGGCATTCTGCATGAATTGAAGAACACACATAACATTTGTAGACATTTTAGGGGGTGTTTAGGGGAAAGCAATACTATGGAGCTGACAAAAGACATTGCTAAGTGACTAGACTATAGGTTTATGGGCCCTGAAGAGCATGGTGGGGAAGTTAGTGAAGGCAAATATGCATGAAGGACAAAAAAGGAACTTGAAAAGCTTCCAGCATGCATGAGGACAAAGGGGAAGAGCATATCAATTAGAGCATATTGCAATCATGGTAATTAGGGAATGAGGAAAGAAATGCAAGACATTATCAATCATTAAATACATAGAATGTGATGTTAAAGGAGAAAACTTACCTTCATAGAGTCCTTCTGCAGGACCTGAATGATGGCAGAACAGGTCTCTGGAATAATGATCCCCAGAGCCTGGAGGGAGATGCCTGTGGAGAACTTGAGGTCCTGAAGGCCAAGTAGCGCAACATGGCGATGAGCCTCTGCTCCGGAGTGATGGCTTGCCACATGCAGGTATCCTGCCTGGTGATATAAGGGGACAGCAAAGCCAGCAGACAGTGAAAAACGGGGTCCGTCATCCAGAGATAATTCCTGAAATCATCAGGATTATTCTCCCGGATCTCACGGAGCAAAGGCATGTGCGAGAACTGGTCACGCTGGCGCAACCAATTCTTGGTCCACAAACGCCTCCTCGCCCTGTTCATGGACCGGGCTTGTGAGAAAGCTAAAAGCCCAACACCAAGCCCCTGCACAGCACAAACTCTACGACGAGTACGTACACGAAACATGGCTTGAAAACGGTCGGCTGGTCAGAACGGACAACAGAAAGCACCAATAAACAGCAATGCCTGAAAGAACGACCTGAAAAGCAGAAATAAGCAGACAATAAGCAATGCAAATCAAAGCGTACTATACCAAGATATAGTCCACAATGAGAAACAAATGCTTACTGACTACACGCACTGATAATCAGATATGCACAGACAAGCACAAACTGAAGAGCAGTAACAAACTGAAGCACAAATATGAAAAGTGCAAATCGTCTCTCACCAAACTTCTACTAACACGCGATAAACACGAGATCAGCAGAAGGAGCCCAAAGGGTGCCGGACGTGGTTCTGAACTTCCTTTTTCTAGTGCCGTCGTACGCAGCTTACGTCACCGCGTTCTTGGCAACCAGAAATTCCGACAACTTAGTCCGACCGTGTGCATGCAACACCACTTCCGAATTTATCCAACAGATTTGGTTGCTGGAATGTCCAACCGTGTGTACAAGGGCTAAAAGAGGGACAGTTAAGATCTATAGTGACGGGGGCATGGTCTGGACATGACTGGATAGAGACGTGTGTCTATTGAGCTCCGGGCCGTCTCCTATCTACCCCAGATTTTTCAGCCTGATAATTCACAATATGCACTCCACAAAGAAGAGAACAAACATGAGGAACAACAAAACCACCAAATCCTCTCCTTCTACATCACCCGTCGGCGAGTGAAATACAGAGCTTATTTTTGCTCTCACAGCTTAACTCTCCAGAGCTCAAATGGCGGACACATGTGGAGATCGGGAGAGACACAACGTAACCCAAGACTTGCCGGCCTCACCCGCGGTGTCCTCAGGATCCGAACCATGCCTTGGCATACCCACAGATTTCCTCACGGACCCCGGGGGACCTTCACACTCACCATCCCAGCCTTGAAGGGTAGACTCAGAATTAAGATTCTTACTACAGGCGATTCTGACCAAGGGGGACATTGAGGCCCTCATCGAGGAGGAGGAAGCACACAGGAAAGAACTAACAGCGGTGAAGGCAGACATCAAAGCATTCTCGACAAGGCTATCAAAGGGAGAAGCAATGCTATCCACTCTGAATGAACTGGTGTCAGCACTAGAGACCCAGCACAACTCCCACACTGAAGCCTTGGTGGCCAAGCAACTCCATATCGAGGACATGGAGGATTGGAGCCACCAGAATAATCTGTGGCTCTGGGGCCTGCCGGAGGCCACCAGGGTTGAAGACCTGGCCGAGACGGCAATAGCCATCTTCAGGGACATAGCGGAAGTGGAACTACTGTAATGGATAGAGCTGGACCTTATACACAGAACACTGAGCCCCAAGCCAACAGACACTGCAAGGCCACGAGACATGATCTGCAGACCCCACCACTATGTTCACAAAGAACACATAATACGACAGGCATGGGAAGCAGGAGACCTCGACAAGTCGCCATCATTGTCCTTCCCTATCTTTTGATAGCCACCCTGCTACCATGCTCAGGCCACTACTGGAACTATCCAGGAGGAAAAATTACATGATGGGGCCACCCCCTCTCGGTTACCTTCAGGAAGGACCAGCACTCATTTATCCTACGCGCTCCGGATTCCTTACCAACACACTTTGCATTCCTGGGCGCATAACCGATCCTGATCCCGAACTGGCTAGCCCTCCTCCCAAGATTCACCGGCCATCCACATGCACCTGCAACTGGAGGCAACTTCTCACCCAGGCCGCATAGAAGCCAACACCGACAGAGAGCGCCTTCATCTAAGGAGACACGTGAGTCTTAATGCATCCATATGTTGAATACACTTTCCCCACCCTCTGAACTTTGAGCCATTCTCCCTGCCGTGGCACTAGTGCCCCAGATTCTAAGCAGCATATTCTTCACCTGTTTGTGATTTTTAGTCTCCCATGGACTACTGAAATGGTCTCCCGCACTACAATCCCCCCTTCTAATAGACATGCTTCTTGCCCCTGATGACCGAGGGGATGACTGTGACTGTGCCCAAGAACATACATTCTGAGGAGTATAAACAGTGGTATCCGCAATGAAAACCGGAGATTGCTCCCCAACCCGCCCCCCCCCCCCCTGCCCCATACTGTCACCTGCTATACCTCAATTTATCTGGTGCCAATCAGAGGAACTATGCGACATGGCACCTGCACTTAAAACTGCCACACCCCTTGTTGTACGGAACAACACAGGGGGCCTCCCCTTTTTGCCTAAGATTGCAGCACTAGGTGTAATATATATGGCACTATGAGGACAATCCTTTCTGCTGCAAACGAAGCCTGATGGGGTGCCACACTTATCTTATGGGGGATGCCGGAGATGTAACCCCCCAGGTGGTTGCTGTCTGCTGTGGCCCTAGTGGGAATTGATAGTCCTCACTTGGAGGACAGGGGGTGTTTGTACCTTATGTGACAAGAGGAAAGGAGTACTCCTAACAGATATTGGGATGATTGCATTCTAATGCAATGTTACCCTGCTCATAAGGGAGGAAAATGTTTGGTTTGTGGTTTTTATTTTATTTCTTTTTTTATACTTTACTGCTATGAACTTATAGAGAGGTGACGGGACTCCACTTGCAGTCATCCACCAACAAGCGCTGACTTACCTGATGATACCGCCCGGTTGATGAAAATGTCATCTGAGGGGGGATATTAAACGCTCATACACAAGCTTTATCCACCAGAACCCCTAAGGCGGACACGCTTATGAGGCACAAGGAGGCAGAATCCCTAAAGCTGACGCGCTTATGAGGCACAAGGAGGCGGTGAGTGGATTCTCAATTACCTACATTTTTACATGTAATAAATATGTTCATAATTCCTGAATGCAGAGTTAAAAAGTATTATTGCACTGTTGTAGAATATTAGCTGGCGGTGGATGGGAGGCCCGGGACCTCACCGCGGTCCAACCCCTCCCCCAAATAGGATAGTGCACTCACCAGGAGGGATAATCCCCACCTCCTGGATAGCATAAAAGTAATGTCGCTCAATGCTAAGGGTCTCAATACACCCGAGAAAAGACGTATGCTACTAAATGACCTAAAGAGATTCCATGCAGATATTGCCTTCATACAAGAGACCCATTTAGAGATGATAAACTCCCACTCCTTCAAAATAAATTTTACCCCATAACGTACCATTCTACAAATCCTTTGGCCAAGTCGAGGGGAGTCTCCATACTGTTGTCTGTCTGGTAGATGCCACTGGACAGGTTAGGACTCTCTGATAGACCCGACAGGTCACTATCTCTTCCTCAGGGGACAACTGGGCGATAACCAGGTGACCTTGGCGAACATATATGCCCCCAACGAACATCAAGACACCTTCATTGCAGGAGTAATGGAAAAGCTCCTAGACTTTAAGTCAGGACAATTGATCCTTGGAGGGGATTTTAATGTTCCTCTAATCCTAATACCTCAATGGGCACCTCTTCCATCCCGACAGGCCCATTGAAGCGAATTGCTAAAACCTTACATAGAGCGCAATTAATTAATGTATGGCGACTTCAACATTCCGGCGAACGGGATTACACATTTTACTCAAACCCACATAAAACATATACCGGAATAGACTTTTTTCTGATCCCCCACACACAACTACACCCGTACGGGACACATAGATCGGGAATATAACATGGTCTGATCACGCACCTATCTTCTTGACCTATGCACTTTCTCAGACGCTATCACATAGACACCACTTCTGACATTTGAATGAGAGTCAGAACGAAGGAAGCTAAACTTTTACTTCAAAACTAACAATGTACCGGACTGCGACCCAAGCACTTTATGGGAAGCACACAAGGTGGTGATTAGAGGGGTTCTCATCAAGCATGGCTCCCACATCAAGCGAGAGTGCAATGAGCAACTCTCCCAGTTGCTGCGGAAACTATCAACGTCTGAAGCTAGACACATACCCCCTCTCCTGCCTCTGAGTCCGAATTGGTGCTGATATGTAACCAGATAATGGATCTGCTATAGTATAAGGCAAAGGCTGCCATCCAAATCTGTCATAAAACGGACTATGAATCAGGAGTAGGGATGAGCTTCGTGTTCGAGTCGAACATACGTTCGACTCGAACATCGGCTGTTCACCTGTTCGGCGAATACCGAACGTTATGGGCCGTTCGCGCCAAATTCGTGTGGCGCTCATGGCCCACAATGCACTGCGCCATCGCAGTGCATTGCTGGCTCATGATTGGCCAAGCATGCACTGTGGCCCCGCATGCTTGGCCAATCACAGCGCCGGCAGTGAGGAAAGTCATGATTGGCCACAGGCAGGATGCCTGTGGCCAATCATAGCTCAGGCTGTGTAGTACACGTCCCACACTATATAAGGCTGCGAGTGCGGCGGCCTTGTGTAGTGTGTTGGCGTCTGTAGGAGTTAGTGGGTATTCTGTGTACCTTCAACACAGTATAAACCGTTCGTTATCGCCGATTTTGCGTTCTTGCTCTTCTGTAGTGCAGTATACACCATTATATCCACCTATATAGCTAGCTATCTTGCTCTTTTTAAATAGAGCTTGCAGTCAGCTGTAGGAGATTGTGCGTGCTGTCTGTGTGCCCTGACCGCAGAATACACCGCTATATCCACCTATATAGCTAGCTATCTTGCTCTTTTTAAATAGAGCTTGCAGTCAGCTATAGGAGATTGTGCGTGCTGTCTGCGTGCCCTGACCGCAGAATACACCACTATATCCACCTATATAGCTAGCTATATTGCTCTTTTTAAATAGAGCTTGCAGTCAGCTGTAGGAGATTGTGCGTGCTGTCTGCGTGCCCTGACCGCAGAATACACCACTATATCCACCTATATAGCTAGCTATATTGCTCTTTTTAAATAGAGCTTGCAGTCAGCTGTAGGAGATTGTGCCTGCTGTCTGCTTGCCCTGACCGCAGAATACGCCGGTATATACACCTATATAGCTAGCTATCTTGCTCTTTTTAAATAGAGCTTGCAGTCAGCTGTAGAGATTGTGCGTGCTGTCTGCGTGCCCTGACCGCAGAATTCACCGCTATATCCACCTATATAGCTAGCTATATTGCTCTTTTTAAATAGAGCTTGCAGTCAGCTGGAGGAGGTTGTGCGTGCTGTCTGCATGCCCTGACCGCAGAATACACCGTTATATCCACTTATATAGCTAGCTATCTTGCTCTTTTTAAATAGAGCTTGCAGTCAGCTGTAGGAGATTGTGCGTGCTGTCTGCGTGCCCTGACCGCAGAATACACCTTTATATCCACCTATATAGCTAGCTATCTTGCTCTTTTTAAATAGAGCTTGCAGTCAGCTGTAGAAGATTGTGCGTGCTGCCTGCGTGCCCTGACCGCAGAATACACCGCTATATCCACCTATATAGCTAGCTATATTGCTCTTTTTAAATAGAGCTTGCAGTCAGCTGTAGGAGATTGTGCGTGCTGTCTGCGTGCCCTGACCGCAGAATACACCACTATATCCACCTATATAGCTAGCTATATTGCTCTTTTTAAATAGAGCTTGCAGTCAGCTGTAGGAGATTGTGCGTGCGGTCTGCGTGCCCTGACCGCAGAATACACCACTATATCCACCTATATAGCTAGCTATATTGCTCTTTTTAAATAGAGCTTGCAGTCAGCTGTAGGAGATTGTGCGTGCTGTCTGCGTGCCCTGACCGCAGAATACGCCGGTATATACACCTATATAGCTAGCTATCTTGCTCTTTTTAAATAGAGCTTGCAGTCAGCTGTAGGAGATTGTGCGTGCTGTCTGCGTGCCCTGACCGCAGAATACACCATTATATCCACCTATATAGCTAGCTATATTGCTCTTTTTAAATAGAGCTTGCAGTCAGCTGTAGGAGATTGTGCGTGCTGTCTGCGTGCCCTGACCGCAGAATACACCGCTATATCCACCTATATAGCTAGCTATATTGCTCTTTTTAAATAGAGCTTGCAGTCAGCTGGAGGAGATTGTGCGTGCTGTCTGCATGCCCTGACCGCAGAATACACCGTTATATCCACTTATATAGCTAGCTATCTTGCTCTTTTTAAATAGAGCTTGCAGTCAGCTGTAGGAGATTGTGCGTGCTGTCTGCGTGCCCTGACCACAGAATACACCACTATATCCACCTATATAGCTAGCTATCTTGCTCTTTTTAAATAGAGCTTGCAGTCAGCTGTAGAAGATTGTGCGTGCTGCCTGCGTGCCCTGACCGCAGAATACACCGCTATATCCACCTATATAGCTAGCTATATTGCTCTTTTTAAATAGAGCTTGCAGTCAGCTGTAGGAGATTGTGCGTGCTGTCTGCGTGCCCTGACTGCAGAATACACCGTTATATCCACCTATATAGCTAGCTATCTTGCTCTTTTTAAATAGAGCTTGCAGTCAGCTGTAGGAGATTGTGCGTGCTGTCTGCGTGCCCTGACCACAGAATACACCGCTATATCCACCTATATAGCTAGCTATATTGCTCTTTTTAAATAGAGCTTGCAGTCAGCTGTAGGAGATTGTGCGTGCTGTCTGTGTGCCCTGACCGCAGAATGCACCATTATATCCACCTATATAGCTAGCTATCTTGCTCTTTTTAAATAGAGCTTGCAGTCAGCTGTAGGAGATTGTGCGTGCTGTCTGCATGCCCTGACCGCAGAATACACCGTTATATTCACGCCTTCCGTGAGAAAAAGTGGCGTTTGGGGACCTGCCACTGAGGAACCGCACATTGTACAAACTCACGGAAGGGGGCCGAGTCTACCAACTGAAAAGGCAGCAGTTGAAGTGCTAGCAATTTAGCCAAGCTAGCATTCAACCGCTGGGCATGTGGATGGCTGGGAGTGAACTTCTTTCGCCGGTCCAGCAGCTGGGGCAGGGACATTTGCCTGCTATAATCGGACGTGGGTGTACTGCTAGCAGAGTGCCCGGAAGCACTTGGCTGTGACAAACCTAATTCTACACCTTCATTCCTCTCAGAGCAGGTTTCAGAGAGGACTGAAGGTCTAGTGGGGTTGGAGATGCCAGCTGATGAGGAGCAAGGAGAGGTCCGCTTTGTTCTTTGGTGTGGGTCTTTGAGGTACGCTTACCAACGAGCTGCATGGCAGGTCAACATATGTCTGGTCAAGCATGTGGTGCCCAAGCGGCTGATGTTTTGGCCACGCGAGATACGCTTGAGACATATGTTGCAAATAGCAGCGGTGTGATCTGATGCACTCGTCTCAAAAAAGGCCCACACCAAAGAACTTTTAGAATAGAGGCAGCGCCCTGCACAGGCGGAGCTCTGCGGTGTGATTCAGTCGGTGTGCTGCCCCTAAGCTGGCCCCCGGAGGGCATCCTGCCTCGTTGGACATGTGCCTCCTCCTCCTCCTCTCTCCTACCAGGCACCCACGTGGAGTCAGTGCCCTCATCATCCCCTCCCTCTTCATCGCTGTAGCAAACCTGGCAGTATGCTGCAGCTTGTGGAACATGACTGCCAGATTGCTGTCCTTCTTGAGCATCCCATCTCTCTGCATTCATGCTACTGCCTTTCTCTAGCTGAGTATCATCATCAGAGCCTACAAAACACTGGGCATCCTCCTGGAGCATGTACCCAACACTGTGCTCAAAGAGTTCAGGAGACTCCTCAGGAGGACGTGGTGGGTCTAGGGAAGGAGTCACTGATGATGACATTGAGACGAGGGAAAACGATGCGTTGGCAGCGGCTTTGCTAGTACCCTGAGACTGGGTGAGAGAGGATGAGGAGGATGAAGAGGGCTTGGTCATCCACTCTACCAAGTCATTGGCATGTTGCGGTTCAACATGTCCAGCTGCCGAAAAGAAGGACAAGCGTGTCCCATGGCCACGTGCTGATGACAATGCACCGCGTTCACGACCAGGACTGTTGTCTCTAGACACAGAGCCTGCTTGCCCTCTTTTATCAGCTTGCGCCTGTCTGCCTCTCTTTGCTGGCCTTCCAGACATGGTAATGGCCTGAAGGGAGTTGGGTAAAACAGCAATTAGGTAGTGTATATTGTGCTGGAGGCACACAACACCCACTAACTCCTGCAGATGCCTTTATTATAGAACACCAGCAATAAAGGGTAGATAAAGGGGTATACTGTACTGGAGGCACACAACACCCACTAAGCCCTGCAGATGGCTCTATTAGAGAACAGCAATAAAGGGTAGATACAGGTGTATATTGTGCTGGAGGCACACAACACCCACTAACTCCTGCAGATGCCTTTATTATAGAACACCAGCAATAAAGGGTGAATACAGATGTATACTGTGCTGTGCTGGAGGCACACAGAACTTCCAATAACTCCTGCAGATGGCAGATGGCTCAAATAGAGAAGAGCTATGTAGGTGGATATAGCGGTGTGTACTGGGTACAGAGCACGCAGACAGCACGCACAAGCTCCTAACACTGACTGCAAGCTGTATTATAAAAGATAGATATATCGCTAGCTATATAGGTGAGGTGAATATATCAGTGTATACTGCGGTCAGGGCACGCAGACAACAACCACTACAGAAGAGCAAGATCGAAAAATCGTCCGATAACGATCAGTGTATACTGTGTTGAAGGTACACAGAACACCCACTAACTGCTTCAGACGCCAACACACTACACAAGGCCGCCGCGCTGGCGGCCTTATATAGTGTGGGGCCTGTACTACACAGCCTGAGCTATGATTGGCCACAGGCATCCTGCCTGTGGCCAATCATGGCTCTCCTCGCTGCCGGCGCTGTGATTGGCCAAGCATGCGGGGTCACAGTGCATGCTTGGCCAATCATAAGCCAGCAATGCACTGCGCCATCGCAGTGCATCGAGAGCCGTGAGCGCCACATGAATTTGGCGCGAACAGCCCATAACGTTCGGAATTCGCCGAACGGGCGAACAGCCGATGTTCGAGTCGAACGTATGCTCAACTCGAACCTCATCCCTAACTACGAGATACTAACTGTAAACATGCCTCTAGATTCATGACCGGGGGAAGGTGGCCCATCATTGCGGAGCTAATGGACATCACAGGCCCCTTCCAGCTCATGTTCTGGAATGCAGCACAAATACACCACTTCCTTCACTCCCTTCCTAACCCTCAGCACTACTCCCACCAGTTAACCACTTTCGAGGAGCTCTGCTCTGGAACTGACCCCCTGCATCAGGTACTCTCCACAACCTATGCACTATTGAACACACCTCAAGAACAATCCCCTACTCTGGCTATCCCCTACTCTTGCTACCTTCAGGCGATCTCTGAAAACTCATCTATTCAGGGAAGCCTATCACGTCTCAAACTAATCTCCTACCACTTCCATCAGCTCATTCCCAACAGTTATAACCTTTTGTACCACCTGCCCCACCCTATTAGATTGTAAGCTCTTCTGAGCAGGGCCCTCTTAATCCTCTTGTATTTTATTGTATTGTAACTGTATTGTCTTCTTTTTTATATTGTAAAGCGCTGCATAAATTGCTGGCGCTATATAAATCCTGAATAATAATAATAATAAAGAACAACCACATTTACCTTGCCTTAAAAAAATGGGAGACAGATTTAGGCCGTACCTTCATGACATTACAGATACAAAACATATTACGATTTTCCCTCAAGTCATCAATGTGTACCAAAATCCAAGAGACCATCTTTAAAATATTAACAAGATGGTATCTGACACTGAGCCGTTTACACTCCATCTTTCCTGACACACCGGAGAGTTTCTGGAGATGTCAGAGAGATGTAGGGACGATCTTACATATCTTTTGGACCTGCCCTATTTACAGACTTTACAGTTACTAACGACCCTGCATTCTTTTTAATGCATGTATCAACCATCCCCTCTAGAATTTATAAAAAATCTATCTTAAGACATCTACTCAACGCAGCTAAGTCTTGTATTCTTTTATTCAGGAAACAACAGTACCCACTGACCACTGCGACTTGGCTGAGGAAGGTAGAAGATATCAAAAAGATGGAAGACCTGATCCCGACAGAACACGACAAACACGAGACTTACACGAAAACATGGAGACTCTGGGATATGTTCATTTTCTCAGACGAGGGGAAAGCCTTTCTTGAAACATGAGCCGCCAGCTAGCCCCAAGCATTGGAATAACGCTGTAGGTAACAACAAAAGCCTGGGGAATGCCCAGGAAAAAAACAAAGCCTACTTACCACCAGTTCGCAGACAACCGAATAAACCTGTCTAACAGTATGTGTTTAAAAACAGGGGTTTAGTCCGCACGCATTTGTAAACACATGGGCAAGCCACTGAGCCACGTCACGGCACCATGGTATCTGTGGTCCTAACACTAAAATATGAGTGTCCCCACAGTGGAGGCACATGCATTCTAATGGATAAATGAGGACAGGTGGACTGAAGGGGAGCCCACCCCTTCTTAAAGTTACAGGAGTACGCCAAACACCCAGCAAATAGCACAATGGCTGCAAAGGTGTTGGTGCATTGCTGGACCAATACAAACACCAATGTTATAGCAAAAAACTTGCCATTACCCTCATCTATAGCTGGCTATCGCAGTAAGCTGCATTGGCTAAAACAGGTAACATCAAAAGCCTGGGGAATGCCAAGGAAAAAAACAAAGCCTACTTACCACCAGCTCACAGACAACCGAATAAATCTGTCTAAGCCCTTGTATGCACGGTCGGAGATTCCGACTGAATGTGTCCTATCGGACCGTTTTGTCGGATAATCAGACTGTGTGTGGTATGCATTGGACTGTTTCCGTCTGAATATCCGTTGGACCCAATTTTCCAACTTGTTGGAAATCTTTTCCGACAAACTGGTCCAATTGGACATACTCCGATCATGTGTAGAGAATTTTGATCGGACAAAGTGCCACGCATGCTCAGATCAAATTCCTACACCAAAGCTATTGGCTACTAGCGTGAACGTAGTCCCGTCATAATGAAATAACGCCATCACGTTCTGAACGATCGGATTTTCCGACAACTTGGTCCGACCGTGTGTATGCAACAGTTTAGGACACAATCCGTCGGACAAAATCCGTCGGACAAAATCCAACGGATTTGGTTGGCAGAATGTCCGACCGTGTGTACAAGGACTAACAGTATGTGTTAAAAACAGGGGTTTAGTCCGCGCGCATTTGCAAAGTATGCGTGAGCCACAGAGCCACGTTGGAATAATGCTGTAGACCTGACCCATGGCTGTGACTTCCCTTCCCATTCCCTTATATCACTCCACTTCCCCCTCCCTCCCCCTATTTTCCCGCTCCCCCTCCTTTTTCTCTAGCTATTTCTGCTATATCCCTCATTTTACTATTTTGTTATTGTTTAAGGAAAATGGAAAATAAGAAAGGGTAGCCCAACTCATTTATGTACCACAGCAATGTAAGTTTTTTATAGCATAAGCAGACGTAGACTTGCCTGTTACTGTCCAATTTTTGGTTACTATGAATACAAACTTGTCTTTGAAACCAGCAAGTTGTAATATGGCTTCTGGCTATTTAAGCAGGCAAAAAAAGAATATGATGAAGAATTCCCACAGAGCTTCCTAAATCAGTGTCCTTTTGAAACTTCCTGCTTTAAATAAAATAGTTTGTTATTGTTAAAGATTACGGGTTTATGCTGTCCTTGGAGACATGCAAATCTTCTGTGGTAAATTCGAACAAGGCAAGCATGCGCATGATGTGAATTTGTTTTAGAATTTGTTCAGGAAAATATGCAGGCTGATTAACTTTAAAATGTATTCTTGAAATAAACAGTATTTAAACTGGGTGTTTTAAAGTTAACCTTTTATTAACTCTACAGGTTGCATGAATTCATGTCTATCATGTAATATGCAGCAACAATACTTTTGTTTTTTTGTTTTTTTCAAAAAATGCTTTACCTTTTATAATTAAAAAGCAGTTCTTCCGCTTAAAGCGGTTCTTCACCCTAAAGGGGAAGTTCTGCTAATCTGATCCCTCCCCCCCTTCCGGTGCCACAATCGGCACCTTTCAGGGGGGAGGGGTGTGCAGTTACCTGGATAATCCAGGTATCTGCACCCACTTCCGGGCAGACCACCGCAGACCACCGCCCCCCCCCTCCCCCACTGTGTTCTGGGAAACACACAGTTCCCAGGATACAGCGGGGGACCAGAAGAGACGTGCAGCGCGACTCGCTTATGCGCAGTAGGGAACCGGGCAGTGAAGCCGCAATGCTTCACTTCCTGATTCCCTGACAGAGGATGGCGGCGGGGGCAGCAGCGAGACGAGCGATCGCTCGTCATCTGCCGCCGACATCGCTGGACCCTGGGACAGGTAAGTATGATTTTATTAAAAGTCAGCAGCTGCAATATTAGCTGCTGGCTTTAAATATTTTTTTTTTTTAGGTGCAGAACCACTTTAAGTGAGTGACTTTGGCCAAGCTAAGATGCTGTCAGAAGATGCTGACCCTGGATCAGGTTTGAGCATTTGTCAGGGGGAGTACCATGAGAGGTAATGCATACCTGAAGTTTTACACTAATACAATACTAAGAATGCATGCACTTAAAGCGGACCTTCACTGTTCTTTCGGATATTGCATAAAGTGATCCTTTCCTCTCTTTTACACATCTGAAAATGTTTATTTTTCTTCCCAATGTATTAACCTTTGCATTCCTCACTACACTGCACTGCATACACCAAGTTACTTCGCTTGTGTTTAAGTGTTAAGTGTTTTTTTAGATGTACAGTGCATCCGCAAAGTATTCACAGCGCTTCACTTTTCAAATTTGCAAAATATATATTTATGGCAGATTGGTCTTTGTGCTGGGAGTGCAGAGAAGGCACATTTACAGCACATAAACACTGCCTGCCCAGCAACGCTTATGTGCAGTGTATGGGTGTTAAAACCCAGCTTATTGCCGCCACACATATGGGTTACTGGGCGTAAGGGGCTAAATTAGTTTATTATTATTATCATCATTATTATTTTATTATTATTATTATAATTTTTTGATTGCTTCTATGTTTGATTATTTTTACTCAAGAAGTTACAGTAGAAGCGCTGATATTTTTTGCTAAAGGGTATATATGGTATTTGATAATTCATCACATTTTAACACATTTAACTTTTTCTGTATTTTTAAATATGTTTTCTGTACATTAATGTTAATATTAGCCAGTATTTACAGTTGTGAGTTTAATTTACTAAAGCTACGGCGTGCCCCTGGAAGACGTTATCTCTAACAAAACGGCGTAGGGAGGAGCGGCATCCCCGCAATCTATGCTGAACCCGGAAGCAATGGGCAGCGTTACATTAGCCGGCCGGCAGAGTTCTTTTTACTATTGATGCGAGTTTCTTATGATATATGTAAGTGCGATTCTTTATTTTTTATTAAATTTCTTGGCAATATCATACTATGGCGATTCCCCCTTTTTATTTATGTGATTGGCAATGACGTGTGTCGCCGTAGGAATATACCAACATTGAAACAGAGTGGCTTAAAGGGATACATCCTCCATGCAGTTCAGGTCCAGAAGGAGTGATATGACAGTGGCGATATTTGATCTCTGATATGGGATCTATGTAGCTGGTAAGCGTCAGTGTTTTTTGGTGGTGGAAAGTCTTTTTCCTGCTTTCTTGGTGACACTCTTTCCATTGGTGTGGTGTGGTTCATGGTGGTGGAAATAACAAGCAAAAACTATTTTCGTTTGGAGATGAAATAATATTTTGAATTTAAGCTCTAATTAGAGTAGTGTACATATTTATTTATGCACTATTTATTTATTTATTTATATACATTCATTTTTTTTGCATTAATTTTTTGCATGAATTATATTTCACATTAATTGATATTTTTATATCTGGGTTTATTATATATTCATTGATATTGAATTTGATCATTATAGTGCAGCTTTTTTTGAAAAATTTGTAAATAAAAAACACACAACACAGGTTTTTAAAATAGTTTATTAGTCAGCTCCGGGGGTCTTCTTCCGACTTCGGGGGTCTTCTCTTCGGGCTCCTCCGCTATCTTCTGCTCTTTTGCCGCTTTTTTGCTAGTGGAGGAGCCCGGCTTTCTCGTTCGTTGTCGCTGCCGACCGGGGGTCTTCTTCCGTCTTCTCCCGCTCTTCGGTTCTTCTGCCGGGCTCCAATGCTATCTTCTTCCAGCTCTTTTACTAGTGTTGGCCCGGTCTTCTCATTCGTCGCTGTCGTTGTCCCCGCCTTCTTCTTCTTCTTCCCTTCTTCTCGTCTTCCGATGTTGACACAACGCTCTCTCTGGCTGTAATGCCAGGGACGCGTTGCATATGTTACAGTCCTAGTATCCCCGGGGACTGTGACATCATAAGGGGCGGGGTCCCCATGTGACATCAGCCGGTGACCACGCCCTTTATGCCTATATAAGTCGCCACACAACACGTCCCTGGTATTACAGCCGGAGAGAGCATCATGTCAACATCGGAAGAAGAGAAGAAGGGAAGAAGGGAAGAAGGGAAGAAGAAGAAGAAGACGGCAACAGCGAAAGCGAAGAACGAGAAGACCGGGCCACCACTAGTAAAAGAGCTGGAAGAAGATAGCGTTGGAGCCCGGCAGAAGAACCGAAGAATGAGAGAAGTCGAAAGAAGACCCCCGAAGTCGGAAGAAGACCCCGGTCAGCGACGACGACGAACGAGGAAAGCTGCACTCCTCCGCTAGCAAAAGAGTGGCAAAAGAGCAGAAGATAACAGAGGAACCCGGCGAGAAGACCCCCAAAGTCGGAAGAAGACCCCCCGGAGATGACTAATAAACTACTTTAAAAACCTGTGTTGTGTGTTTTTGTTATTTATACCTTTTTCCCCCAGGTGAATGGGTAGAGGTATTAAAGGGGCTCTGATAAGCCCCCTGCCTGCAGACCCCGACAACCAATGGCCAGGGTTGTCGGGAAGAGGCCCTTGTTCTCATCCCCCCTTCCCCAAAGCACCCACCCCCCATGTTGAGGGCATGTAGCCTGATACGGCTCAGGAGGGGGGGCACTCACTCGTCCCCACCCCATTTCCTGACTGGCCTGGCTGCGTGTTCAGATAAGGGTCTGGTATGGACTTTGGGGGGACCCCACGCCATTTTTTTCGGCATAGGGGTTCTCCTTAAAATCCATACCAGGAGACGGGGCTAACAAGGTGTCAATCTCGGCGATGGAGGCCGCGACATTGACTTCCTTCGCTAGTCCCATCTGCCTGGAGTCACATTCAAAATGAATGGACATTACTCCGTGTGCGGGCAAGTCCGTTCATTTGAAAAGTCCTGCGGACCTCCGCCAATAGTCCGGCGTACTGTCTGCTGGAAAAGTCCGGTCATCTGTGAGCGTGTGTGGGCAAGTCCGCTCGTTCGGAAAGTCTTATGGTGTGTATGGGGCAAGAGGCTTTGTTTTGTAGCCTACATTTAGAAAATTTCAATAAAAATAACCTTTAAAAAAAAAAAAAGAAGTAGGGCTTGAGTTCCATCCAATCGCTTTCATGAGAAAGATATGTTTTAACAATTTGGACCAACTTCAGATTCCTCAGTGATAGTGAAGGGAATGGACGGGTATAATATTCCCGGTGCAAGAGACTTAGAAGGAAGAGACCTTGACTGAATGTCAGAGAGGACAAGAAGAGTGGTAATATTGGATGTGCTTGCTAACTAGTTTATGATTGCTTGACTTTTGTCTTTGGTTCTTTACGTACGTCTTCCATGGTGCAGAGGTTGTATTGCTTATTGCTGCTAATCTTTGTTTGTAATGTTTATGCCTCTTGGGTATGGTCTTAAGTAATATTTTCTTGTCTGTAACCAGCCTGTTCATGGTAATTCTTTATACAATATAATCTTTTTCACCTACAATTTGTGTTCTGTGTTTCATTGCTGACCTACCCCTAACGAACAGAGAGAAGAGGGAATGGATTAATAACATTAATACTAGTTATTATTTCCATATTATTACTTCTTTAATCACTCGTACAATAGGACATTTACAAAGCACAAGCATTTTTGAGGAAAAATATAGACTTACATACACACCACAGCAATCTGCCAAACTGTATCCATTGCAGCACTTGATGTCTCATGTGGTAAAGGTTAAATAACATCCAGCATGTACATATTTGTTCACATAGACATTTGTCTTTGTATGATCACTCTACAGCTACAGTAATTGCAGCCCTCCAAAGTTTCAGCAGCACCACACCACTCTTTGTGACTGAACTATGTAATTAAGCAAATCCTCTTTTCCTACTTAAGAAAATATGCATTTAGAAATGAAAAGTGCCAGTGTTTGGTGGTAACTGCTTCTTGGAATCACAAGGTCTTTTGTCGTGTTGTAAAGAATGATTGTATTGTTTATGTAGTGTTATTATGCTGATGTTACTCTGTTGATTCCCACAGTAATTTCCAACACATGCCTATTTTGTTTAGTGTCATTTTTCTCACTGGCTTAAATTATATTTCTTTTAGGGTGAGGTGATATTCTGGAAAGGAGGGAACATTTAAAAAAATAAAACATTTTATAGATATGAAATAGCACTGTCCTTTAAATATGAACAATATCCTAAGCATCCAGTTCTATAGAGAACTTTGATTTAGAGCTGGTCTCTACTTTGAGTGATTCATAGTAATGATCCATTAGTAGTTAAAAGTAAAAACAGAAAAGTGCCTCTGAGTGCAATGTTTAATGTGTAATACAATAAAAGTATTCACCACTTATATATGGATAAGTACAGATGTGCTCATGGGAGATGAGAAAATCTCACTGAGGTGTTGCTGGTGTTTAAAGCATGCCCCGAGGAGTGCCAAATACAGGCTGTGAAAACCTCAAGAAGCCGGAGAAGAAGCCGGCTGTGTCCTCTGGAGGAGATGGTGGCGATCCACTTGTGGAACAGCATGTGACGTCAGCAAAGTCAGGGGGAAACGTTGTGTTTCCCCCTAACCTGATGTCATTATATTTTAGAATTGATTGGACCTTTTATTTCTACTTGTGGACTTTTCACATTTGAGTTTACATAGTCCTGTTTTTATAACTAACTGTCATTGAACCAATTGTAATTATAACTATGCTGGTATCTTGAGCGCTAGCATTTGCTGTTTATATTCATTAGTAGTTTAAAAAATTAGGCATAAGGGCCTATTCATAAAAATAGGAGAAGAGCAGGTTGCCCCAAAAGATCAGTCAGGATTTTTTTAGTCATTTCCCCAGAGAATAAAGATACAGTATCATAGGTTGCTAAGGGCAAGTGTTTTAACATTTTTTCTGTGTTTTGTTATAAATTATCCAGGTATTTTTGGCATCATGCATGTTAATTTTCCTTTTTGTATGTGCATCTGTCTTGTTAAAGTAAACCAAAAGAATTACAGGGCTATCAACAAAGTAGGCACCTCCAGGTCAGAGGCTTTAAGTTGAAAACCCCCATATCTAATATCCATTTCTAAGTTTTGTGCAGCTAACATAAAATAAAAACCCGTAGCTGAGCAGGAACGTAGTCAGCGGAGGGGGGACATGACAGGGTGTTAAGGCAAGGCAGTAATTAAAGGGTTAAAAGAAGAAATATTCATGGTGTAGTATTATTGGTCAATATTTGGTGCATGGGGGGAGCTTGAAAGGTGATAAAAGCAGATAAGAGGGTGGGGCTGTAACAGTGTTAGCAGAACTGTGTAGAACATCCCTCCCTCCCACCCTTATTGTTATTATGACATGTTTTGGGTTATGAAAGTGTGTGGTACATTTTGGGGTCCTTAGCAGTGGTAGATTTTGGTGCATTTGGGCAACCATCTCAGGTATAGTATGCTCGAGTGGGAATGGCTCACTGGCTAGTGACCGGGTAGCTTAAGGACCCTGGGTGACTGAGGTCAGCTGGGTTTAGGCCCCGAGCCTATATAAGTAGTGGCTGGTGTGGCAACTCAGCTAGATAGTGCATCGGACACACAAAAAATGGGGTATTGGATAGATTGGTACCGTAAAGGATCTCAAAATCTTTACATTTATCTTCAAATAATTTTTATTGAAATTTATATAAAAGTATACAATTACACTCAGTACAAGCCTTGACATGTTGTTGCACATGAAGATGCATACATATAACCAGCAGATATTGATTCATTATCAGAACAGAGTCGTCTCCCGTGTACAAGCCAGGTACACGTAGAGATCGTGAATGATAGGGAGGGCCTTCCCCCTCGACGGCCTTGAGCGATCCTTCAAGGAGGTCGCAGCCCCCGAGTGGGTGCTCCCCTCTTGTTTATTCATTCTGCTAGGTAAAAAAAAGTTTACTATGGAAATGTGTACTTTGGAAAATACTGATATATTAGTATCCGACTGTTGTTTGACATGAACAAAATTAACTGTGTAATAAAACAGTAAAACTCATTAACAACTCAAAACTCGAAAGTCAGTCGTGTCACAATTGAACGTTACATAATCCCTCTCTCGCTCCCAGTTGTGACGGGCTATCCCCTAGTACTATTAATCGAGTACCACTGGTGCCATGGTGCCCATAGCTCATTTGTTTCCTCATACTTCCCCTGTGATGAAGAGTGTAGAACCTCGTACGTGCCATGTGTGTGGATAGTGGTCATCACTTCCAACATAGATGGAGTCTCAGTGTCTCGCCAATGTCTAAGAATTATTAATCTGGTTGCCAACAGCATGTGTGAGACTACTGTCCTGTGCGAAATGGGGAATTTGTCCAGGTCTAGCGAAAGAATCGTCATCGCCGAGTCCAATTCCTATTGCGAACCTGTAATATTACGGATGGCATTCTCTATTAGTTTCCAAAGTGGACCAATTTTGGGGCAGTTCCAGAGGATATGGCTCAAAGATCCATATCCCTCACATCGCCTCCAACACTCAGACGACGTTTTGTGATATATTTTCGAGAGATGGCTAGGGGTTAGGTACCATCTAAGGGTAATTTTTTGCTGCATTTCTCGCAGGTTGGTGCTTTTAGTGGACGTGTGTGTTATCCTAAAAGCCTTCTCCCATTGCTCCATCAGGAAAAAACTTTTCCTAGCTCATTTTCCCAGGCCACCATATTTTGCGATTTCTCACACAGGTTTTTCCCTTGAAGTCCCATATATATTGTTGAGATCCCTTTTAATTTACTTTGCTTGTCAGTATAAAAGCGGTGTAATTTGGAGGGAAGTGAAAACGTTAGGTTTTTATCTCTCTTAAGAAGCTGTGAGATCTGTAAATATCTATAGTATTCCTGTTCCGACAGGCCGTAATCCTGACGAAGAGAGGAGAATGGCTTAATGTATGAGTCAACTATTATGTCGTCCAAATGTTGGATACCTCGATTTTCCCATGTTTTAATGTTTATGTCTGGTATCAGGTACTTAAGCGCCGATATGGGTAATTTTAGGGGCAGAAGAGTGCCAGACCCTCTACAGTGCTTTTTAAAATATAGCCAAGCCCTCAGGGCGGCCAAGATAGTAGGTGACATTTTGGCATCCAGAGAAGAATGTGAGTGTGCTGTGAGTAGAAAATCTCTCAGCGTACCCGACGTTAATTGCGTCTGTTCAATGTCCGACCAGAGTGTCCTCTGGTCGGAGTTAGGGTTAACCCAATGCCTAAGTTGGGCCAAGATTGCTGCAAAATAGTAATCATCGATGTGGACATGACCCACCCCTCCCGCTCTCTTATGCTTAATCATCTTACTAAAAGCGCATCTGGCCTTTTGCCCTTGCCATATAAATCTGTTCAATATAGATTGTATTGCGTTAAAATATGAGTTAGGTATTAGTATAGGTAACGTCCTAAATACATACAGCAGTTGGGGCAAAATCTGCATTTTAAATGCCGCTAGTCTTCCTAACCATGACAGTTCTGTTATGGATATGGCTTTCAGTTTCCCCTCTAACGATTTTAGCATCGGGGTGTAGTTGGCCGCTACCAGATCTTCTGTTTTGGAAGTAAGAGTGATACCCAAGTATTTAATCCCTTCCTTGCTCCATATATAGGGGAATCTTTGTTCTAGTTTGCTCTTGGATTGATCTGGGACTAAGTTAAGTATATACGATTTGTTTGCATTGACTTTATAATATGATATGTTGTTGAAGGTGTGCAGGGCCTGGTGGACTGTCGCTAGAGAGACTTCAACGTCAGTGAGCATCAGGATAATATCGTCTGCAAACAGGCTAATGGTGTGTTCCCTCCCCCCTATGTGCACTCCATGAATGTGTGGATGCGATCTCAAATAGCTGGCAAGAGGTTCCATTAATAAATTAAACATCAGGGGTGAAAGAGGGCACCCCTGCCTTGTCCCATTAGTAATCTGGAATGGCTTAGATAACGCTCCTCCTACTAGTACCTGAGCTGACGGTTGTGAGTATAAGGCCATAATAGCAGAATAAATTGTACCGTTAAAACCAAACCCCTGCAACACCTGAGACAAAAATTGCCACTGTATTCTATCGAACGCCTTCTCTGCGTCCAAAGCTAGGAGCAGAGAAGGCGTTCCGCTCCTATTTACTGCATGAATCACATTAATCAGGCGTCTGGTAGCATCCGAGGTCTGCCTGCCCCTAGTAAATCCTGATTGGTCTACGTCGATCAATTCAGGCAGGATATGCATTAATCTAGTGGCCATAAGCTTAGCATAGATCTTAAAATCATTATTCAATAACGATATTGGCCTAAAGTTCTACGGGGTATCCGGATTTTACCCGGTTTGGGCAACACAACTATAGTGGCTTTCAACATTTCCTGGGAGAACGAGGAGGAGGCAACAGCATAACCAAACACATCCACCATATGTGGGATTAGTATATCTTGAAAAGATTTGTAGTACTCCCCGGGGAAGCCATCCGGACCCGGGGACTTATTTAGAGGTAACTCTCGTATGATTTGACCAATTTCCACGTCTGTGATGGGGGCGTTTAACATGTGTAGGTGATCCTCTGTAAGTTTGGGGAGGCTAAGTGTTCGTAGGAAGTCGGCTATAGTGGCAGTAGATGGTTGCGCTATAGTAGTGTCGTCTTTAAGGTTGTACAAGGAGCCATAATAGCTACTGAATGCATCCGCTATATCCTGTGGATGTTGAAGTTTAGCCTGTGTCTTGGGGTGTAGTACATGTTGTATGTGGGTCTTGTATCTGTAACCCCTTAGCTTATTTGCTAGCAATTTCCCTGCCCTGTTGCCGCTAGTGTAGTATGTCAATTTCATTTTCCTGGTGGCTTTCTCGAAGTCCTCCAGAAGGTTTAGTCTCAATTCTGTTCTTAGTAGTGTGAGTTGATCTGTCAATGCTTGTGTTGTATGCAACATATTTTGGGTTTCCAGTGTCTTTATTGTTTCAATAATAATTAAGGTTTGCTGTTGCCTCTCCCTCTTAGCCCTGGCCCCCTGTTGGATCAGTACTCCCCTGACGAACACCTTGTGGGCATTCCAGGGAATGAAAGGATCTGATACTAAGCCCTGATTAGTGGTAAAGAATTCAGATAATCTCTTCTCGATATATTCTTTGGTCGGGCCATGGCGGAGGAGGGATTTTCTCTCCAAATAAAAGCGTTTTTTCTAGTCATTGGGCTCCCCACTTGCAACTCCACCGGAGCATGATCCGACCAAGTTATACCGTGAATCTGTGAGGATTTACATTTAAACAGTAGTTGCTTGTCAATCAAAAACAAATCGATCCTGCTGTATGTTTTGTGGCTGTGGGAGAAGTCTTTTGCATTGGCATTTAAGCATCTCCATGCATCAAAAAGCGAGTACTTGTGCATAAACGGGAGAAGGGAAGGCTGAGGCCTTTTGGGGTGTGACGTAGAGTCCATCTTGTGGTCCGGAGCCATATTAAAGTCCCCGCATATTAATAATGAGCCTTGGAGTAATTGATGTATTTTCTTCATTATTTTGTTCAGAAATTTGGATTGTCCGGCGTTAGGGGCATAAATATTCGCCAACGTGAAAAGAGAAGAATTAATATCGCATACCATCAGTATAAACCTACCTTGAGGATCCACCTCTATTCTGTGTAGTTTAAATGCAACAGTGTCCCTCACCGCCACCATCACCCCTCTCTTTTTTTTATCAGCATTGGCGAAGAAGGTGTGCGGAAATTTGGGATGGGTGCATTTGGGGGATGCAGTACTCTGAAAATGGGTCTCTTGCACACACAAGATGTCACAGTTCCTCTGAAGGGCCTCTTTCCATACAGACCTGCGTTTGGCCGGATGGTTAAGGCCTTTGGTATTTATTGATAAAAAATTAACAGCCATGGGTGTCGTGTGGGGAGAGAATGTGTTTCAAGTGGATGTATTGCTCACTTACAGTTGCCGTATTCAGCCATTGCAGGCTCGCCAAGAGGTTCTCAGTCCGTGGCTCGAATGGTGCTGGTTCGGAGAGTAAGGAAACCCGTGTCACACCTGGAAGGGAAGAGACGACTGACAATCCATAGAAAGAAATATTGTGTAAATCAACGTTGAACAGAGTGGCCAAGTGCCACCAACCATATAAACAAGAGACCTGGAACAATAGGTAGGTCAAACACCTCATAAGTGTGAAAAAGTGTGACATGTTGTCACTCAAGTGGTAACTTGGAGGGAAAGTTGTATCCAACTTTACGGAGTGGTACATTGCCTCCTGAGCGGATGAGGACTGGAGGATCCCTGATCCCAATTAAGTATGCTTGCGGGCGTTCTTGTGGTTGACAGTGCGCCATTCTGTATCCTGCTCGTTGCAGGGACTGCCGTGGCGAGAAGGCATATGGGTTTCTGCAATGATCCCCCATGAGCTCAGAAGGGCCATCCCCTTGGGGATGGAGTCCATTACATATTCCTTGCCATCCTTTGTGACTATCAATTTTGTGGGGAAACCCCATCTATAGCTGATCTTGTGGTTCCTGAGTGCTTTTGTTAAGGTTGCCATGTTTCTGCGTTTTTGCAGCGTGTAGTGTGAGAGATCTTCATAAAATTGCAGGTGGGAGTATTCAGGAGGAATCTTGTCTTTCTGCCTAGTGGCTATTATGAGTCTTTCCTTCGTTTGAAAGAAATGTAAACGGAGAATGACATCTCTTGGAATGTTATCAGATAGGTAGCTGGGTTTCGGGAGTCTGTGGATTCTGTCCACCGTGAAGTCTAGCTCCTTCAGGTCAGGCAGTATGGCAGTAAAAAGCTGTACTGCATAGTCCCTTAACTCCTGCCGTTGGACTGACTCAGGGACCCCTCTGATCTTCATGTTGTTTCTCCTAGACCTATCTTCGATGTCCGCCATTTTGGCTCTGATGTCTTCTATCTCATCATCTTTGGCTTCATTAGCGTCAACCAACTCATTAATAGTTGTGGCATATTCCCCCATTCTGTGTTCAATATGGGTCACCTTGGTAGATACAGACTGAAGATCTTTTCCAAATTTGTGCATGCATGCCACCATATCAGAGTGAAGTGAGCCCCTTAAGGATACTAGCATCTCCTTCAGCATTGTATCTATGACTGGTTGACCATTAGTGGGAAAAGCATCTATGGAGTCTGGCAACTCCCTAGTGTCATCCCCTGAGTCTAGAGGGGAGCTCACCTCGTGGTTGTGATCCGCAGCATCCGGCTTGAGTCGCGCCTTCTCCGGGCTCCCTGAGGATGGTGTGGCAGGTGGGGACCCTGAATCACCCGGTGGGCTGCTCCTTTTTTGTTTCCTCTGCTGTGTTCCGCGGCTGGAAGCTGCAGTTGTCGGTGTGGATGTGCGGCCGGCGCCATCTTGCTTTCCTTCATAGGAGAAGTACTCCGTCAGCCTCGCCGGTCTGCCCGGCCTATGCTTCTTCCCCGGCATGTCAGCGGAGTGATCCCTGGCTGTCGGGGGACCGGATCGCCACTCTGGATGCTCGATTGAGCGATTGGGCTGGGTGTTGTTAGCCGCTATGTCCCGGCTGTGTCAGGAGCTTCTCTACTGCACGTCCATCTTGGACTCCGGCTAGCTCCGCCCCCCAAAATCTTTACATTTGATTGTAGCTAGTAAAGTTTGGATGGGTTAATTATATTGTGTAATTGTGAATAAAGTTGGATTGTTAATAAAAGGCCATGTTCGGCCATTTACCCCTCCTCAGATGTTTCGTGGTTATTTACTTTAAGGTAAAGGTATGGTAAGGTGTAAATAGAAGTAAAGTAATATTGAAAGGTCAGCTCTTAGCTACCCTAGTTATGTACCATTATAAAAAAAAGAACAAAACTAATTTCAGCACATTGATATTACAATATGATGTAGCCTATTATATTTTCACAATATTTCAAGATGCAAGATTTCTCCTCATCCCCTGTTCTCCCGTTGACAGCTGACAAGTTTTGGAATTCCCATCACATTCTGTCCCAGTGACTCAGCAGCAATAAAATCCTCCTGACAGGTGTGCATCCAAAACAATTTAAATACTCAAGCCATAGATACACCTTACACTTTCCTTATTGTACCCCTGCCTGCCCAAATATGGTATATATTTAGCATAGCTGTGCATAGCTTAGCTTTCTGTGTTTACAAGTTTCCAAAGGAACCGGGAAGCCATTGGAAAGTCTCACCCTCTTCCTTTCAAGGCCATTTTTTGCGATACTGCTCTCCGTTGTTTTAACTGAAAATTGTGCGGTCGTGCGACACTGTACTCAAATAAAATTGATGTTCTTTTTTCCCATAAATAGTGGTTTCTATTGGTGGTATTTAATCACCTCTGCAGTTTTTATTTTTTGCACTATAACTTTGAAAAAAAATATATATATATTTTATACTTTCTGCTATAAAACATATCCAATAAAAAAATTAAAAAAATCTATTTTTTTCATCAATTTAGGCCAATATGTATTCTACTACATGTTTTTGGTAAAAAAGAAATCCAATAAGCGTATATTAATTGGTTTGCGCGTCTACAAACTATGGGATATATTTATGGTATTTATATTTTTATTAACTAAATGTGCTCCTAGGGAGAGCTTGCTAACTGTGTAGGGGGATGCTTTGACTGGGAGGAGAGAGAGATCAGTGTTCCTGCTTAGCAGAAACAGAAAATCTCTCTATTCCTCTCTGACAGAACAGTGATCTGCCTTGTTTACATGGATCCCTGGGTGGCGACGAACATTGTGTCTGCTGGACCTGCTGACTGGCTCCCGCTGTGTCCAATCACAGCGGGTCGCCAGGGGCATGCACACTCTCCCCAGACCCGGAAGAATCTGCAACGAACAGGTACGTTGTTTTCCGCAGCTTGGCTGCCCTGCCGGTGGGCGGTCCAGAATCGGTTAAGGAGCAACTTGCATAGTAGAAATCTTTTCTTATACACTTGATCTCCAGAAGATGTACCCTGCTTTTTGGCCAGGCCATTTTTTGCAATATGGCACAGCATTGCTTTAACTGACAATTGCGCAGTCTTGCAACGAAGTACCCAAATAAGATGTATGTCTTTTTTTCCCCCACAAATAGAGCTTTCTTTTTGTGGTATTTGTACAGCTCTATGTTTTAAAATTTTGCCCTATAGACAAAAAAAAAAAGACTGACACTTTTTGAAAAAAAATCTATCTATACTTTCTGCTATAAAACATATCCAATAAAAAAAATAGAAAAATCTAATTTCTTCATAAATTTAGGCAAATATGTATTCTGCTATTTGTTTTTGGTAAACAAAATCCCAATAAGTGTATATTGATGGGTTTGTACAAAAGTTATAACATTTACAAACTATAGGATCATTTTTATTTTTTACTAGTAATAGCAGCGATCTGCGACTTATAGCGGGACTGTGATATTGCAACAGACATTCTGACACTAACTGACACTTTTTGGGGACCAGTGACACTAATGCAGTGATTAGTGCTAAAAATATGCACTGTCACTATGCTAATGACACTGGCTGGGAAGGGGTTAACATCAGGGGAAATCAAAGGGTTAACGCTGTGCCTAGCCAATGTTTTACTATACTGTGTGAGGTGCTTTTACTAGGGAAAGAGATGGAATTTCTCTTTGCAGAGACACAAACTTCATTCCTTCCCTTCTGTCAGAATGGCGATCTCAGGCAGATCTCAGTTCTGTGTGTCTGCTATAGGGTGGACCTGAAGCATTTATACTAGTTATACAGTGCTGCACAAGACAATGTTCTCACATCGCCCCTCTGAAGGAATGATCCTGTTGGATATATTAATTCTTTACATTTTAAAATGTGTCTGCTGCCTTAAATAAAATACAGCCCAGAGTTAGCATTTTTATTTGCAAAAAAGAAACACTCACCAAATGAAAGTTGAAACAGATCAAACATCAATAAACCAATTTTTCATTTTCAGAGACATGGCATATAACATGGATTGAAAAGGAAATAAATAAGTAAATGCAAACACTTGAAGCTGAGCTCTAGGAAGATAATGTGTTAATACCCTATTTCAGCTGGTAGGGGTACAATAAGAAAAATATTTAAAGAAATTACATGTATATATAATATAGCTAATATAAATTCATAATCTGCTGTACAGCAGCACTCAGATTGGGAGGAGGAGAGGTATTACTTGGGTCCATCAGATGTCCTGCATGAACATGTGCTTACAAGGAACATGCTGACAAGAGGAGAAATATGGCCTTATCATTCCATCCCTGATTCCATTATGTTACCAAACACAGGGGAGGGTCAGGGAGTTGTGTGTTGACCAAGGTATGTTGCTTAGCTGCTGCAGAGAAAGGTCAGGTCAACAGGGTAGCTAGGTTCTCTGGATGGTCTGTGTAAATCTCAGGACTGCATAGAGAGAAATGTAAATATTTTGTTAGGTTACAGAGCCTCTGTATATATAACTATGTTTAAACTGAAATTTATACACACAAAAGAATGACTCTTTTTGCTTTTTCCGACAGCTAAGCTCAAAGACAAACCAAGCCTCATAGCAGACAGACTGCCGTGTTGTCTTTTTTACCTAACCCATAGTGCTCTGGGAAACCTTTATCATGGGAGTGCATGTCATGATTGTTAGTTGATATTTGGTTGAAAATGCTTTAAAATACACTTTTTCTGTTATCGAATATATTTTAATGCTAAGAAAAAGATAGGGTGTGTCTGACCAGTTCTGTCAGATTATGGAAGGAACTGTTTGGGTTAGTACAAAATCAAGAATACAATGAACAGGTTCAACTTTGCAAGAGTAAAAGGAAAAGTAAATACACAAGTATGAAAAAACTGTTGAAGCACAGTAACCGATAATATACTGGGAGGACCAGTTGTGTTTTTTACATTCTGTATAGAGCCTGTCATAACATAACATGTGGCCGCAACAAAGAGGATATTGAGAATAACAAGGGGGGGGGGGGGGGTGGAGGGGGAAGGAAGGTGAGAAGGGAGTGGTCAATAGAGAGGGTTTTGGGGGATATTGGTAAAAAGTGGGGAAAGGGGGTTTACAGAGTAATGGTAGGGATAGGAAGGAAGGGAAAATACAAGTAAATATCAGATCTGTTAGTATTCCAGGGATGAATGGGGACGCTTCAACATACCAATCACAGTAATATTACATACTCCAATTCTATTCAACTCAGTAGGAAACTGTACAATTGGAATTATGGAGCCAAACTGAACAAGTTGAGGATAATTGAGTATAAAACACATTTTTAAGTGGGAACAACAGTTTCCTACTGAGTTAACTAGAATTGGAGTATGTGATGTTTACATCAAGTTTACATCAATAAGTGTAAATTGAAAGGATGGTGGTGTTGGAGATTTCCACAATCTTGTTATATTGAATTGCACAGCACTATTACAGTTCTAGTTCTATTATAGTTCTAGAGTTGGGAGGAAGATTTCCCTAGGCCAACATGGAATATGGCTAAAGTAGGGTTAGGGCCAATTGGGTATCCTGCCAGTTCCGAGATTAAGATGAATATTTGATTCCAATAGGAACGGATGGATTTGCAGGAACGCATAATATGGAATAAAAAACAAATTTCCCCACATTGTCACCTGCAATGAGGGGAGTAATTGGGGTAAATCTTTGATAGCCTAGAAGGTGTGAAATACCAGTGATGAAGGAGTTTTTGATATGGCTCCCAATGATTTGAACAGTGTGAGGCCAGAGATGTATAGGCATTTTGCGTCACTTCACATTTACTTAGAGTTGGAGCACCAAAGGTTAGGTCTACTTTTAGGAGGTAAGCATAGAAAAGGGAAATACCTTTTCTTGGATAGTGATGGCTGTTGAGGTATTGGTATAAGGGTCTGTTCAGTCATATTTAGACACAATACAACTGCCAAGGATGTTAATACAATGTATATTCCACTGATTATCTTTATCTTTGACTTTAGTTTACCTTGTATAAATAAATGAAGAACACAATAAAAAACTTTATCAGAATTGAATCAAAAGCTTTTTTTTTCACAATAAAGTTTATTTTTTGAAAAATTTGTAATACAAACTTAATCATGATCTCCCGAATAAAAAGAGAAACACCAACTAGAACAAAAGAAAATGGAGGGATAGCACTACCCGATTTTTTCAAAATATTTGCAAGCAGCATCATTGGTTAGAATAATTGATTGGCAGCATAATTTGGAAAATAAACAATGGGTTATGTTAGAGGAGGATATTATGGAGACACAACTTAAATTCTTGCCCTGGATAAAGCCAGTGTTAAGACCGAAAAAAAAAAGAAATGCTGCTTTTTGTAAGAGCTACACTAAAAATCTGGGATGCTGCGTTAAAAAAAGGAAAACTCTCCATCAGGATCGGACCTATGACCCCACTGTTGTCCAATCCAGAATTCAAGCCAGCTTTAGAAACTACAAATTACTTAAAATGGAACAAAGTGGAGAATCTAAGGTTGGCCCAGATCCTGGTAGATGGAAAAATGCCAAAGCTTCAAGATTTTGAACTTGAATATAAAAATAATTGGTTACAATATCATCAATTAAAAACATTTATTGAAATAAATAAAAACGTAATAAATAGACAAATAACTAAGTTTGAACAGATAATACTGAACGAACGGAAACCGAATAATAAATTATCTAAGGTATATGAGTTATTGCTACCTACTGGAGCTGTTAGGGATTTAATAGGAATGAAAAAGTGGGAAGAAGAAACCGGAAAGATAATTACAGAGAAAGAATGGAAACATTTTTTTGGAATAAAACATAAAACATCTACAGCGATTAACCACTTGAGACCCGCGCTATAGCCGAATGACGGCTACAGCGCGGATCTCCTTTTCCGGGACTACGTCTATTGACGTCGTCCCGTGAACGAGCGGCCTGCGCGCCCCCTGAGGGGCGCACGCGACGCGCTCTGTGATCGGCGAGTCTATGAGACTCGCCTGATCACCGATCCATGCAAGGGGTCGATCCCGACCCCTTATCACGTGATCAGCTGTCAGCCAATGACAGCTGATCATGTGATATAATGGAGCCAGCGGCTGTGATCGGGACATCAGTCCCGATCATGGCCAGCCCTGCTAGTGCCCACCTGCCCCCTGCCAGTGCCCACCTGCCCCCTGCCAGTGCCACATTAATAAAAAGTAAGTGCCCCCGTCAGTGCCACCCAGCAGTGCCCACAGTGCCACCCAGCAGTGCCCACAGTGCCACCCAGCAGTGCCACCCAGCAGTGCCACCCAGCAGTGCCCACAGTGCCACCCAGCAGTGCCCACAATCTGCCTCCACAACAGTGCTGTACCTCATATGCCACATATCCGTGCCCATCAGTGTCATCTACCAGTGCCCAGCAGTGCCGCCCATCAGTGCCCAGCAGTGCCACCTATCAGAGCCACCTATCAGTGCCACCTATCAGTGCCCATCAGTCCCATCTATCAGTGGTACCTATCAGTGCCCATCCGTGCCACCCACTCGTGCCACCCATCTGTGCCACCCATCCGTGCCATCTTATCTGTGCCCATCTTTGCCCATCAGTGCCGCCTTATCTGTGCCCATCGGTGCCGCCTTATCTGTGCCTATTAGTGCCGCCTTAACTATGCCTATCAGTGCCCACCAGTGCAGCCTATCAGTGCCCACCAATGCAGCCTATCAGTGCCCACCAATGCAGCCCATCAGTGCCCACCAGTGCAACCTATCAGTGCCGCCTCATCAGCGCACTTCAATGAAGGAGAAAAATTACCCGTTTGCAAAATTTTATAACAAACTATTAAACATGATTTTTTTTTTTGCATCTTTTTTTGTTTGTTTAGCAAAAAATAAAACTCCCAGCTGTAATTAAATACCACCAAAAGAAAGCTCTATTTGTGGGAAAAAAATGATAAAAATTTTATTTGGGTACAGTGTTGTATGCCCGCGCAATTGTCATTCAAAGTGTATCAGCGCTGAAAGCTGAAAATTGGTCTGGGACTGAGGGGGGTTTAAGTGCCCAGTAAGCAAGTGGTTAAATATTGAGAGAGAAACTATAAGGTGGCAATGAGATGGTACTGGAGCCCAGTGGTGCTGAAAACAATAAACAAAGGAAATACAGAGAAATGTTGGAGGTGTAGGGTAGAAAGGGGGACGATGGAACATATCTGGTATGGATGTGATAAAGTGAAAAGTTTTTGGAATAAGATTTTTGAGATACATCAGAAAGTGGTTGGAATAGAGATGAATCCAGATATAAATGTAGCATTATTTTCTCTCACGGCAGATACAATAGATAGTATGAAAACTGGGATAATACAATATATGACAACAGCAGCTAGAACAGTAATAGCACAAAAATGGAGAGAAACAAACAGTCCAACGGTGACAGAATGGATATGTGAAATGAACGAAATGCAATTCATGGAAAAACAAATAAGAGAAGAAGGATATATAAAAAATCAAATACCAGCAATATGGAAGAGATGGGAAGAATTTCGGACCTCAAGTACCATGGCAGAATATCTATAAGTAGAAAAGTAATAAGCCCATGGCAGAATAGGTGGGAGGGGAGGGAGCGAGGAAATTGAAAAATAATTATAGAATTTTTTTTTTGTATGAATGTGGCGAGAATGATCAGGAAGAAAGGAACGGGAAATATAATAAAGTAAGGTAATAGAGAAAATTGAGATCCCTTAGTTGAGTTATAAAAGAAGAATGTAATGTTTGTTTTAATGTATGGTGTTTTAGTTGGATTATTGTGTAATGTGTATTTTATCTTTTTGTAAAAAAAATAAAAATAAAAAGGAGATTTGATGACAAACTTAATCATGAGTAAAAAGGAAACGACCAAATCACAAATACAGAAAATATGAAGGCAGGGCTGGACTGGGACAAAAATTTGGCCCTGGACTTCATCCAGACCAGCCCACTTTAATTTTGCAAACAAGCACAAAAACAGTATATAAAACTATACGTAATTGTGCAAAAAAAAAACATAAGTAGCATAACATAAGGAGTCCTTATTAATCTCTTTTATTATTTCACTTATTCTCCTCTGTATTTTTCTCATCTTTCTCACATCACTGCATGAAGTTGAGGGCAAGCCGCGCAGCCATTACTTTGTCACTGAAACCGGCCCACTGAGCCATCGGCCCACCGGGAAACTCCCTGTAGTCCCAATGGCCAGTACATGCCTGTATGAAGGTACAAACAGTCAATTGTGTAGTTATTAACACAGCTACAGTATGAGAAGTAAATCAATTTAAAGATAAGGTTAAACAAAATGTTATAACATCATAAACCAGAAGAAAAGAAAAATAATGTGGTATATAATTTGCATCACAGTAAGGTAATCATTCTTAATTCAGAAGGTTACCAATTCGCTTATATTCAACAACTGGTAACACAGTACATTACAATGTACAATTTTATACACTGTATATCCACTTGAAAACCAAGCCTTTTCTGACGCTTTTTGTTTACAAGTTTAAATCGGTATTTTTTTGCTACTCTACGGTGGGCTTCTGACACCACATGGGAAGCAGGAAACGTGAAAAGAGCACCAAGCTCTGAGTCTGTGTTCATCTCAAGTCCTAGTGAGTGATCCATAAAGAGCAGATTCCTTCTTTTCAGGATATCTTACACGCACATTAAGATCCCTTGAGGATCTATGGGTCTGGTAAGTGGCCACCTATTTTATTTAATGACACAGCACTGGCACCTTTAATTGATTTTGCATGAAGACACTGTTGCTTAAAGGAGATGGATGGACACTCATAGTTGGCATGGCAGCTTATTAATTTATTTATGAACTTTTCGTTTATGAATTTTGTGACACAATATTAGATCCACTGATAGTGGACTGAATGCACTAGTCACATTGTTATTTTTATATATATATATATATATAATATATATGTTAATAATTTCACATTGTACATTTGAATGTACTTTTTAATGATGTAGTGCATTCAGATAGTCAGATGTTTAACTGCAGGATTTATCACGGTTTATATTTGTTTATCCAGCATTGGTATATATGTAAGTTTTAACTTTTCATCTTTCTAACATTACTATCAGATCTGTTAGTATTCCAGGGATGAATGGGGATGCTTTAACATACCAGTCACAGTAATATTACATACTCCAATTCTATTCAACTCAGTAGGAAACTGTACAATTGGAATTATGGAGCCAAGTTGAACAAGTTGAGGATAATTGAGTATAAGACACATTTTTAAGTGGGAACAGATGTTGGCACTTAAAAATGTGTCTTATACTCAATTCTCCTCAATGTGTTCAAGTTGGCTCCATAATTCCAACAGTTTCCTACGGAGTTAACTAGAATTGGAGTATGTGATGTTTACATCAAGTTTACATCAATAAGTGTAAATTGGAAGGATGGTGGTGTTGGAGATTTCCACAATCTTGTTATATTGAGTTGCACAATAGATTCACTATTATAGTTCTAGAGTTGGGAGGAATATTTCCTAGGCCAACATGGAATATGGCTAAAGTAGGGTTAGGGCCAATTGGGTATCCTGCCAGTTCTGAGATTAAGATGAATATTTGATTCCAATAGGAATGGATGGATTTGCAGGAATGCATAATATGGAATAAAAAACAAATTTCCCCACATTGCCATCTGCACTGAGGGGAGTAATTGGGGTAAATCTTTGATAGCCTAAGAGGTGTGAAATACCAGTGATGATGGAGTTTTCGATATGACTCCCAATGATTTGAACAGTGTGAGGCCAGAGATGTATAGGCATTTTGTGTCACTTCCCATTTACTTAGAGTTGGAGCACCAAAGGTTAGGTCTACTTTTAGGAGGTAAGCATAGAAAATGGAAATACCTTTTTTTGGATATTCATGGCTGTTGAGGCTTTAACATATTTATTTTTTATTTTTATACTGTCCCTTTATTTATTTCTTTTTTTTATCAATGTTATTCCCATCACAAAGAATGTAAACATCCCTTGTAATAGAAATAGGGATGACAGGTCCTCTTTATGGAGAGATCTGGGGTCGCAAACACCCCAAATCTCTACTTTACCTTTAAAAGCAAAAGATCAAAAAATAATATTTTTTTGAGGGTGTGGCTTGGATGGCAGCAGGACCAGATGCACGACACTGAAGCTCCTCGTCTGGCCTGCCTTATACCACAGTGATCAGCACCTCTGGCTGGCTTATAATGGGCAAGTCCAAGCGCAAAAGAGCCCAGTACCCAGGGACCCAGTACCAGGTCCTCCTCCGCTCCACACCCGCTGATAACAGAGTATTTCTATATAATAACAGACTCCACGAGGCCAAGATGGCGCCGTTGGCATCCTCTACGGGCGCCTCTCCTGCTACGTTGCCTGCATCCATACCTCCGGGAGCTGAAGAACTAAGGTATGGTTCGGAGGGGAGCCTAGCAACAATAGGTGACCAGGGCCCCCCTCCCGCTCCCAGGCCATTGTCCTCAGCCTTACAGGCGGCCACCTCACGGACATCCAGTCACAGCTGCAGCTCCCATATTCTGTGGCACAGGCCGTGCTCTCCACTGGCGCCCCTTCCATATGTGCCTCCCAGGGAGCTGGGAACAACAGAAACAGCCCAGGCAGGGGCACAAGGGCTGAAAACATCACAAGACCCCCCCTCACTTGCTGGCAGGGGACCATACTCCTAGCATGCCTCCCCCCTCTGACATGTCACCCACACCAAGGCAGCCTGCTCCCTCCTCCCATTCCTCTACTCCATGGGATTCCCCCACTCCTAAATGGGACCCTTGTTCCCTCCCGCAGTGGACCCAAGGGAACAAGAAGAGACCAGCCCCATCGGAACCCCACCAAGGGTAATTACATCACGTCAAATGCAAGGCCTCCCCGTTAAGACACCTGTCCACCCTCCTCTCCTTAGTCCACTGCCTCCAGGGGCCCGCATGGCACAGGGAGCAGGAACGGGAATGGAGTGGGGTGCACAGGGCAATGGAGACTTTGACATAGATCCTGAGCCATACACTTCATGGAGAGACTATGTTCGTTGCATGCCCACATAGCAGGACTTTTGCATTCTTATCCAGGAGGTCCGTGAAACATGCAGATCAGAGATTAACATGTTGCGGACGGACCTACAGGGTTTCATCATTGGAGGACGAGAGTGAGGACACCAAACTTGAGATTTCCCAAATACACTCTCAACTTGCCTCACAAGCGAACACCCTCCATGATTTCCAGCGCCACCTTGAGGACTTGGATAATAGGGGCAGGCGAAACAACATCAGGGTCCAAGGCCTCCTGGACACCAAAAGGTCAAGCTTGATCGAGCCCACGAGCCCTTCGACCCCGGGGGATGGGCGTTAGGCCACGTGATGTGATATGCAGAGTCCATAACTACACCCTTAAGGAAGAAATCATGAGAAAAACCCGCAACATGCGCTCTGTCGAATTTGACGGCGCCTCAGTTCAACTCTTTCCGGATCTGTCATGGCTTACACTCCAGAAAAGACGATCTCTACAACCACTTTTGTCGCTACTAAGGGAACATGACTTCCGGTACCATTGGGGCTTCCGTTTTTGCCACACGGCAAAAAAGATGGGAGATCCACAACGCTCAGATTCCCGGAAGAACTCCAGGCTTTTTGCAGAGACTTGGACATTCCTGTTCCAACTGCACCCGGCTGGGAACCTCTCCCAGTCCCACCACCACGCCGGTCCCCTGGACCCAGGTGGTGGGCAGAAAAGTCCAGGATCCCGCTCATCTGGCGTCTCCCCGTCCTCCCGCAGACACCGAGCCTAGGCTCTTGACGTGAACACTGCCACATCTGATGGTCCATGAACTGGACTACCCTACAATTCCTCAAATCTGGGTCATTAGATGAACTATAATTAGAGTTATATGTCGTGAGCCCCCCTACCACAGCGCTCCTCTTGGGGGCGCCGGACCAGGGGGCTCATCTATGCTACTACCGGAGATGCCCTGTCTCTAATTTAGCATAGGTTTTAGTAAACACACCTTATCCCTGCCAAAAGCAGTCTAATCTAGCCCATAGTCCTCAATTCTTGGTCCCTGGTGCAATCCGTATCAGGTTGGTATGTTGGAAGTCCCCCCTCCCGGCACCCCTCAAAGGGGGCATTGGTTCAGGGGACTTGTCTATGCCCTGCTCTGAGGCACTAGGCCTCTAGCCCCACTTGCCTCCCCGTGAGAAGTTGCCCTGTTGATGTGTTGAAATGTTCATAGGTTATAATTATGGTTACTATGGTTACTACTATAATGATAAAAAGAACTGTAAACGGGGCAATGATTGGGGCAATATTTATAGCCTTCATTGCTGGCCAACCTCCAGCAACATAGATAGGCAGGCCGAGGAGCATTTCATCTCTCCCTCGGTCATGTATCCTACCCCCCGGGACTCTCTGACTGGCTTTCTGCATAACAATCTTGCTAAGTATAACAACCCCTGGCAGGCGAATCCACAGTACCCCCGTTGGAGGAGGCCCCTCAGAGACTCCCAAGATGCCACCAACTTCAGGTGGGTTAAATTGTGAAATGTTATCAGTATTCAAACCTGTGTTGAGCCTTATATCTGGTTAATTGTTTTTGTCTTTCTTCCTTTCCTAATGTCTAGGCTCCCCTTTCCTTTCTTTACTCCTTCTCTAACCTTCCTGGATGCCCCCTGCCCGCGAGGGGAAGATCTTGACCGGTCAGCCGGATCCCCTGCACTGAGCCCACCCGGGTATTGCAGCGGATGGATTCCCTGATCCCCTGGAACATGATGGGCGGGATAGGTAAGCAAAATGTTCTCGTATCTCAGTATCCACCATGATTGACATACTGTCGTTAAACGTGAAAGGCCTGAACTCCAATATCAAATGCAGTCTAGCCCTTCGTGAGTTTAACCACCCCAAGGCAGACATTATTTTCATTCAGGAGACTCGCCTTACTAAGTCAGGCACCTTGACGTTCGCCCACAAACACTATGCCAAAACTTACCTCACCTCCAACCCACGTAAACGGGCAGGTGTAGCGATCCTTTTTAAACAAGGTTCCCAATTATAATCCTTTATAATTATAATCCTTATATGCAGACCCATATAATGCAGGCCATTACCTTATCATACGAGGTACCTGGAATGGCTCCAGTCTAACTTTATGCAATATCTAGCACCAAATGTTAACCAGATCCCCTTCCTCACCAAAGTGTAAAAGCGACTGTATACAGCTCCCCACCAGTATCTGGTTATAGGAGGAGACTTCAATTTAACCTACTCCCCAAGCCTGGATAAGCTGTCAGTCGGCCCCGGGAAAGCCTCTGCGGCAGCCGATAAAAAATCCACTCTATTCCGCCAACTAACTAGAAAATATGCCGTTTGACGCCTGGCGTGCTATGTACCCATCCGCTAAGCAATTTACCTTCTTCTCCCACCCACATAATTCGCACTCGCGTCTAGACCACTTTTTCGTTAATGCCCCGACTTTGCGTGCTTGCACAAGTTCAGATATTCAAGCGATCTCAGGGTCCGATCATGCGCCGATCAATCTGTCGCTGAAACTCGCCCCAGGCTCTTCCCGAGTATGCCACTGGCGTCTCAACGAACTTCTGCTCAAGCATGACCCTTCTAGAATGGAACTAGAGCAAACTCTGAGGCTCTACTTTACCGAAAACACTTCCCCCGAGGTATCTCCCACCTCCATATGGGAAGGACACAAAGCAGTGTTTCGAGGCCAGTGCATAGCGCTCTCTACTGCCCTAAAGCGGAATGCAAACAAGACAAGATAGCTTTTGCTTAGTTGGCATCGAAATTTGGAGGCCCGCCTGCTGTCCTCCTCTACCCTCCAAATGCTCAGGGCATTGGTGAGCACTAGAGCAAGCTTAAGAGACCTGGAGGTTGGGAGGATGGAGAAAGCCCTTCTCCGTCTACACCAAACCTACTATGACAAGGCAAACAAATCACACACCCTTCTAGCAAGGCAACTCCACGAGAGGACAGCAGCCACCTCACTCACCTACATCAAGGATGCAAACGGCTCCCTGCAATCTCACGCATCTAAAATCGCTCAACTTTTTATTGATTATTACACCACCCTATATAATGATCCGAGCGACCCACACAATTCCTCTCCACCTGCATTAGCCCAAGCTATCGACGCTTATCTAGCAGATTGCGACCTTCCGTACCTCTACTACAAAACCTTTATGCCGCTTCTTCTCCCCCGGATTACATCACTATTTAACTCCTTCATGATTAATACACCCATCCCAAGGGATATGCAAACATCCTTTTTAACAATGATCCCCAAGCCAGATCTAGCATTTTTTACTAAGCTACTGGCTAACAGACTAAATAATTTCATGCCTTTATTAATACACAAGGACCAAGTGGGGTTCATCCCCGGTCGACAGGCGACAGGGACTTTAAGATATCCCTGTTTGCGGATGATGTCCTATTAACCCTGACCCAGCCACAAATCTCCCCGTCAAATCTACATGTAGAATTGGAAAGATATAGTACCCTTTCAGGCTATAAAATCAATAGCTCCAAGACTGAAGCCCTCTCTCATAATATGGTCCGCAGACACTATCAGCCCTCTCCCAATTATTTCACTACACATGGAAATCATCCTCTCTGAAATACTTAGGGGTCTACCTTACACCTACATTTGAGACCTTATACAAGGCCAACGTCCCCCAGCTATTCACTGATATTAGGGCCTCCCTAAATGGAAAACCTTAAAGCTGCCCCTCTTTTACCGCCTAGTGACCCTTAAGATAGCAATCCTCCCCAGACTCCTTTATCTCTATGGGACACTCCCCATCCCAATCCCAACAGCGCATCTCAGGACACTCCAGGGTGATCTAATAGAGTTCTTCTGGAATTAACCTCCCTAGCGGTATCCCCGAGCGTGACTCGGGTTAGGTTTTCTATTGTACTATCGGTAACCCCGAGTCACGCTCGGGGTAACATTGCAGAGCGGCGAGCGGAGATCTTACCTTCTCCCTGCGCTCCAGCGATGTTCTCCGCTGTCCTCCGTGTCCTCCCCTGTGATCGCCGACGCGATCGCCGGCGAGGTCACGCCATCCTCACTTCCTGGTTCCGTTCTCTGCGAGCAGCAGCGGCGCACGGGAGAGGAACTGGGCGGAAAATTCAAAAACTTACACAACACAAACACATAAATAGAGGTGATACATTGTAATCTGAGAGGATTACACTGTATCATCTCTATCTGACAGATAAACCATACAGTGCCCCTTGCCTCCAATAAAATAATATCTAACATGGCTACAAAAAAGCGCCAATTCGCTACAAAATCGCCATTGGACCAGCTGAGTGACAGCGATAGCGACACGGAGTTGCTCGCAGAAATTAGCGATAGCGAGTCGGTGGGAGATTTGTCGTCTGACACTGACACGGATCTGACAAGTGACAGCGGTGATGATCCTGCACCTGACCTCAGCGATGTGCGCAATTGGTGCCCTATCGACTGCGATACAGACCAGGTAGCGCCGCCAAGATTCCCTTTCACTGGATCACCTGGGATGAAGGTAGATGTCGAACGTGACAATCCCCTGGCATACCTGCAATTATTTCTCACTGAGGATGTAATTGAAAAAATTGTCACAGAGACAAATCGCTACCAGGTACAGCAATCCGCTACGCTGCATGCCAGGTTTTCCCGAAGCAGAAAGTGGGAACCTGTGACCAAAGAGGACATCTGGCAGTTTCTGGGACTCATCATTCTTCAGGGAGTGGTGGGGAAACCGCTCCAAAAATGGTACTGGACCACCAATAAATTATTGGCCACTCCGTTTTTTGGCACCGTGATGTCGGAATACCGTTTTTCCCTCATCATGAAATATTTTCATTTCACGAACAATGAGGAGTTTGATGAGGCCACACATCCTGCACCCAAACTCAAAAAAATCTGGGAGGTATCGCAAATTATTGTGAGCAACTTCCAGCGGACCTACATGCCAGAAAGGGACGTCTGCGTGGACGAAAGCTTGATGGCCTACAAGGGACGCCTGAGCTGGATACAATTTATTGCGTCCAAAAGAGCGAGATTTGGAATAAAGTCCTACATGCTCTGCGAGTCATCCACCGGGTACATATGGAATGTGGTCATTTACACCGGTAAAGGCACAAAGTTCAACCCCAGGTACAGCGGCTATGGGATGGCCACATCATCAGTCCTCACACTGCTGGAGCCATTGCTGAACCAGGGATATTGTGTCACCATGGACAATTTTTATACGTCTCCGGAACTTTTTGATGTTTTGCTAAGAAACAAGACCGATGCGTATGGTACGGTTAGGCCCAATCGGCGTGACATGCCATCTCTGTTCTCCCGGAAAAATCGAAAAACCAGAGAAATGGTTGCCTGGCAGAAGGGTAAAATGATGGCAATGCGATGGTGAGATAAGAAGGACGTGTGTCTGATGAGTACCATGCACAATACCGCCACTGCCATGGTCCACACCAAACGTGGGAAAGATGTGCTGAAGCCGCAAGTCGTCATAGACTACAATTGCACTATGGGAGGCGTGGACAGAGCTGATCAGGCAATGACATTTTATCCGGCTATGCGCAAGCAGCAAAAAAAATATTATAAAAAGATTTTCCGGCATCTTCTGGAGCAATGCCTTTGGAACGCATATGTCCTATATAGAGCACAGAGTCGCAAGCCTCTTATTCATGCGGATTTTACCTGGAAGGTGGCGGAGCAGATTTTCCTCCAACACCAGACACCATCAGGATCTGGGATCAGACCTGGACGACATGCTGTTGACGTTGTCAACCCAGAACGCCTAACAGGTCGTCACTTTGTGGACTACATACCACCAACCGCAAAAAAGGCAGCACCTACCAGGATGTGTGTGGTTTGCTGCTCAAATAGAGATGGCAGTGGGAAAAAAGTCCGAAAAGAAAGTCGGTTCTATTGTCCGGATTGTGATGTTGGACTGTGTGTTGTACCCTGCTTCAAAGTGTATCACACTCAGGATGTTTATTGAATTTTCTTTGTTTGACAAATTTCATTATTTCACATTACTTTATTGAATAAAATTATATTATTTATAAGATTATAATTCATGATTTTGTGTTTCTAACTTTATCACATCTGGGATGTCTACTAGAGTCTTGTTTGGTCAGGTTTTAGTAAGTAATTACTAAGAATTACAGGCCTATGATACATAACACCAAATTTTCATGCAAAAGAATTGTACCGCTTTTGGAATGGAATTCCTGACAGAATCATACCGCCAGGGAGGTTAAAAGAGGCATTGGATCACCAGACCCATACCATACGCACCCCTCGGAACCAAGGGGGACTCGCCTTCCCCAACATAGCCAAATATTATTTGGCAGCCCAAATGCGTCCAATTGCATCCTGGTGTACACTCCATGCCTATAACCGATGGACTCAAATCGAAAAGCTGTGGCTGGCTCCAACCCATCCTAACTCCATGCTGTGGAGTACAGATGTTAGTCTCGGTGGGTCCCAACTGCTGGGACCAATGGCGCTCGTACGCACATTGTGGCGACGTGCCAAAACAGTATACCTGCTCACTTCCACAGCATCCCTGGCCACCTCTTTTTTGTTTACCCCCAACGTCCCAGACAGCTTGACATCACAGATTTCCCAACACTGGATCAATAGGGCCTTGTTCCGATACGGACAGTTGTTAGACATTAGGACCAGAATGCTAAGGTCATTCCAAGAACTGACAGATACTTTTGATCTGCCCAGGCAAGCTTTCTTTAGCTACCTGCAAATCGGCCACTTTGCACAGTCTTTCACGCCAAACCTACAATTCTTCCCCTTAACTGAGTTAGAGAAAATATGCTTGGGGGGCTCATCCCCTAAGGGGATGATAGCGGACATGTCACCGGCAGGACCGCGGCATACTTATATGGATAAATGTGAGCGGGATCTGGGGGAGGTCATACCTTTGAAGACACGGCAGCTTATTTGGTCACGGCATCTAAAAGCTCCATATGTACCTTATATAAAGAAAGTCAACACAAGGGCATGCTTCACTGGTACCAATCCCTGGAACTGCTCCACTCTATATACCCATCAGCCGACTCTCGCTGCTGGCGTTGCCAGAGATTGGTGGGCACGCTGTATCATATCTACTGGACTTGCCCACAGATCATCCCTTATTGGGAAACAGTTAAATTCTTATTACAAGCTGTTTTTGAGGTGCAAATACCATTGGATCCTAAATTGTTCCTATTGGGCCTCCCTCCTACCTCATTCTCAAGATCCTCCAAAAAACTCCTAGCCCAAGTGCTGACGGCCAGGCGATGCTTAATAGCCCTAAAATGGAAAAAAGGGAACCCCCCTCACTGGTCGAACTGTATACCAGAATTAGGGATGTCAAATGGATGGAATATATGACAGCCTCCCTAAATAATACTCTTGACAAACATAACAGGATATAGGAACTATGGGATAGGATGGAGGCTCCCAAACTCAGCTGATCCAGGGTGGGTATTCCTCCTGGGTGATGCGGAGGCTCAGGGTCGGGTGGGCGTTCTTTATTCTTTCCCTTTTTATCTATTACTTACTCTTCCTTTTGTCTTATGTCTGTTTCCGCTAGCCCTCATGTCCTTACCTACTTTTTCCACTTTCCCATCATCCCCCCTTCCATGTTAATCTACGCCACATAATTAATTAATGTTTGGATCAGCAGTATTACTCAGGTCTTGATTCGCACCTTAAATATGCCTAGGTGGTTATGTAATGTTTTAGTTTCTGCTTTTATTTCCCATGTTCCTGTTACTTAACCCACTGACCTCTGTAGCCGGGACTACATGTCTATGCAAGTGAATGGTTGTACAGGCAGATAGTTTGTTAAGTACCACATACCACAATGAGTAACTTTGCATGTGACAACCTCAGATTACTTATTGTATCTTTTAATTTCCCTGTATCTTTGTTAAAAATTGGAAATTCAATAAAATGTCAGTTTAAAAAAAAAAAAAACCCCTACAATGGAAGTGACGTCATGAAATTGCTCCGGTCCTACAAAACCAGCGATCAAAGACGATCTAGTTTTTTTATCACCTCTGTAACCAGCCAGTGGAATCGTTGGATAATTTTTCAGGCGTGCCGGTGGAAGTGTTGAGCCCGAGAAACACCGGCGAGCAGTGGGAGGCATCCCCTCTCCGCTTCTGAAAGCGTTCCAGCAGCTCATGAGCTGCTCGGCATGCTTTCATGAGAAAGCCAGCCGCTGGCTAAAAAAGAAAAATACTGGGGTTATACCAGGTCAGCCATAACCCCGGTAAACCACTTGCAAACCACAATGTGGATATGAGAATGTTATATTATAAACACATTTAAAATTTGTTGTAATTGCTGATATTCAACCTAGCTTCTCAATAGGTGGGTCATTGGAAAGATAGATTAACTTAGCTTTTTAGCTTTCCCTTTAAATTAATTTACTTTTCCAATGACCCGCCTATTGGAACATTTTCATATATAATATTGTACATTGGAATTTACTGTGTTACCAATTCTGTATCAGAAAAAAAGAAAACTTGCATTTAAACATCACAAATGCATACTGTATGTCATGAGTAAAATTTAAACATTGATAATGCTGTGTACAATAATTTGCATTAATGTTGATAATCATTCATGTTTTTTTATGGAAGGTAGAACTGTAGTGCACTGAATGAGCCTTCCGCTATAAAAACATCATGTCTCTGCCTGCTCCTGACTTCTACTATTTTTTTTACTGTCATTTGACACGCTGCAGCTTATAGCATTTCATTTCAGTTCATCACATGATGTTTCCTTTCATAGACCACTTAATTAAATCTATTTTTTTTATTTTGCTTACTGAGATAAATATGGCGTTGCTGCATATTTATGATTTCCATTTCTGTAATTACATGGCTCAAAAGACTAGGTTAATCTGGCCTGCTAAACAAAAGCAGAATTGCCTTTCTACAGTATGTATTCTCTGTCACAGTGCTTGGTGCTCAAATGCTTGCTTTAATACAGTGTGTTCATCATATCTCAATATTGTGCATTCTTTGGCTAGATATTCTAGTATATTCAAATGTGCAGATTGCTTATTTAAACCATGCAGTTTTCCAGGTTTTAAAGAATTTTCTAGTGAATCATTTTAATTTTGTACAAAGATAAGAATAAACAATGCTGAAAATATATGGCTTTTTATGCTAATTTATAGAAAGACCGTAATATTGTGTTAATATTTTTTTTTTAATCCGATAACTTCTTTATTGCTTTTACATACATACTCAGAAAAAATACATTACAATACAAACAAACTCAACATACAATCCAGATACAGGTACCAACAATTAAAACCACCCAAAAAATAAAAAAAACACAACCCTATACTCAAAACCTAAACCTCTCTCCTCTAAACCCACACTAGCTATAGAGTCCCCTTCATATCCAGACCAAAATCCAACCAACCACCTCCTCTATATATTCTCGAAATTCCCTAGACAGTCTTGATGCATAAACATATTTCTCTTTTAACAGATCTTCCCTAATTTGTATTCTCCACTCCTCCACTGTTTGGGCATGTACTAATATCCATTTTTGAGCTATTAACTTAGGTGCCTGAAACAGGTTTCTCAATGTTGTAATTTAGTCACCGTTCAAGATCCCAACTTGTTCCATCATATTTAATAAACACAGACCTAGATATAGCGGCAACTCTGTTCCTAACAAGCTGTTAATAGTCTCTATTACCCCCCGCCAGTATCGGTGAAGTTTGGGACATTTCCATAACATATGAATGAAGTTTGCTGGCTGGCCCCTGCATCGAGGACAGAGAGAGGAGTCCCTTGGTTTCCATTGAAATCATTTCTCAGGAGTGTGATACACCCTGTGTAAGATAAATAGTTGTGTTAACTTTTGTGTAGTAGATAAAGTAAGATCAGGGACTGTGGATAAGTCCTTTGACCATTGGTCATCTTACATTAGACCCAACTCACATACCCATTGAGCCATGGATGGTATAACTACTCAATCTTGAAATGTAATATATAGTACCCCATATAATCATGATATAAATCTTTTATTTTGTACCTTAGATTCTAATAACGAGATTATTGTTGATTTATTTAATCTTAATTTTAAATCGCAGGAGTGGAACTGTGCTTTTATAGCATGTCTAAGCTGGAGGTATTGAAAAAAACTATTCTTTGGGATTTCATATTCTTCGATTAATTGAATAAAAGATTTTAAAGTATCCTCCTGGAAAATCGAATCCTTGCAGTTTTCCCAATTCCTCATAGTATATATTTAGCCATATTGGGGCATGGGATAAATACCTCTTTATATTGGTAGTATTTTTCATTTCCTGCCAGACTCTATCAAATAATGTTTAATAATTTTAAAGCAGAACTTGAGTTTTTTTTTTCAAAAAGTAAAAAAACAAAAACAAAAAAACTACTCACTGCAATATTTACCTTGAATCAGAAGCTGTCTCATTCAGTAATTCCTTTTTGCCACTAGAGATTACTAGTCTTCTGGGTTGATTGATAGGCTATGTCATTCAATCCAGTTCTTCTGAGTCCTGGCTACCTGCACTCACCCACTAGGGCAGCATCATAACTCAACTTGGGTCAGCTTATCACTGCACTGGATGGTGCCATTATGTGAGTGGTATTCAGTGTAACAGTAAGACCACCCACTGTCGCTGCTGGAGAAGATCAAGAGTCCATGACATCACCAGACTGAACAAAAGACCCTTGTAAAAAAGATATGCATACAGAAGTGGTGTGAAAGATAGTGCATTTAATAAGCTAAAGTTTTAAAAGTACATTTATTTATGATGGCTTAGCAATATAGTATTTTTGAAATAGTTTAATTGACCTTTAACCACTCCACTTAGACACCTTCCAGCCCAAGCCAATTTTCAGCTTTCAGCGCTGTAGCAATTTGAATGACAGTTGCGCAATCATACAACACTGTACCCAAACTCATTTTTTATCATTTTGTTCCCACAAATAGAGCTTTCTTTTGGTGGTATTTGATCACCTTTGCAATTTTTATTTTGTGTGCAACAAATAAAAAAAAGACAGAAAATTTTGAAAAAAGTTTTTCTTTGTTTCTGTTAAAACTTTTGTAAATAAGTACGTTTTATTTTTCAATTATGGGCACTGATATGGCTGCACTAACGGGCGCTGATAGGGCGGCACTGATGGGCACTGATAGGTGGCACCAATGAGGTGGTACTGATGAGGTGGCACTGATGGGCATTGATGATAGGCACTGATAGGTGGCACTGGTATGCAGCACTGATAGGTGGCACTGGTATGCAGCACTGATGGGCACTCATAGGCGGCACTGATGGGCACTCATAGGCGGCACTGATGGGCACTCATAGGCGGCACTGATGGGAACTTATGGGTGGCACTGATGGGTACTTATGGGTGGCACTGATGGGCACAGATGGGCACTGATAGGTGGTAATGATGACACTGATGGGTGGCATTGCTGGGCATCGCTGATTTCACTTGTTTCCTGATGGTGCCAGTCAGTGACCATGTGTGGGCACTGATTGGCACAGATTGGGCTGTCATTTGTACATGTGGATGGCCATTGGTTACATACTTGGCCATCCACATGTTGCCCCCCTTCCTGGTGGTCCTGGGGGCTTCCCTGGTGATCTAGTGTGGGCATCAACAATCAGCGCAGATCCCCCCTGTCAGGAGAGCCGGCGATTGGCTCTCTTGGCCGATCAATGGCTTTTCCTGTTTACATCGTGATCAGCCGTGATTGGGCAGGGCTAATCACGTGGTAAAGAGCCTCCGACTGAGTCTCTTTACCGAGACCACCGATATCTCTCAGGACAGGAAGCAATTTAAAATTTCTCCAATGGGATGCAGACAAAATGAAAACACATGTAGCGCCCTTCCCAACCTCCAGAGGCCTGGTGAAGACCCCCAGAGATGGGAAGAGCTAAAATTCCTCCTCAGGGTGCAGGTTATTAGGCATGGTGGGTGTTGTGCAAGGTGGAAAGATAGGCGCCAGTCACTTTTAGAAATAAACAAAGAAAAGTTTATTTCGCTTAACAGGACTGTGGGAGAGAGGGGCAGGGCACAGGACACCCTTAGGCAAATGCAATAGCAAATTAGCAGACCGGCAGACTCTTCAGACAAAATGTAGAAAAGGATAGACAGCATTACAGAAAAAGTGCTTTTAAGCTGTAGCAACAGCTGTCTCCTGTAGCAACAGTTGTCTCCTATAGTAACAACTCAACTCACAGCATCTCACTTAAATTCCTCGGATGAGTTCTCTCCTGAAGCTTACCCAGCAACATCATAGTCCTCGGCTTATGAAGAGTCTCCTCTGGTATTTCCTCAGAACTCCATCCCTCTCAGCATGCCACTGGAAACAAAAGCTGTTGACCCTCTGGCATCTTCCTCTCCCATGCCTCCCGGCATCGACCAGGCTCCCTTCGACAGAGGCCCTGAACACATGGCTAGGCCTCAGGCTCCAGGCCTGCACCTAAGCAGCTGCTTCTCACACACCCACCCTGATGGCAGTCCGGGTGGAAAAAGATCCAGATCATCTGACCTCCTCCAAATAAGTACCTTCTCAGAGGCATCATCAGCAGCAAAAGAAACTCCTACTGATTGGCTGAGTATACAGACTCATAACCTGAATTCACTGTAATCCATGACACTAATGCCAAAGGTAACAGTGCCACCCATTGACAAAAGAGAGAAACTGCAATTAAAACCAGGCTTAGGAGAAACCCATTTGATTAATAGACTAGCAATTAGCCAGGCTAGCTACCACCCAGCACAACTAAATTTAATAGCAGCCCTGTTTAGGACAAGAGTGCTACGCACATTTTAAGCTGCATAAGGATTGATTGGAATTTATGTTTTTTTTGTGTCTTCCAGCCATTGTGATAACCCTTCCCACCTATTTCTTTCCTATGCCTTTAGGGAACTTACAAACTTTGGTTCTCCAGGTGGGTTTAACATCCCAGGCTAAAGCAGAAAAAAAGTTTGTTTATAAAATGCAATCTATTATCAAAAAGTGTAGGACTCTAACACAAAAGAAAAAACAATGTGAAATAAATTATGACATCTCAGAAATCAAAATTGAGCAGCCCACAGTGGAAAGACCTATGATTTGTTGCAACATTGTGGTAAGCTACTTTGAGGTATGTTATTAGTAAACACACTCATTTATACACAATCAGTATAGTACACAAAAAATCTCAATACTTATGCAGCTAGCAAGAGAAATATTTATCTAATGGCAGTTAACCACATCGACTGTTGGTTGTGTTAATTAAAATACAGAAATGTTGCTATTTTGGATGACATGTAGAATAAATTAATATTTCATGGAGAGCTGATATATTTAAGCAAACAAAAGACACAACTGAGCAAGAGTACAGTAGAAGAGGAGCAGATGGATATTCTAGTATTTTATAGCTTAATGATTCAAATAATGTTTTATGTTCTGTTCGTTTTCTCTTTTAATATTTTGCTGTTCCAATTTTGCATTGACTGCCCTGCTTATAACTCCTCAAATTGTACAAACTGCTCATTGTCTAAACATAACAGCTCTGTAACATTTTAAGTTAATTCCCACGCTGAAAGATCAGTTTAAGAAAATACATTTCATAGATGATAATGGCTAAAGCTGACCTATGAGCCTAAGGGGTAAACAGCATGGATGGACAAACTCTTGCTGTGACTATTGTATGCTCACAGCTAGCACCACCAGCTATCAAAATACCAGAACAGTTCATCCATCTGACTAAATGAAGGTGGGGTTCGAATGACAATTTTCCACCCAGTTCCTTACATTTTTTATTCAAAGGATGTTTGGTGGGAGGATGCCACCAGGGCTGCCTACGAAGTAAATTTTAGCCACTTAATCAATAACCAGCCAAAATTCTCTCTGTGTATGTGCTGCTTAACAAAGGTCATTGTAATCTCAGGCTACTGAGTGATTAAACCACTATTTACTAATTATGCAATCTGCAACAGATAGAAATCAATAGCTAACAAATAGTTTAAATCATCCAGCAACATGAGGTTGAAGTTGCCTCTGCAGTTTAACTCTAAAGCCAGAAGTAGACAATTTGAATCTTGGCCTGTTCAGTAGGGACCGGCTGAGATTCAAACCATGTATGGGTAGGCTGATTGTATCCACATCAAACCATCAATCGACTTGGGTACAAACAGCATGTCAAATATTTCATGCGATTATTGCTATAGCCGTTAGCAAAAATCACTGTGTTCTCCCAGCAGGAGTGCCCCCCCCCCTCGCTGGAGAACACAATAGCGCCACAGTAGGGAATTCTCCCATCAACATTGGCTGTGTTGCACCGTTGCACCATCTATGGCCGCCTTAGCAAAATATTACAAAATATGCATGATTATTGGGTATATTTATAAATGTTTTTACACAAGATTCAGCCAATTTTTACTCCAGATTCACACATTGTTCAAATTGAATTTAATTAGAAAAATATATGAATCTTAGGTGAAAACATTTAGAAATAGACTAACCCCTTGGCCTTTAGGTGGTTCTGAAAGATGTGAGGCAGAAGCAGGCTTCCCAATCATGTTATCATTGTTATTAGTCGCCAAAGGCAAAGAGTCAAACAAGCATGAGACCTGGGAATGTAGTCACTCGCAGGGGACAGCGTAGAGTAGTGGTCATCAACCCTGTCCTCGGGGCTCACCAACAGGCCAGGTTTGCAAGATAACTAAAGTATATCACAGGTGGTATAATTTGCTGCTCAGTGATTGCAGTATTATAGTCTGCATCTCCCCAAGGTAATACTTAAAACCTGGCCTGTTAGTGGGCCCTGAGGACAGGGTTGATGACCACTAGCGTAGAGAACCAACTTCAACACCATCTCATCATCTTGAACTCCACTGCTGCCTCTTCCAGCAATGTCTCCTCTCATATCTCAGAGAGGAGACATTGCTGGAAGAGGCAGCAGAGGAGTTCAAGACTTTATCTGTTTAATGAAATGGAGTTGAAATCGATTCTCTACGCTGTCCCCTGTGAGTGACTACATTTCCAGTTCTCATGCTTGTTTGACTTTGCCGCTGGCATGGGGTCCACTTAATCCGGTAAGAGTATTCATTCTCTCTGCTTGGTGGTGGATGCACAGTGTACTGTGAATTATATTGGCTGGAGGTCTACCTAGATACCGAATACATCTCCAATTTACCCTGAACTGTTTTCAGCCCTCAGAGATTAATTTCTACTCACCTTTTTTTTTGTATTCAATCTTCTTTTTTAAATTTTATATGCAATTTATACAAATACATATACATTCATATATCTTACTTTTTAACTATAAGTACTCACTCACTGGACTGTTTTTCTCTGTTCTATACCATCGGGGGCTAAAATAATTTTTTTTTTTACACTCATCATTTTATGTTTGATGTTTCACGTGTGGTCTCATTTGTTTCCTTGCATAGTGCACTTTATTACTGGTCATTAATGACATTTATATACATAGTCATATGTTCACTATTTGTATTTTTGCATATTATGTTTATATATGCAGTATTTGCTCAGTCATATGTTTATTATTATTGCATATTTGAACATTTTTGCTTAGTTACACAAATACAATATTGAATAGCTCTGCACTTTATTTTGATTTCATACTTTCACAATTTGTCTAATTGTAGTGATAGCTGCTTTACTCTCCCTATTCAGAAGTGCAGTCATTTTTTGGTATTTTTACAATGCATATGTGTGTTATGACAGTGCGAAGAGGTTCAAATGTATCTAAAGCCAAAACTCTTTTTTTCTTTTTTTAAATAGAATGGCGATGGGTTAGAACCCCTACAGGTTTTTAATTACTCTGTGTTTCCTAAATAGAGAGATGTACGCTCTGTTCTGTCTACGGGACAGGGAATCAACAGTAATCTCTCAATTCAGACACAAATGGTAACAACTGACCCTTTCCTACTCTAATCAAATAAAAATAAAAGTTTGGGTTTAAATATAATTGAGTCTGTCCCTCACCTAGCCTTAAACTACCAATCTAAATGCATCTTTAGGGCTTATGCTACTGCAAAACACTAAACTCTGCACCTAAAAAGTAATCTGCTGACATCTATCCTAACTGGGAAAATTAACCTTTTCATTCTAATTCACATGCCTCTCTCTTACTTTAACCCTAAACCTACAACTGGCCATAGATTGTTCGAATCTTGTCCAGTTCAGTAGGGACCAGCCAAGATTCAAACTATTTATAGGTGAGCTGATTGTACCCAAGTCGATCCATCGATTGACTTGGATATAACCAGCATGTCAGATTTTCAGCATGCGATTATTGCAAGCGGCTATGGCTGCTGGCAACAATCACTGTGTTCTCCTGGTAGGGATGCCTCCCCATGGCCCCCTGCTGGAAGAACACAATAATTTCTCAGGAGGGATTCCCCCATTAACACTGACTGTGCTGATGGAGCAATTGAGCGATTTTCTTTTCTGCATTTAAACCCCTTAAACTAAGTTTAACTCTTCATTAACTATGTCAATACTTATCTTATTGGGCCAATACTTTGGATGTGATTCACACCAATATTGGCAATAATAGATATCAAAATAGAGGCAACTTATTTTGGTTCCATTTCTTTAAAACTATTTTAACAAAAGATTGTTATTTTTATTAGAGAATTGAAGATGTTATGTTTATTATTTTTAAGCCTTTGTAGAAATAGTAATTCATTTGAATCAGCTGAAATCACACCAGGTTGCACAAAAAGTAGTGCATACACTACTTTTTAAAAGCACGTCGCACCAGATTGCATGGCACTGTGGTACTGTGCCTAAGCACATTGCATTTGTGATCTGTGTTTGGGGTGCCATTAACAATGTATTGGCAACTGCAGCAGATTGTAAAGGCAGTGCGTTTTGAATGCAGTTTAGGAAACGGGCATGAAAAGTCCCTTTCCTGCACCACATTCGCATATGTACCAGCCTTAATATCAGGAATCATCTCTAAGACACTTCTAATGATTAATTGTTATTTTACCAATTAGTACAAGTTTATGTTCTTGTCAGAATATAATATGAATGCATATTTTGTGCTACCATTATATATTACTTTTAGAGACAAATCAAGATACTGTTTTGTAGCACTAACCCCCGAAGGAGCTTCTGGTTAGATTGGGCTTACTGTTATCTTCTTCTTCCTCACTTCACGTCTAGGGGTGTCCTGTGGTAGATGGCTCAGTAACTTGAGAGACTGACAACAAATCCACTCGAATGGATTTTATTTGCAAAAATGTAGAGAATGAACAGTCTCTTAAAATGGGATCAGAGGGTTGGAAAGGAAGTTCAGGTACTCTAATGCCCCGTACACGTGATCGGACTATCCGGCAGACTTGGTCCAATCTGCCCATGTGTGGACTCCGGCGGACTTTTTCCCCCCCAAAAATGGTGACATCGTAAGGGGGCGGGGTCACCATTTGACATCACCTGGTGACCCCGCCCCTTGTCCCTATATAAGTCGCTGCACAAAGCGTCCCTGCCATTGCGGCCAGAGAGAGCATTGTGTCAACATCGCAAGGAAGAAGAAGAGAAGAAAAGAAGAAAAGAAGAGAAGAAGGGAAGAAGGGAAGAAGAAAAGAAGAGAAGAAGGGAAGAAGAGAAGAAGGCAGCGTCAGCGACAGAAGACTGGGCCAACGCTAGTAAAAAAGCTGGAAGAAGAAAGCGGAGGCCCGGCAGAAGAACCGAAGAGGGGAGAAGACCCCCGAAGAGCGGCACAAGACCCAGAAGTTGGAAGAAGACCCCCGGACGGCGACGACAAAGAAGAAAGCCAGGCTCCTCCGCTAGTAAAAGAGCTAGCAAAGGAGCAGAAGACAGCGGAGGAGTCCGGCGGGAAGACTCCCCAAGACGGAAGACCACCGGAGTTGTCTAATAAATTATTTTAAAAACTTGTGTTGTTTTTTTACTTACACTTTTTCCACCAGGTGAATGGGTAGGGGTACATCATACCCCATACTCATTCACATGGGGTGGGGGACCGGGATCTGGGGGCCCCCTTATTAAAGGGGGCTTGCTGATTCCGATAAGCCCCTGCCCGCAGACCTGTGATACCTGGATCTTTCAGCCAGCTTGGCGATATCCACCAGACAGGATTCTCTTGGGTACTTCAGCTCCTCCAGGCACTAGCTAAGAAACCAACCCATACGTGGCCTTCTTCTGAAGAGTCCTCCCCTGGATAGCATGAAGTCACTGGGTCTCTCCCAAACCGGAGACGGCACCCAAACACCTCAGAATCCTCCTTTAGTTTCCTTGCCTCGGGCTAGCCAGCCCCGAGACAACAAGATCGGGTGGATCCGCACCCCAGGCCATAGCCTTCCTGGGGGCTGGTCAGGAGGACCAGGACCATAAAGTCAGTACATCTTTCTGGACCGGAACCCCGAACCACATGACATCCGCATCTTAAATACCTTCTCCCAGAAAGCACAGCAAGAGCGACCCTCCCACTGGGCGGGCTCCGAGAGAGAGTAACTTAAGCACCCAACCAGACCATAGTTCCATGCCTGCCAAACGAGACAGTGCCCCCGCCCCCCCAGCAGGTTGAGAAAAAAAAATGACAGGCGATGTTGATGTCAGCATCTCTCTTGCTGAGCTATTGTATTCTGTCTCCCCCCTGCAAGAATAGGCTGATCAGTGCTTGCAGCCATTGGCTGAAAGCGCTGATCAATTGCTGTTTTTCCAGCATGCTCATTCCACAGAAGCTGATCATCCAGTTCCTGCTGAATAATACATTAAGAGCAGATAGTCTTCACCCTAAACATGTCCTACATGGACTGCCAGTAGTCCAGTATCCAAGAATCAGAATAAAATGTTCAGAGGAAGCAATAAAAAAAAAATAGAGAAAGGTTAAGCAAAAAACAACATACCAAGAAAGTAGTTTAAAATGTATCAAATACGCAGTCATAGGTATACATCCGGTATACCTATAATAAGAAAATGTGTGGCTTTTAGGATCCATGTTGGATCCATTTTATTTATTTATTTATTTTTGTTTAGTAATATATAAGCATTGGTTTTAACATAAATTTAATCTCTAGTGGTGCCTTTAAAGTGGACCTTCAGTATTTTTTTTCTACTTTCCATCTATTAAATCTTCTACATTTTTTTTCTGCCAGTAAATAGCTTATACAGCCCCTTCCTGTTTATTGTTTGGTCATTAGCCTAGGCTTATGATGTCATGCACAACTCTCTCTCACTCTCGTAACAATTTTCCAGGAAGGGAGGGGGGATGAGTCATAAGACGGCCAATGAGAGCTGCAGGGCTGCAGTCCTGGAGGTGTGCCTCTGTGTGTGTGTCTGTATAAATCCAGGAAGTGAACAAACAGCAGCTTCAGCTGCCCACAGTTAAAATAGCTGCAGCCAGACTTAGTTGATAGAGATTTCTGCAGCAAATTTGTACAGAATCACAGTATATATAAAACAATAAGCAAAGTGGTTGGAGGGAAGCTTCAGAATGTCATAGATGTTTTTATTACAAATGATGTGAGTAGACTGCAGTTCCTCTTTAAAGACCATATTTTTTTCTTACTAGGTTGGCCCTTATTCCATCTAAGTGAACCAGTTTTTTTTCTACTGTATCTACATGTAGAAAGTAATATTTGTGTTTGGATAAACTTCAGTCTGTCACATCCCACAGAGGGACAAGGATTCCCTTGATTAGATGTTAAATGTATAACATTGGTATAATAGGGCACAGGACATATGTTTTGCTTACACTGTGAAAAAAAATCTAGTTGTAGTAATTCATTGAACTTACTTTTTTAGAGGTTATAAACGTCACAATAAATGTTCATTATATCTATAAAAAAAAAAAAAAAAAATTGAAAATGTAGAATCTATACCTGCTATAATTAAAAATATGTTTTTATGCATGTTTTTCATAGTTGATAAATTAAGTTGATAAATGTGCTTGGTATTTATTAGCCCTTGTACACACGTCGGAGAATCCGTCGGAATGTGTCCTATCGGACCGTGTTGTCGGATAATCCGACTGTGTGTGGTATGCATCGGACTGCTTCCGTCGGAATATTCGTCGGACCCAGTTTTCCAACTTGTTGGAAATATTTCCCGACCAACTGGGCCGATCGGACATACTCCGATCATGTGTAGAGAATTTTGAACGGACCAAGTGCCACGCACGCTCAGATCAAATTCCTACATCAAAGCTATTGGCTACTAGCCTGAATGTAGTCCCATCGTAACGAAATTACGTCATCACGTTCTGAAAGATCGAATTTTTCGACAACTTTGTCCGACCGTGTGTATGCAACAGTTTCGGACAAGATCCGACGGACAAAATCCGACGGATTTGGTTGTCGAAATCTCCGACCGTGTGTACAGGGGCTTAGGTTGTTAAATGCTAAATATAATAATTTTAACTATTTCTGAAAATGTGGCATCTTCCCCTTAGGCTGGTTTTAAGGACGTCAACCAGCATCCTAACAAACAGTAACTCAACCCTGCTGAGCTCATTAAGCTGTCAGATGAGGAATGTTAACAAAGTGGTGGGTATAGCATTGGGGCCTTTTCCAATATGCATATCCTCTGGTACCTTATTTGGTCAATGATGTTTCCTAGGAAACCCCTCCCCTTTGTTTACATTTAGAGGCCGAAACTGGAAGCTGTCATTTGCAGAGCGTAACGGATTGTTCGTGTTGGAAGATTTTTTCTTTTGGGGGAGTTGTTGATTGTGATTAACAAGGATCTGCATCACTGGACAATTGTCAAATTGTGGTCTAGACTACCATTTGACACCCGTAAGATACAAGCACCTCCTCCCCTATACATATTGAATTTGTAATGTAATGAGAGAAAGAAAGGGTGCTTTAATACAAATTGAATACATAGAGTATAATAAAAATAATTTTACGTTTATTAAGGTACAATTAAAATATCGCATATGTTGCAATAGCATAGGAATATACATAAACAGATTATACATAAGAGGGGTCCTGGAGGCAAAAAGTGAAGTACTTGCAGCACTTTATCCCAACATGTTTCACAATAGCTTCATCAGGGGATGTGTAAACTGATGACAAATATTATTAAAAGAAAAGAATTAATGACAATTTGTATAAAATTCAAATACATACAAAATTATAAATTATATAATTCGTTAAATGGTGTATACGGAGCTTTCCATGTGAAGGTTCTTAAAGGAAATGCTTACCCTCTGCTACCTGAATCCCCAGAGGCACTGAAAACCAGCCACTAAGTGTGGAAAATGTGTATGACCCTACGCCCATGGATGGCCGCTCGACGGGGGCGTAGGGTCATAAACATTTTACTTTACTTTGAGCAGTGGAAGCTCTGCAGAGGACACATCCGACAACGGCTGTGAATTGAATGGAGAGTGACATCACCCATAGACTTACTATGGGGCTTCTGTTTTCGGCTGAGTCCTCTGCCCCCGCCTCCACAGCGTAACCGCGGCTCAGCATGGGATCAGGTCGGGTCAGCTTCAAAAAAGGTATGTATACTGATTTCTTCTTTACAGGGTTAGATAGGTTAGTGTTAGATCATGGGCTGTCTGTAAGTGTAGAGATTTTAGTGTTGGGGTGCACTTATCCTTTAACCATTCATGTAAAGAGGGGAAGGGGGCATCTTTATTTAAAGTGGGCTTCAACATTTCAAGTTTTCCATTAGACCCTTACAACCACCAGGCCAAAATTGTGAGGAAGAGATTCTTATCCTCCTCAACACGGAGCAAGGTGCTTCCCATGGGGATTCCCTTTTGGGGGCATGTGGCCTGGTTTGTTTTAAAAAAGGGGGTGAACATGCACTTCTATACTCTAGCCCAGGGATCCTCAAACTACGGCCCTCCAGCTGTTGCAAAACTACACATCCCATGAGGCATTGTAAAACTCTGACATTCACAGACATGACTAGGCATGATGGGAATTGTAGTTCCTGAACAACTGGAGGGCCATAGTTTGAAGACCCATGCTCTAGCCTAACCGGCCAGGCTTCAGGTTCAGAGTCTAGTGTGGTTTGGGGAGGGTTTTTTTTTCTATTTGTTAGCATATTGTTCTCTCCTAACATCCATAACAGACCCTTTGGGTCTTGTATGAAATTAGAGGGGACCCACACTGGTTTTGTTACGTTTCTTGCATGTGGTCCCCCATAAATACATATGGTATATATATTGGGGGATGCACTGTTTTTTTTTTTACTTTGTGTTGAGTTAGCTTCTTTACTAGACTCTTATCTAGGATAAGGGTCTGGTATAGATGAAGGGAATACCTGACTGCTTTGTTTACAAAGAAGCATGGTGCTGTCATTCACTGGCAATTTAAACTGCATTTATTTTTTTTTCAAATTAAAGTTTTGCCGTACATTGTACTGTTGCCCTACTTCACAGGCATGTTACAGGCACCCTCAGGCATGTTATTTAAATGAATTTTGCATTTGTGATGTTTCCCTTTAAGCATTATTAAACTAGCTTCTCCCTGCCAAACACAATTTTATTAAACTTTTTTGTCTTTTGCTTTGATACATGTTAGTCAGGGCAGTGCCCAGCCCCCATGGCATTTGTTTGACAATCCCTTGTTTTTAGCCTGGAAAATAGTCATTTTGATATGTCTTCTGTTGATTTCAATGAGGTTCAAATTCTGCGTCCAAAATTCGGTAGAGTTTGACAAAACCTCCCTGAACGGAACTGAACCCAGGTATGTTCAGCTCATCACTATAGGTGACCTTTTAGTATGCAACTGAAATTAGATTTTAGATAATATTCTTTAGTAGTTGTGTGCAGACATAATAAATCAAGCATCCTTATACTGTACAATATAAAGTTTTTACATATTGCTTACCTGCTCTTTTGTTACAGCCTAAAATGAATAAGATGTGAAAACTGAAAGATATTTTCCTCTTTTTTTTATTCTGCCAAAGGCTTTACACAAAACAAATGATAAGCATTATAGGTGATGATGTATAAAAAATAACAATGATCAATAAAGTTACATTGGGCTTAATGTCAGCTAGAGATCACACATATGCATTTTAATCCATCTATCTTTCCATATCCCATCAACACATGGCTGCAATAAGGAACAAGCATTCTGCTGCAAAGGGTCACAAGGCATTTGATGCTGCAGATTACATTTATGCTGCACAGAATATTTAATGGAGATATTTATACTCCATCTAGTTCCTTCTTTAGTCTTGAAATGCCCTTGTTATTTTACTGTCATTTCTCACATGTCTAACCTTGTTGCACAATACACTTAGTTATAGGCACACAGTGAGCAGTGTCTCAAGTCACTGATGACATTGCCTGTAGAGTCATTCATTCTACCCAGGGAAGAGAATTGATCATCTGTCACTTACATCACTGCCTTCTGAACTTATTTATTGTATAAAAGGCTTGTCATAGAACGAATGCTAATGCTTGCAATGGAAAACATAAAACATGCATCTTGCCTTCAATGTGAAAGATTCAGAATCAATATGTAAATTAGAGATGTTTAGGGCACAGGATTTTGTGATGCATGCAGAGAAATTAAAATAGAACTAAAGGCAAGGGAGGGTTATAACCCCTGTCAGGTTTTTTTTTTTTTTTTTTTGCCATCTGTATCTCATTTGTAAGATTTCCCTTCACTTACTGTCCCATAGCCAAAATAAGAAGTGAGAAGAAATCACTTCACACTCCCAGGCTGCCACATTTGAAGATTTCCCTCTATTATTGTTCTGGAGACAACTCAAAATTTAGGGTTTTCTTTCACTTTTGATGATAATGGTAAAAAGGCCAAATAGAGGGTGGATCTCCCTAACACAAGGATCAATAAAAACGGATGTTCTAATCCCTCTCCATGCTGTTCAAAACTAGAAAAACTGTTTTGCCTTTCATGATATTTTGATTGTGGATAATGTCAGTGTGGCTAAATGTACAAGTATGTATTAAATAGAGTTGGGTGAACAGTTTGGTTGAGCAAATGTTCGGCCAGAACATTGCCTGTTTGCCCATTCAGCAAATACCCACATTTGTGGGGAGATCGGTGGGTGAAGCCGGCACTGCACAGTGCATTCTAAGCCCTGATTGGGCAAAGCATTCCCCAATCAGGACATGGTGAATAGCTGGTTGTTAACCACTTAAGGACCACCTCATGCCGATGTACGTCGGTGGAATGGCACGGCTGGGCACAAGCACGTACCTTTATGTTACTTTTTAAGTGCCCAGCCATGGGTCGGGAGGGCGCCGCCAGTGGCGCACTCCGGACCCAGTCCTGTGCTCCGTGACTTTGGCCATGAGACCAGCGGACCCGATTGCCGCTCGTGTCCCGCGATCGGGTCACAGAGCTGAAGAACGAGGAGAGGTCAGTGTAAACAAACCTCTCCCTGTGCTTCCCTGTGTGGCTGTCACCGATCGTCTGTTCTCTTTTATAGGGAAGGACGATCAGTGACGTCACATGCCAAGCCACGCCCCTACAATAAAAAAACACATAACGTCACCTACACTGCCCCCTAGTGTTTAACTCCGTCACTGGTAGTGTCATTTACACAGGAATCAGTGCATTTAAAAAGCACTGATTGCTGTATAAATGACAATGGTTCCAAAAATGTGTCAAAAATGTCCGATGTGTCCGCCATAATGTCACAGTCACAATAAAAATTGCTGATCGCCGCCATTACTAGTAAAAAAAAATATTAATAAAAATGCTATAAAACTATCCCCTATTTTGTAAATGCTATAACTTTTGCGAAAACCAATCAATAATCGCTAATTGCGATTTTTTTACCAAAAATATGTAGAAGAATACGTATCAGCTTAAACTGAGGAAAGAAAATGTTTTTTTATATATATTTTTGGGGGATATTTTGCTATAAGCAAAAACGTAAAAAAATATTGCATTTTTATCAAAATTGTCGCTCTATTTTTGTTTATTGCACAAAAAATGAAAACCGCAGAGGTGATCAAATACCACCAAAAGAAAGCTCTATTCGTTACGTCGCACGACCGCGCAATTGTCAGTTAAACAGACGCAGTGCCGAATCGCAAAAAGGGGCTTGGTCCTTTGGCCGCAAATTGGTCCGGGGCTTAAGTGGTTAAGGAACGGGCTGGAAAACCAACCGTGGCATCCTTAACAATGGATGAGTCATCAGCTGTCAATGGTGTTTGAATGGATTTTATTTCACTGTACATAAATCTCACTGAAAGCATACACAGTCTCCCAGTTTCCTGAGTGTAGGATTTGGCAATCTCTGCGGCTGATTCCTGACACCTGCTGTTCCTGGAGAAGGGTATGGTCTGCATTTCCAGGACAGCCTGCTGTGTCCATGTGCGCTGGTCAAGTACACTCAAGTTCCTGTTTGTAGGGAAAATGAGAGCACAAGCAAGGGTCATTAAGCCTAGGTTCACACTTGTGCAATGCGGGAACCAGCGCAATTACAGCCCCCATTCCCGCAGGCAGTTCACACTGCCCATGTGATCTGATTTCAGTGTGGGAGAAAAAAAGTCCCTGCACCTTTTTTTGCAAATTTAATGCGAGTATCAACTGTGTAACTGAACTTGCATTGCACAGACATCACATGCGATCGCCCCCCCCCCTCCCCCCCGGGTGCAAATCACATGTGATGTCTGTGTTCGCACAAATATAAACCTAAGCTAAAAGGGTTAATTAGCAAGAAGATGTTTTCAAATTACTGTTAATTGTCTACCATGAGTGCAGTGTTTAACATTTTCCCCAACTTTTTGAGATGAGAACAAGGGACACTTATTAGCAAAAGTGTTGGCATAGGACACACCCCTGCTACGACCCCTTAAACGAGAATTATACAGATAAAAGATTAGTGAAAACCCACAAGTATTTTTTTTTATCACTACTATTCCTTTATACTGGCTTTTGAAATTTACAAATTCAGCAATTTAGAAATCAGATGAAAGGTTTAGCTCTGGGAAACACTTTTTGAAAGATAAATAGCGCATTTTATATACAACTATATAGATCAGACCAAATTGAGGGACAAATGAGGAGGAAAGAAGGACAGAGGGACTTTGTTCCAAATTAGGGGCAGTCCCTTAAAATCAGGGGCAGTTGGGAGGTATGGAGTTGGGCAAAAGTCTGGGCCTCACCAAGCTTTATTGACCAAGAAGTTGCTGCATGGCTTCTTAATGGTTTGTCAATCACGTAGAACTATCAAAGACTTTATAGTGGGAATAAGAATGTTACCAAGTCTAACATCCACCTTCACCTTTTTTTGCAATGGCTATTGCACAAGTTTGACTATGAACATTCCCACAATTTTTAGTCCATCCTGTGGGTTACTTGTATCTTCTTCATTCCAATGCCAGGTGGCTATTTGTGAAAACAAATGGAGATGGATGAAACATTTACAAGTATATAACACATCAGATATATTTATATGCATCTGTTTGATAACTTTAAGTAGTACTCTATCCAGTTACTTTTTTTAGTAAAAGAATAAAGTTTGCATAAATTATCCAGGCAAAAAGAAATACATTTTTATTATAGTGAATGCATCCTGTGCACCCCCTCTTACTTGATTAAGCATTTTTGTAAAATTGTCAGTGCTGTTCGGGCAGCTCCTATGAGGGGTGCAATATGGGACTGAGAAGAATATGAAGGAAGTACTTCAGGTAAAGGATACGTTCACCTTTTGTAACATATTACATGTTACACTCATATTCAGGGTGTAACATGTAACATGTCATGAATTCACCGACCCCAGCAATGTGCCAGCAAACGGGGGATCTTCTCCACTCACTAGCTGACTTTTGTTTGACACATTTGTTGCTATTATTGTTCACTATTTTATGAACTTCATCTGTTCATTTCTAATAGCTGCATTATCTTTAGTATTTTTTCACCTACAGTTTATTCGACAGTCTTTTTTTTTCTAGCTGCTTTATTCGCTTATTTTAGTTTTTGTCAGCGTGTTTTCTTCACCTTTTTAGTATTTTTTTGTATTCTGTTAAAAACGTGGCCATGCGGAGCTCTGTACACCTATCCACATCACTCATTCACACTGCTCTGTGAATAGAAAACTAAATTTTTCAATGAACTACCACGGAGTTGTGAGCGCCATGGTAGTTTATTCATTCTTCCTGTCAGCATGTATTGGCTTCCTCGAACGAGGTACGAGCAAGCCTATATACTGACAGTTCTGCAGGCCTGCATGGCATCAGTGATCTGTCAATCACTGGTGCAATGCTTTACAGATTCCCGCAACAAAAAATAATACATGCACATTTTTTTACGTGAAAAAAAAGTGCATTTATTATTTGTTCTGAAAAGGTGACCTTATCCTTTAATTTTCCATTTTACAGAAACGATGGCTTCCAATTTGCTCTCTTCAATGTTGTTGTGTTAGCATTCTATTCTATCTCCAAACCTCTCTTATGCTTTGGTCAGCACCGTGATTTTAATAACATCCAAGCCACAGGACTGAGTAAAGCATTCAACCATTATCTTTCATGGGGTTATTGTTGTAACTGTCTTTCTAATTTAACCGTCCCATTTTGCTCCACTATATACAATGAACTGTGACTCTATTTTTAGTTCCAGGGATATGTCAATGTGGAGAACATTCTGTTTGTCCAAAATGTGTCTATCAGCTCTGATGACCATTCTTTCAGGGATACTGGTTCACATTCATGCACTAACCTAGATACAGTGCCGTGAAAAAATATTCATACACCTTAAAAATTTTCACATTTGTCATGTTACAACCAAAAACGTAAATGTATTTTATTGGGTTTTTAATGTGATAGACCAACACAAAGTGGCACATAATTGTGAAGTGGAAGGAAATTGATAATTGGTTTTCAATTTTTTTTACAAATAAATATGTGAAAAGTGTGGCGTGCATTTGTATTTAGGCCCCCCCCCCCACCCCCGAGTCAATACATCAATACTTTGTAGAACCCCCTTTCGCTTCAATCACAGCTGCAAGTCTTTTTGAGGATGTCTCTACCAGCTTTGCACGTCTAGAGAATTACATTTTTGCCCATTCTTCTTTGCAAAATAGCTCAAGCTCTGTCAGATTGGATGGAGAGCATCCATGAACAGCAATTTTCAAGTCTTGGCACAGATTCTTGATTGGATTTAGGTCTGGACTTTGACTGGGCCAATCTAACACATGAATATGCTGGGATCCAAACTATTGCATTGTAGCTCTGGCTGTATGTTTAGGTTAGTTGTCCAGCTGGAAGGTGAACCTACGCCCAAGGCTCAAGTCTTTTGCAGACTCTAATGCTGCGTACACACGATCGGACTATCCAGTGGACCTAGTCTGGCAGACGACCCACCGGACTTTGCAGCGGAGGGCTGCCGGACTTTTGAAATGAACAGACTTGCCAGCCCGGTCGGTCAGGAAAGGGGGTGAGGGCAAGCGAGCGCCCCCCCCCCCTCCTGAGCCGTACCAGGCCGCGTGCCTTCAACATGGGGGGTGTTTTGGGGAAGGGGGGCCCTGCGGCCCCCCCACCCCAAAAGACCTTGTCTCCATGTTGATGAGGACAAGGACCTCTTCCCGACAACCCTGGCCATTGGTTGTTGGGGTCTGCGGGCGGGGTCTTCTTCCGACTTGAGGGGGTCTTGTCCCGCTCTTCGGTTCTTCTTGCCAGCTCTTTTACTAGCATTGGCCCGGTCTTCTGTCGCTGTTGCCTTCTTCTCTTCTTCTCTTCTTCTTCTTCCTTGCGATGTTGACACAACGCTCTTTCTGGCCGCAATGGCAGGGACACGTTGTGCGGCGACTTATATAGGAACAAGGGGTGGGGTCACAGGGTGATGCCACGTGGTGACCCCACCCCTTATGATGTCACAGTCCTGGAGGATGCTGGGACTGTGACATCATACGGGGAGCGGTCACCACGTGACATCACCCAGTGACCTCGCCCCTTGTCCCTATATAAGTCCCTGCACAATGCGTCCCCAGCATTACGGCCAGAGAGAGCATCGTGTCAATATCGGAAGAAGAGAAGAGAAGAAAAAGAAGGCGGCAGCGGCGGCGACAGCAACAGAAGACCGGGTCAGCGCTAGTAAAAGAGCTAGAAGAAGAAAGCGGAGGCTCGGCAAGAAGAACCAAAGAGCAGGACAAGACCCCTGAAGAGCGGGACAAGACCCCCGAAGTCGGAAGAAGACCCCCGGACTGTGGTGATGAAGAAGAAAGCCGGGCTCCTCTGCTAGTAAAAGAGCTAGCAAAAGAGCAGCAGATAGCGGAGGAGTCCGGCGAGAAGACCCCCGAAGATGGAAGAAGAGAAGACCCCTGGAGCTGTCTAATAAAGTATTTTAAAAAACTGTGTTGTGTTTTTTTTCTGTACACTTTTTTTTCCCAGGTGAAAGGGTAGGGGTACAATGTACCCCATACTCATTCACATAGGGTGAGGGCCGGAATCTGGGGGCCCCCTTATTAAAGGGGCTCCCGGTTTCTGATAAGCCCCCCGCCTGCAGACCCCGATAACCAACAGCCAGGGTTGTCGGAAAGAGGCCCTTGTCTTTATCAACATGGGGACAAGGTGCTTTGGGGTTGGGGAGGCGCAGGGCCTCCCTTCCCCAAAGCACCCCCCATGTTGAGGGCACGCGGCCTGGTACAGCTCAGGAGGGGGGCGCTCGCTCATCCCCACCCCTTTTCCTGACCGGCCGGGCTGCGTGCTCAGATAAGGGTCTGCTATGGGCTTTGGGGGACCCCACACCGTTTTTTCAGCATAGGGGTTCCCCTTTAAATCCATACCAGGTGACGGGGCCAGCAAGGTGTCAATCTCATCGATGAAGGCAGCGACATTCACTTCCTTAGCTAGTCCCATCTACCTGGAGCCACGTTCAAAATGAATGGACTTTTCTCAGTGTGTGGGCAAGTCCGTTCATTTCAAAAGCCCGGCGGACTAGCACACAGACGGGCGGAGAATTTTGAGTCAAAACTTCTTTCTACGTCCGCCAGACTTTTGGGAAGAAAAAGCCTACACGCGGGCAAATTGTCCAGCGGACTCTGGTCCGCCGGATAGTCCGATCGTGTGTACGCGGCATAACAGGTTTTCTTCTAAGATTGCCCGGTATTTGGCGCCATCCATCTTCTCATTAATTCTGACCAGCTTCTCTGTCCCTGCTTAAGAAAAGCATACTCCCAACATGATGCTGCCACTACCATGTTTCACGATGGGGATGGTATGTTCAGGGTGATGTTGAGTGTTTTCCGCCACACAGAGCACCTTTTTCCACATGTTTGCTGTGTCCCCCACATGACTTCTTGCAAACTTCTTTCAACAATGGCTTCCATCTTATCACTTTTCCATAAAGGCCAGATTTGTAAAGTGCACAACTAATAATTGTCCTGTGGAAAGATTCTCCCATCTGAGCTGTGGATCTCTGCAGCTCCTCCAGAGTTACCATGGGCCTCTTGGCTGCTTCTCTGATTAATGCTCTCCTTGCCCGGCCTGTCAGTTTAGGTAGACGGCCATGTCTTGGTAGGTTTGCAGTTGTACCATACTGTTTCTATTTTCGGATGATAGATTTAACAGTGCTCCGTGAGATGTTTAAAGCTTGGTATTTTTTTTTTTATAACCTAACCCTGCTTTAAACTTCTCCACAATGTTATCCCTGAACTGTCTGGTGTGTTCCTTGGCCTTCATGATGCTGTTTGTTCACTAAGGTTCTCTAACAAACCTCTGAGGGCTTTACAGAACAGCTGTATTTGTACTGAGTTTAAATAACACACAGATGCACTCTATTTATTAATTAGGTGGCTTCTGAAGGCAATTGGTTCCATTAGTTTTTAGTTAGGGGTATCAGAGTAAACAGGACCGAATACAAAGGCACACCATACTTTTCAGATATTTATTTGTAAAAAGTTGTCAAAGACATTTATCCTTTTCCTTCCACAATTACAGTGCCTTGCGAAAGTATTCGGCCCCCTTGAACTTTTAAACCTTTTGCCACATTTCAGGCTTCAAACATAAAGATATAAAATTTAAATTTTTTGGGAAGAATCACCAACAAGTGGGACACAATTGCGAAGTGGAACGAAATCTATTGGATATTTTAAACTTTTTTAGCAAATAAAAAACTGAAAAGTGGTGCGTGCTAAATTATTCGGCCCCTTTACTTTCAGTGCAGCAAACTCACTGCAGAAGTTCAGCGAGGATCTCTGAATGATCCAATGTTGTCCTAAATGACTGATGGTGATTAGGGATGAGCTTCGTGTTCGAGTCGAACGTACGTTCGACTCGAACATTGGCTGTTCGGCCGTTCGGCGAATTCCGAACGTTTGGGCCGTTCGCGTCAAAATTCGAGTGGCGCGCGCGGACCACAATGCACTGCGGTGGCGCAGTGCATTGCTGGCTCATGATTGGCCAAGCATGCACTGTGACCCCGCATTCTTGGCCAATCGTAGCGCCAGCAGCGAGGAGAGCCATGATTGGCCACAGGCATCCTGCCTGTGGCCAATCATAGCTCAGGCTGTGTAGTGCACGCCCCACACTATATAAGGCCGCCTTTGAGGCGGCCTCGTGTAGTGTGTTAGCATCTGAAGCAGTGGGTGTTCTGTGTACCTTCAACACAGTACACACCAATCGTTTTTGGCTGATTTCCTATCTTGCTGCTGTGTAGTGGTTGTTGTCTGTGCCCTGACCGCAGTATACACCACTATATTCACCTCACCTATATAGCTAGTGATCTAGCTTTAACCACTTAACAACTGCCCATTGCCGATTAACGGCTTCAGGGCGGTTGTTTAACTCTGAGAGGCCGTTAATTAACCGCCTCCCAGAATTCTGCTCTCGCGCGCCCCCTGGGGCGCGCACTCGAGAGCATCCGTGACCGCCGGGTCCACAGGACCCGGCGCATCACGGATCACGGTAAACGGCCGCTCGTCGCGGCCGTTTACCACGTGATCGCTCCGTCAAATGACGGAGTGATCACTTGTAAACAAACCGGCGTCATGTTATGACGCCTGTTCCTCCCTCCCCTCTCTGTACCGATCGGTACAGCGGAGGGGAAAGAGATCGGTGTCAGCAGAGATGTGGGCTGCATCTGCAGTGCCCACATCGCTGCTCACCGAATTTAACCCCTCAATTCCCTGCCAATACTCTGCAATACCAGTGCATACTCTGCAGTACCCTGCCATTACTCTGCAGTACCCCGCCATTACTCTGCAGTTCCCCGCCATTACTCTGCAGTGCAGTACCCTGCCATTACTCTGCAGTACCCTGCCATTACTCTGCAGTACCCCCCATTACTCTGCAGTACCCTGCCATTATTCTGCAGTACCCCCCATTACTCTGCAGTACCCCCCAATACTCTGCAGTACCCCGCCATTGCTCTGCAGTACCCCGCCATTACTCTGCAGTGCAGTACCCTGCCATTACTCTGCAGTACCCCGCCATTACTCTGCAGTGCAGTACCCTGCCATTACTCTGCAGTACCCTGCCATTACTCTGCAGTACCCCCCATTACTCTGAAGTACCCTGCCATTACTCTGCAGTACCCCCCATTACTCTGCAGTACCCTGCCATTACTCTGGAGTACCCCCCAATACTCTGCTGTACCCTGCTATTACTCTGTAGTACCCCGCCAATACCCCGCCAATACTCTGCAATACCCTGCCATAAATTGCCATACCCAGCCATACTCGGTGATACCCTGAAATACCCAGCCATAGACGCCCCCCACCCCTCACCACCCTCCGGTGCTTCTACCAACTCGCCAGTACGATCAAAGCCAGAATCTTTTTTTTATTTTTTATTTCAGGCTTCCCAGCCTAGAGGTGAGATGTGGGGTCATATTGACCCCCAGATTTCACTGCAAAGAGGACCTGTCACCCCATATTCCTATTACAAGGGATGTTTACATTCCTTGTAATAGGAATAAAAGTGATCAAAAATATATTTTTGGGGAAAAAAATGTCAAACTAAAATAAATAAAGTAAAATGAACAATAAAAAAAAAATATTTTTTTTAAAGCGCCCATGTCCCCATGTGCTCGCATGCAGAAGCGAACGCATGCGTAAGCCCCGCCCACATATGAAAAAGGTGTTCAAACCACACATGTGAGGTATCGCCGAGAACGTTAGAGCGAGAGCAATAATTCTAGTCCTAGACCTCCTCTGCAACTCAAAACATGTAACCAGTAAAAAAAAATGTAAAGCGTTGCCTATGGGGATTTTTTAAGTAGCGACGTTTGGCGCCATTCCACGGGCATGTGCAATTTTGAAGAGTGACATGTTTGATATCTATTATCTCAGCATAACTTAATCTTTCACTTTATGCAAACATTGGGCTAACTTTACTGTTTTTTTTGTTTGTTTTTTAAGCACAAATCTGTTTTTTCCCCCAAAAAAACGCGTTTGAAAAATTGCTGTGCAAATACCGTGTGAGATAAAAATTTGCAACGACCACCATTGTATTCTCCAGGGTCTTTGCTAAAAAAAAAAATATATATAATGTTTTGGGGTTCTCTGTAATTTTCTAGCAAATAAATGATGATTTTTACATGTAGGAGAGAAATGTCAGAATTGGCGTGGGTGCTCCAGAATGCCTGATGGCGCTGTTTTCCAAAAAGCTTAAAAATAGTTTTTTTGACTGGAGCTACACTTTAAAAATGTACCGGTTGAAAATTACAAACAGATTCAACTTAACACAACAAACCTACACAGTCCCTGTCTTGTTTGCACCGCCTGTATACTGCTGTTCTGAGTATATAGGGCCTGGGGGCCACACGCATTTCCTTTTTTTAATATGGGTACGGGGTTCCCCTTAATATGCGTACAAGACCCAAATAGGCTGGTAATGGGCAGGGAGGGCTACCCATGCCATTTTTCTGAATGATTTTCAACCATATTGCAGGAACCAGATATAACATTAAAACCGCAAGCAGTTTTAAATGGTGTTATTTCCGTTTAATGTCATTTTGTGCAGGGACTGTTCTAAACATGGGAAACACGTGGCACTTCACAGGCATACTACAGACACCCCCCAGGCACCATATTTAAAGGAATATTTCACCTTTTTTTTTCACTTTAATCGTCATTAAAATCAGTGCTCCCGCCAAAACGGCAGTTTTTAAAACTTTTTTTTGCAGTGACCCATGTCCCCTGAGGCAGGAGGCAGGTCCCCAAACCCTTTTTAGGACACTATCTTGCATATTAGCTGTTAAAATTAGCACTTTCCATTTCGAAGGTGGGAGTCCCATAGACTTCAATGGGGTTCGAACGTTCGTAACGAACGCGGGGGTCGTTCGCAAGTTCTGGTGCGAACCGAACCGGGGGGTGTTCGGCTCATCCCTAATGGTGATAAATAGAATCCATCTGTGTGTAATCAAGTCTCTGTATAAATGCACCTGCTCTGTGATAGTCTCAGGGTTCTGTTGAAAGCGCAGAGAGCATCATGAAGACCAAGGAACACACCAGGCAGGTCCGTAATACTGTTGTGGAGAAGTTTAAAGCTGGATTTGGATACAAAAAGATTTCCCAAGCTTTAAACATCCCAAGGAGCACTGTGCAAGCGATCATTTTGAAATGGAAGGAGTATCAGACCACTGCAAATCTACCAAGACCTGGCCGTCCCTCTAAACTTTCAGCTCAGACAAGGAGAAGACTGATCAGAGATGCAGCCAAGAGGCCCATGATCACTCTGGATGAACTGTAGAGAACTACAGCTGAGGTGGGAGAGTCTGTCCATAGGACAACAATCAGTCGTACACTGCACAAATCTGGCCTTTATGGAAGAGTGGCAAGAATAAAGCCATTTCTCAAAGATATCCATAAAAAGTCTCGTCTAAAGTTTGCCACAAGCCACCTGGGAGACACACCAAACATGTGGAAGAAGGTGCTCTGGTCAGATGAAACCAAAATTGAACTTTTTGCCCACAATGTAAAACGATATGTTTGGTGTAAAAGCAACACAGCTCATAACCCTCAACACACCATCCCCACTGTCAAACATGGTGGTGGCAGCATCATGGTTTGGGCCTGCTTTTCTTCAGCAGGGACAGGGAAGATGGTTAAAATTGAGTGGAAGATGGATGCAGCCAAATACAGGACCATTCTGGATGAAAACCTGTTGGAGTCTGCAAAAGACCTGAAACTGGGACGGAGATTTATCTTCCAACAAGACAATGATCCCAAACATACAGCAAAATCTACAAAGGAATGGTTCACAAATAAACGTATCCAGGTGTTAGAATAGCCAAGTCAAAGTCCAGACCTGAATCCAATCGAGAATCTGTGGAAAGAGCTGAAAACTGCTGTTCACAAACCCTCTCCATCCAACCTCACTGAGCTCGAGCTGTTTTGCAAGGAAGAATGGGCAAGAATTTCAGTCTCTCGATGTGCAAAACTGATAGAGACATACCCCAAGCAACTTGCAGCTGTAATCGCAGCAAGAGGTGGCTCTACAAAATATTAACGCAAGGGGGCCGAATAATTTTGCAAGCCCCACTTTTCATTTTTTTATTAGTTAAAAAAGTTTAAAAAATACAATAGATTTCGTTCCACTTCACAATTGTGCCCCACTTGTTGGTGATTCTTCACAAAAAATAAACATTTTATATCTTTATGTTTGAAGCCTGAAATGTGGCAAAAGGTTGAAAAGTTCAAGGGGGCCGAATATTTTCGCAAGACACTGTATGTACCATATTGTGTTGGTCTATCACATAGAATCCCAATAAAAATACATTTACGTTTTTGGTTGTAACATGACAAAATGTTGAAAATTTCAAGGGATATGAATACTTTTTCAAGGCACTGTAACAATATGCATCAAAGCCATACACATCTGGAATTTAAATGTGTTAGAAACAAGGCTTTCTGTAATCGCAAGTATTTTAATTTCGTTCATATCACTTGTCTGCCTTGTAATGAAGTATTTTGACTTAATCCCATTGTATCCCATTATATTTTACCTGCCCTGGTGTGCCCTTATCTCTGATCCTTATTATCAAGGTCCTGTTTAGGATCTACTTTTCTATAAACATCAAGCCTTTCTGGGACATTGAGTTAATAAAAATATGTCTTTATCAAACAATTCATAGTCAACCACATATTGTTTTACTGTTAAGGTACTCACAGAAATTGTGGGGCAAATGTCATTCCAACCTAAATTTTGATGTTGTGTCTTTAGGTAATTGTAGGGATTAGGGATGAGCCAGAACTTTCGAACGGACCGAAAATTCGTGCAAACTTTAGAACCCCATTGAAGTCTATGGGACTCGAACGTTCGAAATAAAAAGTGTTAATTTTAATGGCTAATATGCAAGATATTGTCCTAAAAACTGTTTGGGGACCCGGCTCCTGCCCCAGGGGACATGGGTCAATGCCAATTTTTTTTTTTTAAAACAACCTTTTTTTTGGGAGCACTGATTTTAATGACGATTAAAGTGAAAAAAAAAAGGGAAATATTCCTTTAAATATCATGCCGGGGGGGGGGGGGCTGGGGGTCTATAGTATGCCTGTGAAGTGGCATGTGTTTCCCATGTTTAGAACAGTCCCTGCACAAAATTACATTTAACGGAAAAAAAGTAATTTAAAACTGCTTGCGGTTCTAATGTCATGTCTGGTTCTGGCAATACGGATGAAAATCATTAAGGAAAAAAATGGCATGGGCAGCCCCTTTGGGTCTCGTACAGATATTAACGGGAACCCCGTACCCAAATTAAAAAAAGGAAAGGTGTGGGGCCCCCAGGCCCTATATACTCAGAACAGCAGTATACAGGTGGTGCAAACAAGACAGGGACTGTGTAGGTTTGGTGTGTTAAGTAGAATCTGTTTGTAATTTTGAACTGGTACATTTTTAAAGTGTAGCTCCAGTCAAAAAATCTATTTTTAAGCTTTTTGGAAAACATAGGGAAGGTTTATCACCCCTGTATAATTTGTTGGTTCTGTCTTTTTTCATCTCACTTCCTGTTCTCTCCTTCCGTTTGCAAGTAGGAGACGTTTGTAAGTAGGATGTTTGAAAGTAGGGGCCTGCCCTATATGCTTTGCAGAAATGTGGGCCTAAGGTGTTGGTTTTGCCACAACACTGTAAGCTCTCAAAAGGACTCTTGGTGGGCGCTGTTGCGCCCTGCTGTGAATGATTATATCAAGAATTGTAATTACATGCCATTGTTGAACAGTGGTAGAAAAATTGGGCCTTTGGTGGTTGTGGTGATGGTGCTGGTGCCACAACACTATAAGTCCTCACAGTTACTCTCCGTGGGCACAGGAACGGGCCCTGCTGTGAAATATTATATCAAAAATTGTAATTACATGCCCCTGATAAACAGGGGCTGAAAAATTGGGCCTTAGGCACTGCTTGCTGGTGCCACGACACTGCAACCTCTCCCAGATACTCTAGTTGGAGTGCAGGAATGAGCCCTGCTGCAAAGCATTGCATCAAAAATTGTAATTACATGCCCCTGTTAAACAGAGGCTGAAAAATTGGGCCTTAGGCACTGGTGCTAGTGCCACGACACTGCAACCTCTCCCATATACTCTAGTTGGAGTGCAGGAATGAGCCCTGCTGCAAAGCATTGCATCAAAAATTGTATTACATGCCCCTGTTAAACAGGGGCTGAAAAATTGGGCCTTAGGCACTGGTGCTGGTGCCACGACACTGCAACCTCTCCCATATACTCTAGTTGGAGTGCAGGAATGAGCCCTGCTGCAAAGCATTGCATCCAAAATTGTAATTACACGCCCCTGTTAAACAGGGGCTGAAAAATTGGGCTGGTGGTGTCACCCAAAACCAAAACTGTTTTTCCAAGCTATCAGCAGGATCATTGAGGAGGAAGAGGATAGTCAGTCAACATAACAGGACAGACACTCAGCATCAGTATAGGCAGTCTTGAAGGGATGTGACATTTCAAAAAAAATTATTCGGTTACATCAGCTTCAGGTGCTTGGTAGCTGGTGGTGATCCAAGACTGATTCATCTTTATGAAGGTCAGTCAGTCAACCGAGTCGGTGGACAGGCCAACTTGTGATCGGTTACAAAGCCTCCAGTAGCACTGAAGGTGCGTTCCGAAAGAACGCTGGATGCAGGACAGGCCAGTGGCTCAATTGCATACTATGCAAGCTCTGGCCAGTGATCTATCCTCAAGACACAGTAAGCCAGAGGATTTTCGATGGGAAAGGTGTCCAAGTCTGACCTTGCCCCTAGGTATTCCTGCACCATGTAAATCAGACGCTGGCGATGGTTGCTGGAACCGATCATACCTTGGGGCTGCAGACTAAAAAATTGGCTGAATGCATCGGTCAGATAGCCACCTTCTCCACGGCTCCTTCTGTGACCGACCGAAGCCTCAGCAACACGTTGTCCATGACCAGGAGTTTGTAACCTCCCAGTCTCTGGGAACGTGTTGCACAGACCTTTTTGCAAGGCCTCCCAGAGATGTCTCATCCTCTGCGATGGCAAGATAAGGTCTGCAACCTTACCCTTGTACCGTGGATCAAGGAGAGTGGCTGTTCTGCCTCAAGTGCCCTGTTCATTATTCCACGCAGCGTGTGCTCCAACAGGTGGACAAGAGGTACAGTGTCACTGATGCAAGCACTGTCACTGCTCACCATCCTCATGGCCTCCTCAAATGATGACAGGACAGTGTATGCATCCCTGATCATGCCCCACTGGCGTGGTGAAAAAAAACCAAGCTCCCCTGACCCTGTTCTGGTGCCGTAGTCGCACAGGATGGACCTATGCTGCGTGTGCAGCTGCTGCAGCATGGCCAACGTTGAGTTCCACCTGGTGGGCATGTCACATATAACGCGGTTCTTGGGCAGTTTCAACTCCTTTCGGAGCTCAGCCAGCCGAGCACTGGCATTAAATGATTGGCGGAAATGCACACAGACTTTCCTGGCCTACCTCAGGACATCCTGTAAGCCTGGGTACCTGCCCAAGGACCGCTGCACCACCAGGTTAAGGACGTGAGTCACACAGGGCACATGGGTCAGTTGTCCCTGTCAGAGGGTGGAGAGGAGGTTGGTGCCATTGTCGCAAAACCACCATTCCTGGCTTAAGCTGGCGTGGCGTCCACCACCTCTCGGCCTGCCCATGCAGAGCTGACAAAATATCTGCCCCAGTGTGGCTCCTGTCCCCCAGACAAACCAGCGCAAGCATGGCATGGTATATTTTTGCCTGCGTACTTGCGTAGCTCCCTTAATGCCTACGGAGCACCGCTGGTTCCGAGGACAAAGCACTGGAAGAGGCCATGGAGGAAGAAGAAGAGAAGGGGGTAGAGGAGAGAGGTGTGTCACAACCAGTAGTAGCATTTTGGAGGCGTGGTGGGGAACAACCTCCAACACTACTGCATCTTGTCCTGCATCCTTCCCAGCTGCCAGAAGAGTAACCCAATGGGCCGTGGAGGATAGATAGCATTCCTGTCCATGCCTGCTGGACCATGAGTCAGCGGTGATATGCACCTTACCGCTGACCGCCCTGTCCAGTGAGGCATGAACATTGCCTTCTGCATGCTGGTAGAGAGCCGGAATCGCCTTCCGTGAGAAAAAGTGGCGTTTGGGGACCTGCCACTGAGAAACCACACATTGCACAAGTGTCCAATTGTGGCTCTCCTCACTGCCGGCGCTGTGATTGGCCAAGCATGTGGGTTCACAGTGCATGCTTGGCCAATCCTGAGCCAGCAATGCACTGCGATGGCGTAGTGAATTGTGGGCCGTTCGCGCCACACGAATATAGTGTGAATGGTCCACAAAGTTCTGATTTCGCCGAACAGACGAACGGCCGATGTTCGAGTCGATCATGCATTCGACTCGAACACCGAGCTCATCCCTAGTAGGGATTATGTACATGCATTGTATCAACCAAAATGTCTCTGGTGCATCCCTCCACCTTATCACACACAGCCTCTTACCAAAATCTAAGACCCCAAATTATAGGTGGTCTAAATGAGCTCAGAGGTGTGTGAATCTAGTTGATAAGTCTTCATAGAGGAACCAGAGGACACACCAATAGGGATGGAATTGTGTATCTTCTCCACCTTGGCAGTCACCACCACCAAAAAACAGATGGCAGCATTTATTTGAATAAAAATCTGTGTGGCGGAGCATGTGCTGATGTCATTGTGTGCACTGGAGCCAGGAACAGCGAGGCTGGTTATTTGAATGGATATGCACATTATACTGATTATTTTGTAAGTAGATGTACAGATTTTTTTTTCAAATAAATGTGTCAGTTTTACACTATATATGCTGTCATCTGCTTTTTTTGGTGGCTGTGATACTGCCGAGGTGGAGAAGATAATTCTATTCCTGTTGGTGCGCCCTATGGTTCCTCTATGAAGATTTATCAACTAGACTCACACACCTCTGAGCTCACATAGACCACCTATGATTTGGGCTCTTGGATTTTGGTAAGAGACTGTGTGTGATAAGGTGGAGGGATGCATCAGAGACATTTTGGTTAATACAATGCCCGGATGAACTTATAAAAAGTTCAGATATGGTGTTAATTTTATTTATTTCCTTATTTATTTTTTATTTTTCTGGTGATAGTATGATCTGTTGGATGGGACTGATAATTTAATCTTGCTGAAAGATTGCTTTACGCTGAAACATATACACAGCACGACAGTATTTGTACAGCGTATTTGTGACACTTATATTTTGTTACACATACATTTATGAACATTTTTTTATGATTATTTGCTGAGCTCACATGGGTTTAATTTATTTGATTTTATTTTAACACTAAGCACAGTCTTTTTCTTAAGTACCCCTAGGCTTTAGGATCTATGAGCCTGTCAAGTATACAGTGTGAGAGCCTATAATTACCAAAGATTAACATGGTGGGGAACTATCTGCTTTACATGGGTATGTTCCAGGTCTATATTTGACTGTTTTATTGGATTGCATCCCATCTTGTCTTGTCTTCTGTAAAATAGTAGTACAAATACAAATATAGTAATAACAGTAGTACAAATAAAACAAATACATGACATTGTTTAGCTCACCAGATTTACCAGCTGCAGATAGTTACTAGAGAAAATGATACAAGTGACTGTTTTCTTTTTCCAGTTTAACAGCACATTGTAAGGAAACACATTACTATTAAGGCATGAGCTCTCTTATTTCCAAACATGTTTGGTCATTTTTCATGCGGGGAGGAATGCAACACAAAAAGACTATGTATAGCATAAATTAAACCATTATGGAAATATGGAAATATAGGAGGTGTGTAAATATGACTCATTACTTAAGATGAAAATTTTCGCCCTACTCTAGATTTCAAAAATAGACCTTTGTGCACTACATAATAGCTATTCATCATGAGTCTTTCAGATATGTGATGGAAAAGTGATTGTTTCTGTAGTTAGCTCCGTGACAATATCTAAGGTGAATGACAGTATGTGATGCACTTTTGAATGATAGAGGGCAGTGACAGCACAAGCTTATTGACTTGCTTTGAACTTTGAAACTGGAGACCATAACAAAAGTAATTTTTTGCTATTGTATATCACAGCAGCATGTTTACATTTAGTTCATTTGTTATATAGTTGTTACGAAATTATGTCTATCTTTTATGCATTTTATATTGTACATAAAAAAGATTGCCTGGCTAATCAGTGGTTCCCAATTAAGTGTAGAATAAGAAAAATAACACTAGCTACATGAATTTAGCTCTTTGCCTGTCATTTGCCTCTCTTGCTTCTTTCTCTCTATTTCTTGAAATGTATGGTGAGAACACACATCCCCATATACCTTCTTGTACTGATACACCAGAATAGCAATTCCTCTTGAAAAAGACTGTGTGACAAATTGTGTTGAGGAAGTGATGGCAGTCATTGGGCCAGAAATCGTGTATCCGCCATATTTGATTACTGATTTTATATACTGATAAGACTGCTGCAATTTTCTTCTCATGTAAGCATATTTTTAATAAACAAATAGTTGTGATTAGTATACTATACTATTAACGTTGCTTTTGTTTTGTTTTTTTGTGATATTTCCCTGAGCAGTTAAGGCCACTGAGAGTGAGTTGGAGAGAGAATTGTGCCTTGGAGCTCATAATCCATGAGTTGATGCCTGATCCCACTGAGATCCAGGGGTCTTAATATCTGGTGAGAGAACATTTGCACGTGGGACATTTAGTTATTTGCACTGTTGTTCATATTACTATTAATTCATACACTATAGATTGTTTTTTTTTTTTTTTTTTCATGATATTTCATGGAGTGACTGGAGACAGATTGATGTTTAAAAGTTGTTCATCCAGAATGGGAAGAGACGCTTGAGACGTGCAGGGAGGTGTCCCCCAAATTATCAGATAGAATGTCCCAAATTAATATACTGCATAGGGCCTACCTCACCCCGATTAGAATAGCGAAATATAAAACTGAGTTTCCCCCTAGCTGTCCAATGTGCAAGGTGACCACGGGCACCTTTTTCCATCTCATATGGGCATGCCCTTTGTTACAAGGGTTCTGGATACGGGTGGTGAACTTTCTGCATGATAACATGGGCACACCTGTTGGCCTAGACCCCAAACAATGCCTATTGGGTGTATACCTGGGAGTACCCGACAGACATACTAAGTTATTCCTGCAGGAAACTCTGTTTGCTGCGAGAAAACTTATCGCCAGGAAATGGATGAGATCTACACCCCCGACATTAGCAGAGTGGAAAGCTGACATCAACTTGACTCTGCCATACAAAAAGTGTATTTACATCAATAGGGGGTGCCCACTTAAATATAATAAAGTGTGGGACCGCTGGCTGAATGACTCAGACACCTGCACATAGCTGCCGTTCCGTCCCGCCACTTCCAATTTTATAATTCTGATGTTGGTTTGATATTTATGGTGTTAAATGCTAAAAGGGCTATAATGTTTAGACACTAGTCAATAATATATGCTGATTGTACTATAGAATTCAATATTTATGTACTCTGCTGTAGACTCATTCATTGTGTGTTTATTACTGCAAGCTATGTTTTTAATACCTGTGCTTTACTTCAATAAAACGTTGTTAATTGAAAAAAACGTATCTTATCTGCAAATATCTGCCTTTTCTTCCTCACAGAACACTGTTAAAGTAATATTTTGGTCATCTGGATGTTAAAAAACTTTAGATGAACAACACTTTTCATTTTTTTGCTAGTAGTAGTTTCTTCTGCTGTCTTATGGACACCATTATTTCTTATGTTGATTAAGTGCAGACATATAACTATCACTATAGTTTTGCTTTTCACCTGGAGCTTATTTCATGAGTTTGTACTAGTTTTTGTAAGAAGTCAACCTGGGGTTAAATGTATGGGTGTTGCTTAATTTCTTGATTTAAAAATTTGAAATTGTGGATAATTGATGCCCAGGCCTTTTTAATATATTCTGTTCTTAAGAGCTTCAACAGCACTTCTTTTTTAGGTGCAATCAGAATTCTACGAAAGAAAATTGTACAACTCTCATGATCAATGAGAAGATGTTTAGTATTCTTCATGACTCCCACGCCACATTCCTCAAGGTTTGGGGCCCAAGGTGGTCCTATGCTCTTCCCACTTTGTTCCCAAAACTATAAAAAATTTGTAAAGTTAAATAAGATAAAAAGAATATTGGAAAAGATATCAAAGTATTAGGCTAAAGAAATAGAGAGCATCAATTCCTCAAAGGCAGTTGCTCCCCAAGTGGACACATATAAGTGTATACCCTAGCCTGAAAGGTAGCCTATAGACCGGGCAAACCAATCAGAGACACACTCTGTCTCCTCACAGTTAAACACGCCACTAAAATATGCAAGGTATCTTCTCTCTCAAGCCTAAATGTGTATGCAATACTCCCACTGTGCCTGAAATCCAAAATAAGTGCCCACCCTATACTTCAGATCAGAATCAGTTGCAAGAAAGCCCCCTGAGTTTTTTGTGTGCTACGGTATTTATAGCATCTATCAAAAAGAGGAGCAAGCAGTGATATATGTACATAGGGTATCACAACTGGTATATATATCTCAAAAATTTGTTGTAATCTACTACAATATATGTGAAGTGACTAGTAGCATCCTTTAACCATCAACTATGAATCAATAGAAAATACCATATAATGTGCTCAACTAAATAATGTGCACAAATAAATCAATCAATCATTAAAAAAATTCCGAAAGATGTGTATAAATCAATCACTTATATAAAAACATTATAAAAAGTTCCATAAATTGTGCAAAAAAACTATATATCACTAGTGTCCATAAAGTGCAAAGTGCAATGTGCAAAAAAAGTCCAATAGTCCACACAAACCCAAAAAGGTGAAAGGAGATTTAATCTTCAAAAAAGAAAAATATAAATAGCAATAAAAAATCAAATACAATAAAACTTAAATAAAAATCAAAAAATATATGTATATACTGTATTTATGTGTGACCCTAAAAAGAATTACATTTTTTTGTGCAAAAAAAGCAATTTTATGTGCAAAAAAACTCTTTCATATATTTCACAAAAGACCACTCTGAAAAAAAAAATTCTCTGTAAAAAATTGGGTCCAGTCTTTATGTGTCCGAACCACAATAGCAATGATGTAGGTGAGAGGGCAGAATTGTATAAATATAGGTGACTTTAGTGCTTGGTCAGAGGTGATCTGGTGACTTTCGTGCTTCCCACTCCGGTCCCCACTCACCGGATCCCTACATAAGGATTGGTTTGCCCGGTCTATAGGCTACCTTTCAGGCTAGGGTATACACTTATATGTGTCCACTTGGGGAGCAACTGCCTTTGAGGAATTGATGCTCTCTATTTCTTTAGCCTAATACTTTGATATCTTTTCCAATATTCTTTTGATCTTATTTAACTTTACTCATTTTTTATAGTTTGTATATTAGCAGGTAGCGCCATGGGCCCTATTTCTGGTCCATACAATATAACTCATACCTGCAGCCTTTTTGAGTCAACAGATATATTGAGGGGGGCAGCAACCTTATATTGACCTAAGCGCGACCATCCATATTTAATATAACCAATACGCTGTATGCCTTATAATCAGAATAATAGCACTTATGCAGCTGTATCAATGGTCAAATGATATGCCATATGTCTACTGTTTCCTGGTATTATTAACCTATATATATAAGGCAGATTGCCTGGAAGGGTTATCAAGGAATGGTCATGATCTTAATGATGAAAAAGAATGGTACAGGTTTAACTCATTGGCATCATTTCCTGTATATACAGTACATTGGTGGACCAGTACAGAGCTCAGAGTGGTGCACTGCCATGCAATAAAACAAAATGAGCATTTCTACTTATATAATAAAAGGAATTTTTTTATTTGTTGGGTCATTATAACACTTTTTTTTGTGCCCTAAGTTCCTAATAGGCAATCAAGTCCTGATCTGACCAGTGATATTTCAGGCTTGATACAGCATATTTATGCCAACCTTCTATCATTTTATTGATGACATTATTTGTATTATTTAATTTTCTATTAAACTGAAGTAATATATATTAGGAGTTAGCAATCGCATATTTCAGATATGCAGGTGTAGCGATACTCTCAAAGGAGCTGCTTTTGTTTGTTCAGTCCGTTACTCTGCCTCTCAACCCCAAAGAACTGTCCCAGCCGCTCTGGCACACCTAGCAATGTGATTAACTGAATAACACAGTAATAACACACAGACACAGTTCTGCTCTCTCAAGTTTACTTGGACCAGTGAAGAGTTTAAAGTAACATTAGACAGCCAAGTCCTGTATAAGTAGCCAGGATTTGGTTGAAACAGTTCTCAGAACAGTCAATAACACTTTGCCACAATAAAAGTATAATAACAACGTACACTGATTAAATGGACTCCCCAAACAAGCTATTGATTGTAGAATACTATGGCTAAAGGAGAACCCCAGGCCAGCCTATAGTACCTTCAATACTAACACACAATGAAGTAATATAAACACCAGTGACGTGTCCCCTTTAAGAGCAACAACAATAATGTTCTAAGAGCAAGGCCTTGCATTTGTTCTCTTCACTGGCATGTTGGAGCTCTGTGGACAAGGGTCCCTCAATGTAACAGAGTGATGGGGAACAATGTAAAATAGCCGGTGCTGTGATATAGCACTCCTGTATGTGATCCAGATAACAGGTGTCTGTGCACAGTGTTCAAGTGTGGTGTTTTATGGAAGGCAATACGATTCCTGGGCAAAGCCCCCTGACCAATCCTGTACGCATTCAGCGATCCTCCAAAGAGCGATAAAACGATTCTCCTGGCTGCAGATGTGTCACTATGACTTTTAGCCTGCTGACCCGGTGAATCGGCCGATTTCATGACATTCTGCACTGCTGCAGAGCATCCTTTTGGAAGCATGTGGGGTTCTGTCCCTCTGGACTGGAGCTGCAGGCTGTGTGTCACTTGATAGGTCACAATCCCCTCACCCAGCAACAGAAGATTGCTCTCCCGATGGGATACAGGAAACAAGGCCTCCTTGGCCTGGTCCGCCCTGTACTTTTATAGTCTCCTCCACAATCCTCTTGACTCTCTGCAGTGCAGCCTGGGATTTGCAGTCCTGCCCCCTCACACAGTCAGTCAGGCTGCCTTGTGCTGAGACTTCATATTCCACAGTTCCTTGATCTGCTCTCAGTCTCTTCCAATAGGGTGGCTACAAAGTAAACAGTTCTGTGTGTGTGAGAGAGTAGAGGAAGGGGGGTGAAAAGCCCACACAACTGTAGCGGGCAGCTCTCTACACAAGCTATAGTACTTTATTGGGAGAAAATAACTATAAAACTGCCCGGGCCAGCCTCTAGGGCCAATGGAGCTCAGGCCCGGTACAACAGGACCAGCTGTACTGCCGTATCAGCGGCCCTATGCACTAGGGAAACTATTGCATACATGAAACTAATTATTACTATAATTTAGCAGCGATACCAATATAATTTGTATATGCACACGTTTTCATTTGTTTAATAAAAGCCCAGTTTTTCCTGATACAAAATAGCAAATGCTCTCACGCCTGGTATCTTGTGAAAGCTTGTTTTATTAATTTAAACTTGCTCTGGGAACTTTCTCAAAGTTTTCTTCCACAAATAACAGTTCCCAAACTAGTATCAACAAGATTAAATTCTGAGTTACATAATCACAGGTTATCTGGTCTTGATGTTTTCAAGGAGCCATAATTACAATTTAGAATGAGTCAAACTTGTCCACATTTTAATGCAGTCATATGCCCACTTCAGAGTGGGAAGCTGCCATTTACTGGTCAGATTAGACTTGTACTTGGATCAGTCCCAGCATACACAGATTCAGCCATACATAATGAAAGTTCTTTGTACCTATTATTTGCTGTTGATAAGCAGCTATAAAGGGGCTTACACAGTATTAATTCAGTATAAAACAGTATGGTACTGCCTTTGGTATTTATTCTACTATAAAATTGTAACATTTAAATAAGATTATGAAAGTTCATTGTACACATTATTTAGCATTGATTGAGTCCCCATTTAATCACCATGCTCAGATGCAGGCTAAGGCCCTCTTACTTCCAGGGTTCCTGGGCATACCTAGGGAAGATAAGATCAGTATACTTCCCACAGCAGTTCAGAGAGGCCACACCTGATAAGGCATAGGTAAATGGGCAAATGAATTGCAGCTAGGTGCTTCACTGTGAGAAACCACATGTGGACCCAATAACACGCAGCTTCTCTTTAAGATCAAATTACTGTGGAGAGCTACTACCCAATTGCTACCAGAATACTTGTCTTTGGGCCTTGGATCCCTCCAGTTGTTCACCTGTGTTCATACTTCCCAACTTTAAAAATTGAGAATGAGGGACACTTCAGGGAGGTTGTGAGTGAGGTCTACTTCATCCTATGCACAGGGGTACCCTTCGCACGGAGCACCCTCATTAATGCCCACAGCCAAGCGGGGACTGAAGTCATGTAAAAAATCTAACATTAAGGTAGTTCCCCAACATAGAGTCCTCACTGTGTGCAGTAATAAAGTAGAGTCCTCTGTGAAATGTTTTGTCTGACATCACTACGCACTGTAACTTGGTAAATGTTGCATTAGGTGGGATGTGCTAATCGTGTGCCAACTCTACCAGTCCAGCTTACCTCTGTCACCTCACTACCATTAACAAAACAGGTTTCCGCTGTGCACCTAGCATGGACCTCTTGCATGCACCTATTAACTCTTCACTTCCCGTACCTCGTGATCAGGTCATAGATCTCCATAACACGGGTTTGAATGTGGTTGCTATTGGAAACTGACTGCCAGGGAGGAAACCAGGCATTGACCCCCTTCCTACCTACTTGTCTTGCCAAAGTAACCCTTTGAAGTGGTGTTGCTTCTTACCCCTTTGTGCTTTACAGACCCAAGTTATTTTGATATGCCAGGACCCACATGGGCCCCTTTACCACTTAAGGACCGCCCACCGCATATATACTGCGGAAGGGTGGCCCTATTGAGCAAAATGACGTAACCCATACTTCCGTTTGTGCACAAAATACTGTGCGTGCACACCCACTGTAGGGCGAGGGAGCCAATGCGGGTCCAGTGGCTGCGATGTTCGGCAGCCACCTGTAATTGCTCCTCAGAGAGGCAGAACGGGGATATGCCTAAGAAAACACAGCAGATCCCCATTCTGACAGGGAAGTACAGAAAGATCGTCTGTTTCTAGTCATCAGGAACAGTGATCTCTCTGTGATCTCTATACTCCCAGTCAGTCCACTTTCGCCACAGTTAGAAAACACCTCCCTAGGACACAGTTAACCTCTTGATCGCCCCCTAGTGTAAACCCCTTCCCTGCCAGTGTCATTTATACAGTGATCGGTGCATATTTTTAGCTCTGATCACAGTAATAATGTCACTGGTCCCAAAAAAGTGTCATAAGTGTCCGATTTGTCTGCCGCAATGTTGCAGTCCCGCTAAAAAATCGCTGATCATCGTCTTCATTACTAGTTTAAAAAAATAAAATAATAAAAATGCCATAAATCTGTCCCCTATTTCCCCAAATATATATAGAAGAATACATATTGGTATAAACTCAAGAATAAATGTGTTTTTTACATTTTTTATTGGATATGTATTATAGAAAAAGGTTAAAAATATTGTTGTTTTCTATCAAAATTGTCAGCCTTTTTTTGTTTATTTGTGGGGAAAAAAATTACATTTTTATTTTGGTAATTTTATTTGGGTACAGCATGTCACACCCACGCAATTGTCAGTTGAAGTAATGCAGTGTCGTTTCGCAAAAAATGGCCTGATCATTAAAGAGGAATAAACCCTGATGGGTTTACTTCCTCTTTCATTCCCTGCAAAGATAAAGCATAATGGACTACTATGCATCGCATAGTAGTCCATTATGTGTCACTTACCTGACACAGGAGCCAGCGAAGTCACCGCTGTCCCCTGTAGTACGGAGCATCCATCTTCTCGGTGGGTCTCGCTGCTCCGCCGCTGTCATTCGGCGAAGCCGCGATGACGTCACTCCCGTGCATGCGCACGGGAGCTGCCACTCGCGGCATATCGCTGTTGACCGCAGCATGCTCAGTGCGCATGCGCGCCGCTGTCTACGGCGCATGAGCCGTAGAAAGCGGTGCCTGTCTTTCGGCAAATATCTCCTAAACCGTGTAGGTTGAGGAGATATTTCTTGGACCTACAGGTAAGCCTTAATCTAGGCTTACCTGTAGGTCAAAGTTGGTTGTAAGGGTTTACAACCACTTTAAGGAGGCAAATCCTTTCAGGGCTGAATCAGTTAATAACTTTGGACCAGGCTCAGAACAATTGATGCCACTTTACCAAAGAGATTTCAACATTATAGTCCAATATGAACAGCGTCCAAACCCTATTTCTAACTATAGCTTTGTGGCTGCCCAGGCATACCTCTGCATGATAGTAGTCCATTCTAGTGTTCTCCATGACTTTGATGATCCCTGGAACCCTGGTGCCTCAAACATACTGCAAGGTGCAGCAGTCCCAATACTGCAAGTAGAGTCAAAAGCTGGTCAGCAAGCCCTGGACCTCAGCCTTTCACCTTTTTATATCACAGGTGGGCTGGCTGGTACCGAAAAGCCCAGGAACTAAGCACACATAATGGTAACTCTTTCCCCAAGCCTGGGCCAGCTTCTGACTTGCTAAAGCAGACATATTACAACCCGCTTACAAAGTGGTGATGTTCAGTGCACATAGGGTATGGGAAAACAGTGGGAGTTTGAGTGTCACAAACATGAGTCATAGACACATAGAAACCCCACCACAATAATTAGAAAAAAAAAAAAACTTCCATTACATATGGTTTTGCATACACTGAAAATAGACAGAGAGCTAATCACTTCAGCCCCAGAAGATTTTACCCCCTTCCTGACCAGAGCACTTTTTACAATTTGGCACTGCGCCACTTTAACTGACAATTGCAATGCTGTACCCAAACTAAATTTGTGTCCTTTTTTCCCCACGAATAAAGCCTTCTTTTGGTAGTATTTTACCTCGTGGTTTTTATTTTTTATGCTATAAACAAAAAAAGGGCGACAATTTTGAAAAAAAAAAACAATATTTTTTTAAATTTGTGCTATAATAATTTACCCCTGACAGAACAGGAAGTGTTGCTTGTGTGTGCTGGCTCTTGTGCATGCGACCGCGCATTGCGGGCGGCAATCGCGCACGCCAGCCACACGCATCGGGTCCCCCGCTGTGCAGCGCATGCGTGCACCCTCTGGCAGCTCTTAAAGGGAAAGCCTTACGGGGTTTCACCCAGGAGAGCTATTCTGCAGCAGTAAGGTAAGAAGTATGTAATGTGCTGTATAGTGTACATAATGTAGATGTCTGTAAGGAAGAGTGCAGGTGTCAGGGGTGTACAATGCACAGAGTGCAGTCAGTGTAGGATTTAGGATACATAATGCAGAATGCAGGGGTCTCCCCCGAATTTCTTCTCCAAGAAAACATTCTCTCCCCCTCTTCTAGCACAGATCCTCCCCCCAATCCTCCTTCTAGCAGAAATCCTTCACCTGCTGGCATAATTTATTGCCCCACTTATAGCATAAATCCTCTCCCCCAAATCCCCCCTTTCAGCACAAATCCTCTTCCCACTTGTAGCACAAATCCACCCCCCCTTCATTCCATCACAATCCCTTCTTACCCCAATCTCCCCTCCCAGCAAATTTTCCCCTTGCAAGACAAATCCTCTCTCCACTTCTAGCACAGATCCTCTCCCCCAATTCCCCCCTTCCAGCACAACCCCCCATCCTGGAACATATCTTCCCCCAATCCTCTTCAGCACAACCCCCCCCGCCCCACACACACACAACCCTCTCCAGCACAAATCCTCCTCCCCCAAACCCCCCACACCAGCTCATATAATCTCCCTAGTCCCAGCACAAATCCTCCCACCCTAATCCCCCCTCACAGTGCAAATCATCCTTGGTGAACCCTTAAATTAAGGGGTGCACAAACAAAACATGTTCATATTTACCGTTATCATGTATTGTATGGTAAATGGGAAAGGATAATTTCACTGTGCTCCCTGGCCTGTAGGATGTTAAAGGAGAAGTAGGGCCAAATATTTTTTGGCCCCACTTCTCCTATGGATCACAGACGTGCAGTTCATTCTGCTCTCCTGTCACCCCTTTTCAGCCAATAGGGGACTAAAGCCCTCTGTCCAGGGGCGGACTGACCATTCAGCCACTCGGGCAGTGCCCGAGGGCCCCGGTCCACTAGGGGGCCCCATCAGGGTTGCCAGCCTCAGTAAAACCAGGGAGAGTATGTAAAAATCTGTGTTTTTCTTATATCTGTCTCTGAACTGTCCCTTACTGACATCCTTTTGGTCTACAAATCCCAAATTGATAGCTGTCCCACTTCTCCAGTACCTTCTCAGTCAATAGATTCATGTCTGTGTATACTGTGTGATTGTATACTGTGTGTGTGTGTGTGTGTGTGTGTGTGTGTGTGTGTGTATACTGTGTGGCCCCATAATCTCTGATTGCCTGGGGGCCCCATAATCTCCTATTGGCTGGGGCCCCATGAGTTGTCAGTCCGCCCCTGCCTCTGTCGATTGACGTTACCTAGCCGGCTCAGAATCTGTCTTTGCAGTCAGGATCCACCCAGATGACTGGACCAGAAACTGACTCAGCCTTTCAGTAAGCCGCTGACCCACCCCCTAAAGCCTAGTGCTCCAGTGAACACTGGAGGGGCAGAGCAGGGAGTGGTGATTGGCAGCCACCAACTCTCTTCTCAGTGAAAAGGGGAGAACTGAGTGATCAGAAGTATTTTGATTGCTCAGTTCTCAGTGCAGAGCCGACAGGGGACAGATGCAGCATTGGATGTTTATTTTTTATAAACCCAAACTTCCCTTTTAATTTCAGCTTCACACATGATTTTGACTTAGCTGTTCTAAGTCAGCTTTGGGATGAACTGTGTTAACACATGAAGATAATGTTATATCTTTGGGTGTGAAAAAATCTTTTCACACATGTATTTAGATCCTAATGCAGAGATTAATACAAAGGCCACCTTTTCCAAACATAAGACGTTGTCCAAATACCCCTTCTATAACAAATTTGCCCCCCTAATCCTGTCACAAACCCTTTCCTACCCCAATCTCTCCTCCCAGCAAATATCCCCCTCCCAAATTCCCCTCCCAAGTGTTGGGAACCTCACTGTTAGCAGAGCAGCAGGGCTCCTATGATCTGCCGACTGCAGTCTCCAGCAACCAGCATGACAGGGGGAGGGGACCAGTGAAGGAGAGTGCTGTGCGGTTTCTGATTCATACTGCTCAGTGTGCAGCCTAAGCCCTTGTACACATGGTCGGACATTCTGCCAACCAAATCCGTCGGATTTTGTCCGACGGATTGTGTCCGAAACACACGGTCGGACCAAGTTGTCGGATTTTGCGGTTGCCAAGAACGCGGTGACCTAAGCCGTGTTACGGCGTGACTAGAAAAGGGAAGTTCAGCACCACGTCCGGCACCCTTTGGGCTCCTTCTGCTGATCTCGTGTTAGTAGAAGTTTGGTGAGAGACGATTTGCGCTTTTTAGATTTGTGATTCAGATCGCTACTGCTCTTTGGTTTGTGCGTGTCTTTTCGTATCTGATAATCAGTGTGTGCAGTCAGTAAGTATTTGTTGATCATTGTGGACTATATCTTGGTATAAAACAGGGGGGTTTGTGTCGCGCTTCCTTAGTACCAAATGAACTAACACAATAAAAAAAAAAATTATATATATATATACAAATAAATATCAAGGCAAAAGGTGCAATAGTGCTTGTAAACTACAACAGTGCTTAGTGCTTATGGAAATGCATTAAAAGTGCATCTGTGCATTGCATAAAACAACTGATTTAATGGTGTCTCTGTGCATCACTCAGGTGTCAAAATCAAGAAAAAATGTGCTAAATACATACAGTGCATATAACAAGATAAAAAAAAATGCAGTATATAAAAGAATATATATATATATATATATATATATCTGTGATATAAACGCAGAAAAAATTCTGTGATATAAATGCAGAAAAAATTAATAAAAAATTCAAACAAAAACTAATAGCAGCAAATCAGTGAATCTCAATAGAGTGTCCCATACATAGTCCAATCGTGCAATTTGGATGCAATATCACAATCGAAATGAAAGTGCAATGTGCCAAGCCAACTCTCTTCCAGTGGTATTCCGTGCCAGTGCTGGTTACACTAAGTAATTACCTCACGGCTGCGAGGTGTGCAGCGAAAAAAACAGCTATATTGCAGGGGGTACTTGGAAGGGTCAGGGGGACTGCAGAGAGGACTTCTGACAGTGCCAAAGCCTAATCCGATTTCCTCGTGGTTGTTACCAGCGAAAAGGCTCAAAAGGACAGGTAAAAAGCATCCACCATAGTGTAGTATTTAAAATAAATGATTTTATTAAAATATAACTTTAACTACTCACAAGAGGAAACGAAAAAGGCACACAGCTAGCAACAGATCGATGAGCGTCTTGTTCGGATGTAGACGTCACTTCCGGTTTCCTACGCGTTACGTCAAACACGGACTTCAACTGGGATGTTTCTAAGGTGACCGGAAGTGGCTTTTGAGAGTACTGGGCGGGCATGTTCCGCCCTCTATTTGCATATTGCGTTGTATACAAGGTATGTACGAGCAAAGCGGACCAATCAGGTCAAGCGGGTGTGTCCCGCATTTGGTTTACCTCACACCGCGCTCGAGGCATATAATAAATAATGCATCGAGCGGGCAAAGACAGAGGAAAAAAAACAAACGAAGGAAGAAACGGAACTCAAAAGGGGAAACTTTTACAAGGTCCATAATCTTATAGAATTCTACCAAAGACTACCAGTCTAACACCAAATTATGCGCTTTCGTATATGTTTCCATAACGTAGATAGAGGCAAGTCCTGTATAATAAAATACAGGGCTACGTCGGCGGCCATTTTCTTGGAGTCTTCAGGGCTATCTGAGAGGCAGCCATTGTTATGGTGGTAAGAATTTATTCAAGACTATCTAAGAGGCAGCCATTATTATGGTGGTAGGAATCTATTAGGGCAAAAGAGAGCTTTCACTTAAAAGGCTTATTTCAGCATGTTTAAACATATATTGCTCTTAGTGTTATTCAATCATTTAAATCAAGGCAACCAAGTGAATTTAGCTTAATGGTAAGGGCAAGGCAGGGAAAATGACATATATAAAACATTAAAAACTTATATGTATATATATATATATATATATATATATGTATATATATACACATATACATATGGATACATATAATCCATGGGAGGCCTAAATTAGGACACCGTATTAGAATTTTACTAACTACCCCAGAATAATAAAATCGTTGACGTCAAGCCAATTAAAAAAAGTAAAAAAAAAAATTTGAGTAAAAAAGGATCGCAGAAATGACGTATACATTACAACACATCTGGATGATCATGAACATATAGTATCACAAATACACTAGATTTATATATGAGAAAAAACTTTCGTATTATGTATAAAATTATTAAAAAAATTAATTGAATAATTAAAATGTGTGACGTAATGGTCTTGCGGGAGAGGAAAATATGAAAAGCTAGGTAAAAGGCGCTAAAAATTACTAATAAAACAATTCAAGTCGAACTCCACATTCAATCCTCTAGGGGCAAAAGTGTCGAAGGTAAATATCCACTTTGATTCTATTTGGCTCAAAGTCCTCACTTTGTGCCCACCTCTCCAGTGTTTGGCATAGGGGACAATGCCCCAAAATTTTAAGTCCCTAGGGTCTTTTTTATGATGGATAGCGAAATGCTTAGAGACGCTGTGTTTATCATACCCCTTTCGGATGTTTTGTATATGCTCCTTGGGGCCTATTCCTCAAAGGCCTCTTTGTGCGGCCTACATATTGTAGGCCGCAGCTACATTCCAGAACGTATACGGCACCTTCTGTGTTACAACATATAAAGTCTTTAATTTTGTGTGATTTACCAGTACTTGTGGACGAGAATTTGAAGACTTTGTTAGGTTTATTTGCTCTTGTGCATGCAAAGCACCTCTTACACGGATAGAACCCTTTTCCCGTAAAGAACGTATAGTTGTTCACGGGGGGGTCTGGTATAATTTTTTACTATCATATCCCTTAAGGTTGGGGCACGTCTATATATGAAATGTGGTCTGGATGGTAAAACCTTGTGTAAATCTTTGTCGTTCAACAAAATGTGCCAATGTTTTTTGATTATTTTTTCTATACTTTTGTATTGACTATTATAGTCAAGAATTATTGCTCCCTCTTTAGATTTATTTTTTATTTTTATTGTGTTAGTTCATTTGGTACTAAGGAAGCGCGACACAAACCCCCCTGTTTTATTTTCTGCATTATTGAGAGTCAACTCATAGAGTGTCTGCTGCTCCCATTAGAACAGAATTTTACCTTCTGACCTTTTTTGGCGCGGGAGCCTTTGATATATATATCTTGGTATAGTACGCTTTGAAAGGCATTTTTTATTGTCTGCTTGCTTCTGCTATTCAGGTCGTTCTTTCAGGCCTTGCTGTTTATCGGTGCTTTCTGGTGTCCGTTCTGACGAGCCGACCGTTTTCAAACCATGTTTAGTCTACGTACTCGTCGTAGAGTTTGTGCTGTGCAGGGGCTTCGTGTTGGGGTTCTTACTTTGACACAAGCCCAGTCCATGAACAGGGAGGGGAGGCGTTTGTGGACCAAGAATTGGTTGCGCCAGCGTGACCAGTTTTTCGCACATGCCTTTGCTCCGTGAGATCCGGGAGAATAATCCTGATGATTTCAGGAATTATCTCCGGATGACGGACCCCGTTTTTCACCATCTGCTGGCTTTGCTGACCCCTTATATCACCAGGCAGGATACCTGCATGCGGCAAGCCATCACTCCGGAGCAGAGGCTCATCGGCACGTTGCGCTACTTGGCGACTGGGAGAAGCCTTCAGGACCTCAAGTTCTCTACAGGCATCTCCCCCAGGCTCTGGGGATCATTATTCCAGAGGCCTGTTCTGCCATCATTCAGGTCCTGCAGAAGGACTATATGAAGGTAAGTTTTATCCTTTAACATCACATTCTATGTATTTCATGATTGCTAATGTCTTGCATTTCTTTCTTCATTCCCTAATTACCATCATTGCAATATGCTCAAATTCATATACTCTGACCCTTTGTCCTCAGGCATATTTGCCTCACTAACTTCCCCACCATGCTCTTCTTGACCCATAAAACTATAGTCTAGTCACTTACCAATGTCTTTTGTCAGCTCCATAGTATTGCTTTCCCCTAAACACCCCCTAAAATGTTTCCAAATGTGATGTGTATGCTTCAATTCATGCAGAGTGACATTTTTTTTTTGGGGCCAAACTCATTAAGAACCCCCTTCCCCCCAACTGCTAGCTCAGCTGATAGCAATCCTCTATCTGCTGACTTTACCAAACCCAATACACACTCTACCTACCTTTTTGATGCTCACATTTATGGATGAATTCACCAAAGCATGTAGTGCAAGGGCCTGCCTCAATAATATCAAATTCTATATATTTTTATTTTTTTAACCTATTAATTATTTGGATATGTAATAGCAGAATGTCAAAAAGTGCTTCCATTTTGGTTTCTTTTTGTTATTATGACACTTCTTACCTGTCCGGTGGGCTGCCAATAGTGTAACTAAGGAGGGGCTTCCCAAAGTAGCACACATTATTTAGCCATTCAGCTCTCAATCAAGTGGAGAGGGTTACCTGTCCTAAACATCACCCCCTCATTTTTTAGCAAGGGCCCATCAGATGGGGGATAGGGGGGTGGGGGAGGGATGGGGGGGGGGGGGTGATGACTCTCATAAAGGGACATTAGACTTTAGGCTTTAAATACTCAGTTCCCAAAATGTTATACTAATTTTCACCAAAAATGTTGGTGTCTAATCTGCTTGCAATGTTGATTTGTCAAATTACTAATTTTTGTTCTTGTTTCACTCCACAGTGTCCTTCAACGCCACAGGAATGGCAGACTGTGACCTCCCACTTTGCCAGTCGTTGGAACTTTCCCAATTGTGGAGGAGCAATAGATGGGAAGCACATCCGCATTGTCCCACCACCCAACTCGGGGTCGTACTATTATAATTATAAGGGGTTTCATAATATCGTGATGTTGGCGGTGGTGTCTGCGACATATGACTTTTTGCATGTGGACGTGGGGCAAAATGGATGGATGTCGGATGGTGGAGTCTTCGCACGGACAGAGTTCTACTGGCGTCTCCAGAGTGGCAGTCTGGGCTTGCCACCCCCAGAGGAGAATCAGGAAGGACTCCCGTTCGTCTTTGTCGCGGATAAGGCGTTTGCCCTGGCGAACCATCTGATGCGGCCTTTCCCCATGAGGACCCTCACCCCAGACCAGAGGATTTTTAATTTCCGCCTGTCCAGAGCCCGAAGAGTGGTGGAGAACACTTTTGGTATACTGGCCAGCCGGTTCCGCCTTTTTCTTACACCTATTCACATGGCGGAATACAAACTGAATCACATAGTGCTGGCGTGCTGTGTTCTGCACAATTTTATGAAAAAAGTTTCTGTGAACTATGCGGTCTCAGTTGGCCAACAAGAAGCAGACTTGCTGGAAAATGAAGATAACCTCACGGGCCTTGAACATGCTCATCCTGGCTTGCCCCCCCAAAGCGCCCGTGAGGTTAGAACACAATACATGGACTACTTTGTGGGTAGGGGGGCCATTGATATGCCAGACAATGTCTGAGCAGCATTTTAAGAATACATTTTTATCTGAAACTCCTTCATTTACTGCTTGGCTTGGTTTTAGGTGTCTCCTAGGTATATTTAGGTTTTTTCAAGTTGTGCCTTTTTCCCCAACAGTGCAAACCCAAGTTCAGAGCGAGATGAGGGGACAGTCTCTTCTTCAGATAATGTTATTATGTTGTGGTTCTGCTACACACACACCTTGTTTTTGTAACTAATGTATGTAGTGCATTACTGACCAAAATCGTGCTAATTTTCTGCACCATGGCAGGAAAATGGCATGATTGTCAAAATTTACACCTCACTGTGGGTGTTTTTTACTAAAGGCACATCCACTATGCTCTACAAGTGCACTGCAAATGTACACCTGAAACTGCACTTGGAGTGCAAAGTGGAGTTGCCTTTAGTAAATCACACTCCTTCTCAGCACAAACTAAAATTGTACTCCAAATAAATTTTTGGTGCAATGAAAAAGGAAGCCACACATTGTTGATAATTAAACTTTTTAATCCAAGCACATTCACATGTGCGTTTCGAAAAGGTTTTTACAACAAACCAAGAAATTGTGTGTTTCAAAAACAGAGTTTAATCAAAATTTGGTTTACTTGGTGTTTTTGGGTAAACAGGCATGTATCAAACCGTAAAATACAGAACACAGGAACTTACAAAGTTCAACTTTGAAAAGGGAAGACAATATCAGACATGAGTATGTACAAACTGGGCTGATATTGCCTTCATCACATGGGGTGTCACCCCTGAAAAAAACAAATTTGAAGATGCACACAGTGTGTCAACATGTGCTATCTCCCATCATAGGGGGGTCAATGTACATGCTTTGGGGCTGCAACCCCTTCATCTCAGACACTTTACACAAAACACGTACATTGATCCCCCATGATGGGAGATAGCGCATTTTTACACACTCTGTGCATTTTCCAAATTTGTAATTTTCGAGAAATACAACATTTTGTTTTAAAACCCTATCTAGTTTTTGGTGTTTCACACTCTCCCCCAAAACAGCAATGATGTTCTTCATTTTATTTTTAACATCATTGATGTTTTGCAGGATATTTTCCAAATCCAATTGCACCCCATTATCTCCCCAATCTGGATCTGGGCACTTTCACTGGTAAAACGGGAATCTTCTTCCACGTCACCTACAAAACAAAGCAAAAAAACAAACCATGTAATAAAAATATGGTGACATACATTGATGAGCTTTCGGAAGCTGTATTCTCCGACACTCACCTGTTGTGGTGACAATTTGCCCAACGTCCACGATCTCTCCTTCCACCTCCTGCTCCTCTTTTTCTGCTTTTGGAAGTTGGCCTTCTTTGGGAGGGGTGTGGTCCCTGGCGTCCTCATACTTGCCGAGTCTTCTCTCCCCTATGAGAATGGAAAAAAATAAAGAATTAGCACACAGAGGGCAGAATTAACAATATGAAACATTGTTTGGAAGTGTTGTCCAATTGTTTATTTTGGCCGAGCTTCAAGGTCATAACATTATTGGGGACACTGTGTTCAGCTAGAATACTTATCTGCAGAACAATGTTTCCTATGAACGAATGAAACCATGAACTTGAAAGTGGCCATTTTAAAATGCACAACATGAAATCAAAGCACATGGAGCAGGATGCAAGCAATAATAATCATATGAACACACAACAACTACTTACTTTTGTCAAGAACATGCTTGATCCTTAGGTACTGCTCGTGCTCCCTCAGTTTCAGGTCTGACCAGCGTTTTCTCAGTTGATCCATTGATCGGTGTACCCCAAAATTCTTATGAAGACTCTTCACAACTTTATTCATGATCTCGGCCTTTCTGATATTTGAGTTTGGGTAAGGTCCATACTTCCCATCATAGTCGGTGCTGTTCAATATGTCGACCAGCTCCAACATCTCTCCAAAAGACATATTTGAGGCCTTAAATCTTCTCTTCCTGGATCGGGACGTTTCAGGCTCCGGGCTTTCCTCGCCCTCCTCCTCGTTAGTGGAACTATTATTAGTGAGCACCTGTGTTCTCTCCACCATGTGCTCTACCCACTGTGCCGGAAGCGAAGGGGCGGGGAATAGTCTGGAAAGAACATCAGGGGCGGGAGGAGTTTCAAGCATGCGCACTGTATATAAAACGCAACACGCGTGTGTCGTCCGTACGATTGGTGAACAGAGGGAGAAGCTGACGCGACGAACGTGCAAACTAAGGTAAAATTTTTAACTTGGTACATCACTAGGCTACACTGCTTCTAGATTGAGGCCTGCATTAGTGGAGTTTAGACTGACATTAGGGTTTGTCTTGTGTTGTGTCTTGCAGACATTATGGACGGCTTCAATGACCATAGCTTCCTCCCTCTGTTCATCGATAAATACAGAGACATGCCCATCCTGTGGCAAGCAACACACCCACTATATAGTAACAAACAAAAGAAGCAGGCAGCAATGTTGCAACTGGTTGAGTTTGTGAAGCCGGTGGTCCCCAGGGCAGACGTCAAATATTTAAAAAAGAAAATTGGTAGCCTCAGGAGTACATATATGAGGGAGAGGAGCAAGGTGCTGAAGTCCATGCAATCTGGAGCTTCAGCAGATGACGTTTATATTCCCACCCTGTGGTATTATGACAGGATGCATTTTCTGGCAGACCAGGCTGATGTCAGGGAATCACTCTCTACTCTTCCTTCCACGCGTCCTTCTATGCTCCATTCCACACCCGATGAGTCTTCCGACGCCCAACCTGGGCCTTCCACTCAGGAAAAACTGTGGGAGCCCAGTTTGAGCCAGGTATAGTATTGTTATACATATTTGTGGAGTCAAAATGAATGATGTTAACTTGATTTTTGCTCACTAATTGCTGAGTTTAGAAAGTGTTTCACATATCAATAGACAGTAGTGGCCAAAACCGTTGGGACAAGAAAGAAAAATGCTGGGCTCAGAATGATAGTCTTTTCTATTGGTTAACAATTTGCAACAGTGTTGATGTGAAAATTGTGTGTGTTTGATGAACCAAAAACTAAAACGATGTAATTTTTTCATACACAGGAAGAACTCAGCCAGGAACAGGAGGGTGTGGAATGCAGCAGCCAGGAGGTGGCTGTGGAAAGTGGCAGCCAGGAGGAGGCGGGGGTAAGCGGCAGCCAGGCGGTGGGCAGCCAAAGGAACCTCACTGAATGCCAGGTCCCTCCCCTCCGCCTTCCACGCAAAAGGGCATGAAAGGGGAGGGGAATGTTGAGGAGTCGGCCCTGAGGCTGATTGGTGAGGCTTCTGCGGCACTCCAAGCAAAACCCACCGACCAAGAGTCCTTTGCCGCCATGGTTGAGTGCAAGCTTGATAAAATGGAGCAGGGGCAACAGATCTTGTGTGAGGAGGTTATTCTCCACACCCTCAACAAGGGTCTGTTGGGCCAAATGACACCAGAAACACACTTGTGTGGTTTGGCCCATGCCCCTGCTCCTCCTCCTCCTTCTGCCACACCTCCAGCACCACAGCCACAGCCTGGAAGGAAGCGTGGAAGGAAGATCAGAGAGTGATGACCTGGGTTCAGTCTGGTCTGACAGAAGATGCAGCCTGTTGTAGTACCACAGCCTGGGAACATAGATGTCATCTGCTGCTGTTCCGGGTTTCATGGACTTCAGGACCAGACTTCTCTCCCTCATATATGTATTCCTCAGGCCACCAATTTTTGCGTTAAAATAGTTGATGTGTGCCCTGGGGGCCAAAGGCTTTGCTAATCTCCCCAGTTTCAACATTGCTGCTTCCCTCTTTATTTGTTACTGACACCGAAATAAAGGTATTTTTTTGTTTGAAGAAATACTTGCTTATGTGTGTTTTCCTTCCAAAAGGCCAGTTTATTTGTGAGCAGGCAGGTACATTTCAAAAATACAAAGTGAAATAAATAACAAGGGGTACCAACACTAAACAACCTCCTGTAGATTAAAAAAGAAAAACAAAATATCAAAAATAGAATAATGTTGTTGTGGTAAGTTTACACACCAAAAAAAAAACAAAAAAAGGAGAAATGAGCAAACTGTCTTTAAAGGAGATTTTTAGGGAATCCAAAAAAAAAACATCCAAAAAAGAATAAACAAAATCTAAAATTGTGTAGATGTGACGCAAACTAAAATTGTATTGCTGAAATGGTTAAAAAAGAGTAATGAAATCCGTTCGGGAGAAGTGTGTGTGACTATGAGCATCAAAAGAAGTTCATTCTTGCAGCATTGTAAAGAGAATGCGCTTGATGAAAGAATTTTTAACATTGCAGCGTGACGAATGTGCTATATCGCTTACGAGTAGTAGTTTTACCTGAACGAGCACTTCCGTGTTGGAATTTGAATGTGAGCATGCGTGGTACCTTGTCCGTCGGAGTAGGCTACACATGATCGGAGTATGTCCGATCGGACCAGTTTGTCGGAAAATATTTTCAGCAAGTTGGAAAACTTGGTCCGACGGATATTCCGACGGAATCAGTCCGATGCATACCACACACAGTCGGATTATCGGACAACACGGTCCTATAGGACACATTCCGACGGATTCTCTGACCGTGTGTACAAGGGCTAAGAGGGATAACACTGATTGATAGGTCAGCTGTACACATATATGGTGCGTTTTTTGTCTGTTGGCTCTGTGCTGGAGATCATAACCTGGGCTATTGCTTTAGCTGTGGTAGTCAGGAGCCAGCAACTCTTGAACACACAACAACTGATGTGCAACTGATAGCCGGTGCTGATAGGCAGCACTGATATGTAACACTGATGATGAGGCACTGATGGCCACTGATTGGTGGCACTGGTGGGCACGGATTGGCAACACTGGTGGACACTGATAGGTGCCACTGGTTGGCACTGATTAGCAGCACTGGTAGGGACAGATTGTAACTGATGTCCCTGTAACAGAAGCCACTTACCGGCTTTCTTCTTCAGCCCTTTTCCACATAATCAGCTTTCAGCCAATAACCGTCATTGGCTGACAGCTGATTATATATGGTAAAGGGCTGCTGTGATTGGCCCTTTACCCTGTTCTGTGATCAAGGACGATCACGGGGTGCACCCCCCCCCCCCTGCACACTGCAGGGGGCACACGAGTAATGCAATCACAGGTGAATGTCTATAGTCGCTCTCCAGGAAATGGAAGTGCATACTGTAGCCATTTTTTGGCTATAGGGTGGGCGGAAAGTGGTTAAAAAACCTCAAGTACAGTCTGTTAAAGTAGATGCAAACCCAATCACAAAAATCTAACATACAATTTAACACAATAAAATTATTTGAACAGCCTGTTAATATTTTAACTGCTAGCTTTCATGAAAATAACATCTAGTGATACTGACAGTGGCAGCTGCTCCACACAGGTTACAGATTCCCCTAATCCATGCATCGGGCCCCTAATCTACATGCAGGGTGCCAGACGCATGAATTTCAATGGGTATATTTTTTTTAAGCACATGATTAGAGCCTGCGGCTCTAATTGGCTTAAAAAAAGGGTGGGCTTGGGGTACAGAGCATTGTGCCCTGAGCCCACCCACTTGTGGGACAATAGTGAATTAATATTCACTATATTGTCTTACTGCTTCCCCTTCTGTTCAATCAAGAAGCGAGTCAAGCCGATCGGCTGAGAGGAGAAGCGATCATATTGGCAGGTACCGGGGGCAAGAATCGTGTGTTTTTTTTTTGTTTTTTTTTTTCTCTACCGTTACTAGTAATTAAAAACCATTCCGGTGATCAGATACGGGATTAAAGATTGAATATCGCGCTGTGGAAGCGGAGGAGGTGCCCAAACTCCCAAGAAGAGAACTTAAGGACAACTTAAGAAGGGGTGGGGAGCACCCGAGAATCGACCCACTAAATTGGGAGCAATAGATATTAGAGATTATTACAAATATTAAGGACTTATTTTTACTATAAAGGTCTCTCATCTGGAAGTAGTGACGTGTCTATTTTGCTCTTTTCTCGCTTTTTTTTTTTTTTTATTGGTAAAGAATAGAGTGACTTTGAGGTGTCAAGAATAATCTAAAGACATTGAGAGACATTTTTTTTTTTTTTTTTTTTTAGCTCTCAGTATTAATTATTTATTTATTTATTTACCTTGCTATTTTTTTTTTTTTTGTTTTTTTTGTTTTCATTAAGGGATATGTTATGTTACGTTATGTCAAGAGATGCTAAGAGATAATGTGATCTGAACAGAAGGTGATTTTCGGGAGGGAGGAGTGGTTGATCTTTTTCAGGTGATTCTAGTCAGGCTAGGAGTAGAGAAGAGTGTGGCAAAAGAGACGTTTTTGTGTAGCTGTGGGGGGTTCTTTCGTTTTTTTTTTTTTTTCCCTCCCACCCCACTCTTCGACTTATTGTTTAGAGGGGGGTTTAGTGAAGGTGGGTGATCCCTCCCTACCCTCCCTAGATTGAGGGTAGTACCTAAGTTAAAATAGTACGTGAGGGCCCAACATCATAAATAAGAAATAAGAAAAGATAGAGTATCTTCAGGAAAAGGGTCGCGTTTGTTCTCTGTTTTGTTCTTTTGTTCTTTGTATTAAGTGTTTTTTTCGTATTAAGGTCTTACAGAGTATCAACGGTAGTTAGATAAAATGAGGGGGAAGACAGGTAAATCCGGTAAAAATATACCGCCGGCCTCCAGTCCAGGAGGAATCCAGCGGTATATGGCAAGTAACACCAGTGTAATAGAAGATGACCAGGGTAGCCCCAAATTAGGAGTACCCCGGAGATCAGGCGCAACTAGACAGAAGACCTTGGAAGATAGCAAAGGGGTGAAAGTAAATGGAGCCAAGACTGTAGGACCAAAAGACAGAGCTGGTAATTCACAAACGAGCCCTATTAAATTACAGCAGGGAAGGGAGGAGTTAAAGGGAGCAGAATCCCACCCCCAAGAAGAAGTTTCATCAATAAAGGAGATGCTGGTAGAGATGTTCTCAAAAATGGAAGCATCTTTAAAAGCAGAAATATCGGGGGTAAGGGCAGATATAGGGCTAGTCCTGGAAAGAGTAGAGGAGATTGAGGAAAGGTTAGATACCCAAGACAAAAGGTTAGATGAAGTAACGGAACAAATGATAAATCTGCAGAGAGCGAACAGAACCCTCCAATATAAATTGGAGGATCAAGAAAACCGAAGTAGGAGGAAAAATATACGTATTAAAGGCCTCCCGGATAAATATGGCAATGGGGAATTAAAGAACATAGTTCAACAGCTATTTAACCCGCTGTTAGGAAGAGAATCCAATGAAAACCTAAAGATAGACAAAGTGCACAGGATTACACGTCAGGGGACAAGGACAGAGAATCCAAGAGATGTGATCGTAAGGCTACACTATGCAGAAGAGAAAGTGCAAATAATGGGGAAGTTAAGGACGCTCGCAGGGGTGTCACATGAAGGTGTAGAATTACAAGTGTACTCAGATCTAGCAATGGAGACTCTAGCAAGAAGGAGGTTATTAAAACCTCTCACTGAACGGATGGTAGCCTCAGGGATAGCATATCAGTGGGGTTTCCCAGCTTGTCTGAAAGGAAATAAAGATGGGCGTTCGGCGGTATTGCGCTTCCCTGAGGATTTGAGAGGCTTCTGCGAGCGTCTTGAAATCCCCCAACCCATATTGCCAGGGTGGGCAGAGGAGGAGAGAATCAGGCCCTTACAGAGAAGGTCAAGATGGAGGAGAGGGGGAGGAGTGGAAAATGGAGAGGGGGAATGAAAGGAGATGAGAGGGGTGGAGGAGGAAGAGGGAAGGAAGAGGGGGAGAGGAGAGGAAAGAAGAAAGGGAAAGAGAAAAAGTTTTAGAAGATAAGCAAAATATGGAGAGGAGAGGAATTAGGGTGAAAAGCAGTGGGGGAATCGGGTGGGGGGGGGGGGCGGAGCGGGGAGGGGGCGAGGGTCTGCCCAGACGGCCGGAGGTGTGAGCCCCAGGGTAAGAATGGAGAGAAGACGACATCAAGCAGTTGTTTGTCTAGCCCATTCAGTCAACAAAGAAAAAGGGGGGACTCTGGCCAACCTTATTAGGTGTGTTGTTGCGGAGGGGGGAGGGGGTGGGGGGGGTGTTTGTTTTTTTTTTTTTTTGTTTTTTTTTTTTTTTTCTGTTGTCCTCTCTCCTTCTCTCGCTCACTATATATTCGATGGTTAGTAGTCCTCTGGGTCAGTACATGCGGACCAGTGAGCTTCAGGTATAAAGATACATGGTTGCGATTAATGTGATCACGTATAATGTGCGGGGCTTAAATACAAAGGAAAAAAGATACAAAATTAGTAATGAACTCCAAACTTGGGGAGCAAATGTAGTATGTCTACAGGAAACATATATCACCCAAGCGTCAGGGATTAAACTAAATTCATTCCACTTTCCAACATGGTTTTATGGGGACACCCCATCAGCACACTCAAGGGGAGTGGCAATTGGCTTTAATAAGACATCTAGGTTCGAAGTAGAGGAACGCCTGGCTGACCCAGAGGGAAGGTTCTTGTTCATAAAAGGCAAATTGTTTGACATAAAGTACACAATAGTAAATATATATGCACCAAATAGGAAACCGGATAAGTTTCTAAAGAAAGTTCTAAAAAGACTAGAGGGTTTTAAAGACGGCAAATTGATCGTTGCAGGAGATTTGAACTGGTCCTTTGACTCCGGATTAGACACCTCTGGGAGAGAAATACGGGTGTCTGATCGGAGACAAAGAGCAATTAAAAGAGCCCTGTCCAGCTGGCAGTTACAAGATACATGGAGGATAAGTCACTTAAAAGAACGGGATTATACCCATTTCTCTGCCACCCATGACTCTTTTGCCAGATTGGACTATGTATTAATAGAGCATCAATTAGTGACAAACCTCAAAAAGGCAGAAATCAGGCCTATAACCCTGTCAGACCATGCCCCAGTAGAAATACAGCTAGAGGTACAAGGGGATAAGGAGACTGGGAGAATGTGGAAGTTGAATGACTCGCTCATTCAAGATCAGGAAGTGTGTAGTAAGATAGAGCAGGAGCTGAAGGTTTTTTTTGATTTAAATGATAAGCCAGAAATCCCCAGATCCATACTCTGGGAAACACACAAAGTAGTCATAAGGGGGAACCTGATCGGGATCGGAGCGGGGAAAAAGAAGGAGAGGGGGAAAAAGAAAGCTCAGCTCTATAGGGAGATTCAGGAATTAGAGCAAAAAACTAGACCTAAGGGGCTCAGGGAAAGACAGGAGTTGATAGAAAAAAAAAAGAGAGCTAGAGGAATGCCTAGAACAAGAAATGAAGTCAGCATTTCATAAAATAAATAAGGATAGATATCAGTGGGGTAATAAGCCAGGCAAATGGATGGCAAGAAGAGTGAAGGAATATAAAAATAGGACTTACATCCCGAAGATAAGAGATAAAGGGGGGGAGATGCGATTTGCCACCCCGGAAATCGCAGAAAGCTTTCATGCATATTATAGCACCCTCTATAACATAATCCCCAGAGGTGGAGACATAGTAAAAAAGAGAGAAATAATAGGGAGGTACCTTCGGAAAATGGACTTCCCCAGGGGGGAAAAGGAGGATATGGAGGCATTGGAAGCCCCCATATCTACAGAAGAAGTTATAAGAGTAATCAAGAGTATAGCCCTTGGGGGAAGTCCGGGTCCCGATGGATACTCTATTCTGTACTATAAAAAGTTTCAGGAGTATCTAGCCCCTAAGCTCTGCGAATATTTTAATGCAGTGGGAATCGGGGAGAGCTTCCGTGAGGAGGCTCTTCTCGCCCATATTACTTTATTATCGAAAGAGGGTAAGGATCCAGCAGCTCAGGAAAGCTACCGCCCTATTTCGTTATTAAACACCGATATAAAGATCTTTGCAAAAATCCTAGCAGATAGACTGAAATTACTCCTACCGAAATGGCTACATACAGATCAGGTTGGGTTTGTCCAAGGACGGGAAGGGAGAGACAATGCCCTGAAGTCTATATTCCTGATCCAGGAAGCCACCAGGACGGGTATCCCGACAGTGCTCATGTCGGTAGACGCCGAAAAGGCTTTCGATAGAGTGGATTGGGAGTTTATATATGAGACATTGAAGCATTTGGGGTTAGGGGAGAAGATGATGGGAAGGATCAGGTCATTATATACCCACCCGACGGCAAGAATTAGAGTAAATGGCTCCCTGTCTCGCCCCGTGGAATTATTCAACGGGACGAGGCAGGGATGCCCACTCTCTCCACTCCTGTTTGTAATCACTTTGGAACCCCTCCTGGTGGCAATCCGGAGGAATCCGGACATTCAGGGCATTCGGGTGGGAGAGAGAGAATACAAAGCATCTGCATACGCAGATGATGTATTACTGTATATAACCCACCCAAGAATAACTATCCCGACACTCCTCAAGGAATTGGAGCAGTATGGGAGATTGTCGAATTTTAAAATAAATATGTCAAAGTCAGAGATCTTGAATCTGAATTTAACAGAAGTAGAACAGAGAGCCATTACAGCCCATCTGCCGCTAAAGTGGTGTAAGAGTGAGCTGAGTTATTTGGGCATAAAATTGACAGCCCAAATGACCAACCTGTACAAAGCTAATTATATGCCTCTTCTCAATAAAATTAAAGACAAGCTGAACAGTATGCAATATAAAACACTTACGTGGTTGGGCAAGATAAATGCAATTAAAATGTTTATATTGCCAATGGCAATCTATACATTTCAGATGGTACCAGTACCCCTCCCCTCGAGTTATTTTAGTAAACTAAAATCTGTGGTGATGAGGTTCATTTGGGGGCGTAAAAACGCACGTATTGCATATAGCACTTTGGTGAAAGATAAAGATAGAGGAGGAGTAGCACTGCCAGAAATTAAAAAATACTATGAAGCAATAGTAATCTCTAGATTAACGGACTGGCTTCATAATAAGAAAGAGAAGAGTTGGGTGGAGTTAGAAATCACATTGAGTAGGACAGACACAGGTAAGATGATATGGATACCACCTCAGTTTCGAGACTTAGGAGTGAGCACGAACACTTTAACAATAAATACTTTTAAAATTTGGGATAGAATAAATAAGAGACATGCGTGGAGCTACAACTCGCCACTAATGTCTCTTTTAGATACAAATTATTTTTCACCGGGGAAGGAAGAGCGCTTATATTTCAGTAGATGGGCAAAAAGAGAGGAAATAACACTGCAGGATGTGATGAAGGGAAATAGCATATGCACTTATAGGGAGATTTCACAGGAATGGGGGCATAAACCACTAGATAGATGGAGACACACGCAAATCTTACATTTTACACAAGGGTTACCAAAGCCACTACGAGGCACAACACAGCTTAGACCATTAGAGAAATTGCTAAAATCACCACAGTGCTTAGAGAGGAGAATATCCAAAATATATAAAGTATTAAGACGGGAGGCGGACAATGGGTACCCGATTTATCTTGAGAAATGGGAAAGGGAGTTAGGCCCAATAAGAAACGACGACCATAGGGACAAAATAATCAAAATGACATACCTATTACCAAAAGATGTACAAACAATAGAAATGTCTTACAAGGTATTAGCAAGGTGGTACATGACTCCCCAAAGGGTACAGAAAATCAGAGGAGAAGGCCCGGCCAACTGCTGGAGGGGTTGCACGGCATTAGGGACTTTCAAACATCTGTGGTGGGACTGCCCTAAAATAACTACTTATTGGGATAAAATTATAGAAATAATATTTGTGATAACTGGGGATAGGTTGGAAAAACTCCCATGGACGTGCCTGTTCCACGATACAGAGAAGGGGGTGGCACAATATAAACTATCACTAACTCCATACTTGCTAAATGCAGCAAAAGCCTTGATCCCCTGCCACTGGAAAACCCAACAGGTTCCAACAATAAAGGAATGGGTCAGGAGGATTGATCGGATAAGAGTAATAGAAGAGTCAATACACACGATGGAGGAAACGAAGGGAAAATATCTGAAGACATGGCAGCAATGGTTTACATTTGTGAAAATGGAGAGATATTGTTTGATGTTAGAGGGTAATGAGGATTGAGAAGGTGTGGAGCGAGAGAAGGGGAGATGGGGGGTGTGTGTTCTTTTTTTTTTTTTTTTTTTTTTTGGGGGGAGGGGGGTTAGGGGGGGTAATGTTAAGTCATAGATAAATGGAATGGTAAATATGGCAGATCAAGTTATATATGCCTTAAAAGATTGATATTTTGTATAAGTATTTATGAAATGTATTGTATTAAACTTTAAAATAAAAGATATATAAAAAAAAAAACTGCTAGCTTTCATGAAAATAACATCTAGTGATACTGACAGTGGCAGCTGCTCCACACAGGTTACAGATTCCCCTAATCCATGCATCGGGCCCCTAATCTACATGCAGGGTGCCAGACGCATGAATTTCAATGGGTATATTTTTTTTAAGCACATGATTAGAGCCTGCGGCTCTAATTGGCTTAAAAAAAGGGTGGGCTTGGGGTACAGAGCATTGTGCCCTGAGCCCACCCACTTGTGGGACAATAGTGAATTAATATTCACTATATTGTCTTACTGCTTCCCCTTCTGTTCAATCAAGAAGCGAGTCAAGCCGATCGGCTGAGAGGAGAAGCGATCATATTGGCAGGTACCGGGGGCAGGGAGGATGTACTGAGAGTCCTGGAGATGGCTGTCCTCATCAAAGCGATTTCTCTGCTCTGCATCACCGTGTGAGTAACACCAACTGGAGGGGGGGGGGGGTCGATTGATTGGCCCTCCCCCCCCTCCGGCTGGAGCACCAGAGCCACCACTGAATAGTGATATAGGTCCTTGTGTACTTTATGTTATGGGGTGACAGCATTCTGCCCATCTCCCACAATCTTCTGCCTGTAGATCACCCTTTTCTCCTAAAAGAAATAATAAGCTTCTGTGATGGTGCACATTGTCCAGGCATATTGCACTGTTGTAACCATTTAAAATGGACCTTCCATGAAAATTGAAAATTCCTCTCTATTGAAAGTGCCCACCTGGGAAAGTCGAATTGCCCATAATTCCAATTAAAAAAAATATTATATATATTATTATATAAAATTAAATACCATGCCTCACTGCTGCTTCCTGGGACAGATATGAGCTCAAAATGCCACATGAATGCACTACAGATCATGTGCCTAAGGGATTTTGAGTTGCCAAGTATCCCAGGAGGCAGTGGCAAGACACAGTGCGTTTCCTGTGCTTCCTAGAAGCATCAGAAATATTTTTTTTGTTTTTCTTCTTTATATGGCTTTTACAGGTGACTTGGCTTTGGGAGTGGGAGGCTTTCAGTTGAGTGGATCGCTTTGAAAATAAAAGGGGCATAAAAACATGAGTTGCAGATAGCAACAATTAGAAAATATGCCCTGTGAAAAAAACACGCAGCCTGTTATCATTGTACTGCATGTGCACAGGTACAGGCTGAAATGGGCATCTGCAGCATTAAGAGGATGAAAAAAGTAAAGGAAAAAAAAACCTTCCCTTCCCTCCTCACGCATAGCATTTTTTTGCTACATTCATGATATTCCATAAGGCTTTACATCTACTTTGAGCCTGGGTTCACACTGATGTGAATTTACAGCAGGTTTGATGCATTTAGAAACACACAGATTTGCAGGTCATGTAAATAGCACAGTATTCCATGCCTTTGGTACACATCTATGCATTGCAAATTTGGTGCGAGTGTTGTGCGTGCGTGTTGTGCATGTTGACTGCGGGTGCGATGCAAATTCCTATGGTACTGTGTGAGTTTTATCTTTATAGGCTTCCATTGAACTTGCAGCAACTCGCGGCACACAATTCACATCTCTGCAAATTGTTCACTGTCTGCCTCCTGAAATTTGCGGTAAATTTCCAGTAAATTCTCACCCGTCCACCTCAAAACGCAAGGCAAATTTACACCCCACACAGGACAAAAAAACGGATCAAATTTGCAGTACATTGCATCGCAGTAGTGTGAACCTAGGCTAACAGATCTTCCAGCGCTTAAATAACCAATACTTATTTCTCCTCGTGTATTCTATTGACAGCACTTCCTATGCTTTACTTATCATGCTAAAGCAATATGGCTGCTGGTAACAACCACCTTTCATAGTGAGAGAATTAGCTTATCTATCTTGCCCTTTTAAGCCAGATGATCTAAGTTTGAGGGCCAGACATAATTATGTTTATTATGGTGAATTCCCTCGTTATTTCACCAGGCCTGCGATTTGCAAACATGTAGGGTTCACTGCAAAACCATGGTAGCAGCAATCATTGAACCCAATCCCAGCTACTCACCCTCTCATGGCCAGTTCATACCACATGCAGTCCAGTTTTCTTCTGTATCAAAAACGCATTGATAGTATGTTATATGGTTTTCAATGGCGTAGTTCACCCCAGTGTGGTCAGTAACAGTGCATTCCAGTACCAGAAAAAAAAGTAGAAAAACCTGTATTTTTTCTGCACTGGACTGTACTGGAATGCAGTAAAACAAAACACAAATGAAACGGAGCTGACCTAAACGCATCCAAAACACACTGGAACACACATGTCCTTATTTAGAGTTAAAAAAAAGATTGGAAAAAACGCACCGGAACACATCAAAAACGCGCCAAAACATGCATGCAGAAAAGCATCCGGAGCGGTCTGCGTTTCTATGGTGTGAACTGGAACTCACACAGTGTAAGCTCAGTATGCCTGAGTAGAAACCCAATTTGTTCTGCTCGTACCTGCTAAATCTATCATTTGACCATTACCCATAGTGCATTACCTAGGTCTATGAACTTTGTTCAAAAACTCAGCCATTGCTTTCTATAACTATAGGGTCAGATAACTATAGGGTCAGGAATAGTGCAGTAGGTATCCCAATCCACTTCGCATTTTTCAGATTTTGCTTTCCATGACTTATGAGCAAGTTGCTGAGACCTGTGGGAGAACTGCACTCCCTTCTAAAAACTGTAGTCTCATGCCGCGTACACACGACTGGACTTTCCGGCAGAAAAGGTCAGACGGAATCATTTCATCGGATATTCCGATCGTGTGTGGGCTTCATCAGACTTCTTTATTAGAAAATTCTGACGGACCTAGAAATAGAACATGTTTTAAATCTTTCAGATGGAATCAATTTCTATCGGGGGAAAACCGTTCATCTGTATACTATTCCGATGGACCAAATACGACGCAAGAGCAGCTATTGGCTACTGGCTACTGAACTTCCTTTTCTAGTCCCATCGTATGTCATTGGACTTTGGTGTGATCGCGTGTAGGCAAGTCCGGTTGGAACTCTGTCGGAAAGACCATCAGAGTTTATTTTGACGGAAAGTGTGTACGCGGCATCAGTTCTGAATGTCATGATCTTCTTTACTGCTGACGATTCATACTTATCAGAGAACAGATAATAAGGTACCTGGAGCTCAGAGCTATATGGAGTTGAAGGGACAACAAAATCTGTTTGTCACTTTCAGCCTGCAATAGTAATTAGGAATGCTGATAGTTATTTACACAAATTAGATAAGTAAATCCTTTTTTATTTACAGGTCCAACTCCCGGTTATTAGCAGCTGCTCCCACACCACTCCCTTTCATCAACCTCTATCTATCTGTTGGTATGAAAAAAAACACATTCAAATGCCCATTGTATTTACCTGAAGTGATGGTCATGTGCTAACCCTTTGATCTTCTTCTCTTTAGTTCCTTCTTCAGGTGTCCATATCACTGGTTTTATGATGAGTGGGTGGAGGAGACACTTCCAGCAGCCAGGTCCTCTCTCATTGGCTCTAGAGATAGGAGAACTCACTGGGGCAAGGGCAGGGCAGGATAGTAGTTTTACTCATAGCAAAACTGTCTTGCCGCTCAATGTCTACCATCCCTCTCTGGAGAGAAGCAAAACAAAAAGGGAAGGCGCACTGACCTAGTGCATTACCATAAAATAGAGCTTTATTGAAAACAGAACACATAGCAAAATGGCTACTCACAAACGAGCCTCCAGCGAGGAACCATTGCCTGGCTCTGAGGAAAGGGGTTCTCCCCAGAAACGTGTCAGCCGTTTATGTTGGGGTATTCATCAATCAATCTATCTGACATCAGATCTGGATGTGTCGATGTTCGGTGCGATAGATCCAATTGTATTGATTATGCCTTTTATCAATACTCGTTTGTGAGTAGCCATTTTGCTATGTGTTCTGTTTTCAATAAAGCTCTATTTTATGGTAATGCACTAGGTCAGTACGCCTTCCCTTTTTGTTTTGCTTCTCTCCAGTATTTGAATACCCAATATTCTAAGGAGGGCTGCAAGACCTTTTTGACACTACCATCTCAAACTGTCGGTATCACACTTTGAAGACCGAGACACCAGAGCGCAGGAGAAGTTGTCTTTTTCTTGTACCATCCCTCTCTGCCATCCCTCCATTGACGTCCAATTGCCAAGCAAATAAAAATAAAAATACTAACAATATACAAAGCCATCCACAACTCTGCCCCAAGCTACAGCCCCAATCTTGTCTCCAAATATCGCTAGAACCATCCTCTCCACTCTTCCATCCGGTTCTCAAGCTCTATTGTCTCCTCCTCCCATGTTCGTCTCCAGGGCTTCTCCAGAGCCTCTCCCATCCTCAGGAACACTCTATCATGATTCTGGAGTGTGTATTTTTCAATTGTGAGGAGTGCATATCACACAGGGTACAGGAAAAAAAAATCAGCAAACAATATAGTACTTACATTCAATGCGAAGCGTCCCTTGTTTTCAGAAATATGGAGCATATATCCCTGTGTATAAAGTGCAGCGGTTCAGGGTGTTACAAAATTCTCACCACTGGACCCTGCACACTGTGCCATACAGTATATACCCTTGGTCACTAACTCGGTATGCTTTAGACCCCTTTCGCACTGCAGTGCTTTACATGCATTTTTGAGCTAAAAATAGCGCCTGTAAACTGCCTCTTCTGCAGCCCCAGTGTGAAAGCCAGAGTGCTTTCACACTGGGGCGGTGCGCTTACAGGACAGGAAAAAGATTCCTGCAAATAGCATCTTTGGGGCTGTGTGGGAGCAGTGCATACACTGCCCCTTCCATTGAAATGAATGGGCACTGCTTTCAAAGCGCCTTAAAAGCGTTTTGAAAGCAACGCTAAGTGGGTGCTTTTAACCCCCTTTTAACCCCTTCTGGGGAGTTAAAAGTGCCTGCTAGTGGCGCCAAAGCGCTGCTATAACAGCAGTAAAGCATTGTTAGTTTTAGCACTGTACCACTAACGCCCACACTGCCCCAGGGGTCTTACTGTTCCCCTGGTCTTCCCCCTCAAGTAACCATTTAATCCTCACTTCTGCTTATCTCTTTGCTTACCTCTATGTACCCCATCCATTACTAACTTCTGCAACCCTCATCCACAGCTCACCTCTTCTTTTACTGTCCACAGCTCCACTCTGCACCCCTATCCACAACTCACCTTTGGCCCCCCCATCACACTCTCACGTCTTTGCCCCTCTAACTATAGCTTACACCCTCAGCCCACAACTCCCCTCTGCACCTCCATCCATATTATCTTTGCTGCTCTTCTGCACCCCCATCTAAAGCTCACCCCAATCCGCAGCTCTCACCTTTGCCACCTCCCATGTTTCACCTCTATACCCCCAGCTTCCCCTACAGCTCTCACCTCTATATAACCTCCTCCGCCCTCCACAGCTCTCATTTTGCACAACCTGTCTTCTGCCCTCTGTACAAAGTTCCCTTCCCAGTTCTCCTCTCTGGACAAATTTCCACCCCTCCTCGCTGCACAATCACCCCCTTCCCTTCTTTCACAGTTATCCTCTCTCTGTGAACTCAGTCTCTGGAGGGCTCCCCCCACCCCCATTTTTCATTCAGAACTTCCACTGCCAGTCACTGCTCCAGTCCATGTGGTATTATGTGGCCCAATAGTGGAGCTGTCAGAACTGTAGCTGGGGCGGGGTTTCAGAGCTCCTCTGCTCCTTGCTACAATGTGAGAAGAGGCGGGACGGAAGCTGCCTCGTGAATCAACAGTCATAAGCAGCTGTATGTTTCCGTGCTGGGACCCAAAGATCTCAAAGGCAGCAGCCCTGTGTGTGCAACGCTAGTGTGTGTGCTATGACAGGTCAGAGCAGAGAGGGCTGCCTGTCATAAGTGCTGGAACGGCGTTCCACTGAGTTCTGGCAGAAAACAAGCCCTGGTTATACAAATCTTTTTTTTTGCTTTACATAAGAGCTCCATATTGTACTACATTTGTACCATGTGTCACCACTCTTATTTTATCATCTGACACATAGGATGCTATTGAAATTGTTTGACCTTTTCTAGACCTCTAAGTGCTGCAGATACGTGCCAGAGGACATTCGACGGTTCTAGGAATATAGCTCAAGTGACATGATACGTTACACAATTTACATCTGAGACTAAATAGATTGTTTAATTACTCATGCGATCTAATAATACAAAATGAAAGAGAGGACCAAAGATGACTTTAATTATTCTTGCTAATTAATCTGAAGACAGAATCTGTAAGGAGCCATTCTTAAGAAATACAATGTTACATACTTTATGTTATATAAAGCTAAGTGAATATAACAGATGATATTAAGGGGACCCCACACCAATTTTTTTTTTTATGGCGTGGGGGTCCCCCAGGCACTATATACTCTGAACAGCAGTATATATACTATACAGACTGCACTATATACTCTACAGAAAAATTGGACCTTTGGTGTTGGTGGTGCCAGAAGACTGTAACCCCTCACAGTTACTCTTAATGTGCACAGAAACGGGCCCTGCTTAACTATTATTTCAAAGATTGTAATTACATGCCCCTGTTAAACAGGGGCAGAACAATTTGGCCTTTGGTTTTGGTGGTGCCAGAACACTGTATACTCATTGGTGCAGGAACGTGCCCTGCTGATAAATATTATATCAAAAATTTTAATTACCTATCCCTGTTAAACAGGGGCATAAAAATTGGGCCTTTGGTTTTGGTGGCACCAGAACACTGTAACACCTTACAGTTACTCCTGTTGGGCGCAGGAACAGGCCCTACTTAACTAATATTTCAAAAATTGTAATTACATGCCCCTGTTAAACAGGGGCAGAAAGATTGGGCCTTGGTCGGTGGTGGTGGTGCCACAACACTGTAACCCCTAAAAGATACTCTTGTTGGGCGCAGGAACAGGTCCTGATGTGAAATATCATATCAAAAATTGTAATAACATGCCCTTGTTAAACAGAATATTGTTGCAAGCTAGCATCATCATGATAGAGGAGGAATAGGATAGACAGCATAGGCAGTCATCAAAGGATCCCAGATCCATAGCAAATTCAATCAGTTACATCAGCATCAGGTGCTTGATAGCTGCTGATACAGGACTGATCCATTTTTATAAATGTAAGCCTATCAACGGAGTCTGTGGACAGGTGTACTTTTTGATTCATTACAAACTCTCCAGTAGCACTGAATGTGCATTCAGAAAGCAAGCTGGATGCAGGACAGGCCAGTAGCTCGATTGCATATTGAGCAAGTTCTGGCCAGTGGTCCATCCTCAAGACCCAGTAACCCAGTGGATGCTCTGTTGGAAAGGTCTCCACGTCTGCTCTTGCCCCTAGATATTCCTGCACAATATAATGCAAATGCTGGAGATGGTTGCTTGAACCGGTCAGACCTCGGTGCTGAGGACTGAATAATTGTTTAAAGGCATTGGTCAGTCAGCCACCTTCTCCACCGCTCTTCCTCTGACTGAACGAAGCAAACACGTTGTCCAGCACCAGGAAATGGTAACCTCCCAGGGTCTGGAAATGTATTGCACAAACCTTTCTTCAAGACCTCCTGAAAATGTTTCATCCTCTGCTCCCTCTTCAAAGGCAGGATGAGTTCTGCAACTTTACCCTTGTAACGTTGATCAAGAAGGGTTGCCAGCCAGTAATAATCCGACTCCTTGATACCATGAATCCTAAGGTCCTTTTGCAGGCTTTGCAGAATCAGGGAGACCATGCAGTGTAAGTTTGCAGAGACATTCGATTCTGAGTCGTCTGGGTCACTAAGGATCACATTATCTGTAAATACCACCTCCCAGCCACGTACAACTCCTTGGGTTTCTGGGGACTGAAAACCATCCCTTGAAGACTGCTGCTAAGTGTTATTGTCAGGGCTGGGCTACTTGCCAGCTCTTATCTCTCCACAGTTACTCAACTGTTGATGATATCCTGCTTGTCAGTCCTGCCTACTTAAGCCACCCAGTCCAGAGGAGTTCTGCCTTCACCTTGGTCAACATCACAGAAACCATCTCCTTCGATCTTCTTCAAGACTTGCTTTGCTGACATCCCTTCTGGCTCCAGATCCTGCTTGTTGTTCCACTACATTGATCTCTGAATTCTGGCTTGGCTGACTATCCATTCTGGTTACTGAACTTTAGCTATGTTTTGACTACGTTTGTTCTTTTTACTTTTATTATTAAATAAGTGGGATTTAACTGTACTTCTGTCTCTGCCTGATTTCATGGTTTCTGACTGTAATGCCCTACATCCATACTGGCACAATCCTCTCCTCTTCTTCCTGTTTGTTTGGCGGGCCCACAGGAATGCTATCTGGATAAAGGGAGCATGCGAGGAAAGGAAGTCCTCCTCTTCCTCCCACTATTCTGCCTCAAGTGCCCTGTCCATGATTCCACAAAGCGTGCGCTCCAGCAGGAAGACTAGAGGGACAGTGTCACTGATGCATGCATTGTTGCTGCTCACCATCCTTGTGGCCCCCTCAAATGGTGGCAGGACAGTGCATGCATCCCACTGGCATGGCAAATAAGAAGCCAAGCTCCTCTGACCCTGTCCTGGTGCCATACTAGCACAGGTACTCATTGATGGCCCTCTGCTGTGTGTGTAGCCACTGCAGCATTGCCAGCATTGAGTTCCACCTGGTGGGCATGTCCCAAATGAGGCGGTTTGTGGGCAGTTTGCATTCCCTTTGAAGGTCAGCCAGCCAAGCACTGGCATTGTATGACCGGCGGGAATTACCACAGACTTTTCTGGCCTGCCTCAGGAGATCTTGTAAGCCTGGGTACCTGGTCAAGAACCGCTGCACCATCAAATTCAGGACATGTGCCAAACATGGAACATAGGTCAAGTGTCTCTGTTGGAGGATGGAGAGAAGGTTGGTGCCATTGTCACATACAACCATTCCTGGCTGAACTGGTGTGGCGTCAACCACCTCTGCGCCTGCCCCTACAGAGCTAACAGAATCTCTGCCCTAGTGTGGCTCCTGTCCCCTAGGCAGACCAACTCAAGCACCACATGGCATCTTTTAGCCTGACTGCCTTGAACGGTTACGGAGCACTGCTGGTTCAGAGGACAAATCTGTAGAAGAGGCCATAGAGGTAGAAGAAGAGGAGGGGGTGGAGGAGAGAGATGTGGCAGTATCATCACTAGCATTTTGAAAAGGTGTCGTGGCGGAACAAGCTCCAAAAACACTGAGCCCTGTCTTGCATCCTTTGCAGCTGCCAGCAGAGTTACCCAGTGCACCGTGAAGGAAAGGTAATGTCCCTGCCATTGCCTGCTGAACCATGAGTCAGCAGTAAAATGAACCTTACTGCTGACCGCCCTGTCCAACAAGACCAAAACATGGCCTTCCAGGTGCCAGTAGAGAGCTCGAATGGCCTTCTGTGGAAAAAAAATGGTGTTTTGGAACCTGCCACTGTCAGGGACTTGCCAGGACAGAATGGGTCAGACTAGACAGCGGCGTCCCTCAGGTGCACGTGCGTGCGCATTGGGTGCGTGAGTGTGTATGCAGTGCTGTTTGATCTGCAGCTCTGTGCCTAGTAACCTGTATTCTGCCAGCTGATCACCTGTACTGACCCGGCTCTGTCCACTACCCGTTATCTCCAATCCTGACCTCGGCTTGCCTTGACCCTGCTGTTATCTCCTGCCTGCTTACCTGTTGCCAACCTTTGCCTGTTTATCTGATCCTTCTTCAGCCTGTTGCATTAACCTGCCTGATTACCCACTCTGGTCTGGCTTGTCTGACTCTTGCTTGCTGCCTTGCTCTGTGTATCTCTTGTGTTGACCTGGCTTGTCTCACCCTGCTCCAGCTTGCTGCTGATCCTGCATCTACCAGCTCATCAGGTCACCGACCTGCACCTGCCTCTGCTGTCATCTGCAGTTCCAGTCATTCCTGGAGGGTCATCATCCTACTACTGTGCCAGCTACAACTTCCACAAGCACTTCTACCTCACTGTGCTCATGAGCCCACTGTCCCCACTCCAGTGGCTCCTGAGCCAGGGCTGTAAGAGAGGGCTCCTCCTACAAGTCAGGCTCTACTACGCGGTATGAAACAGTATCAAACAGCCATGACTGAGCCTGCAGGAGAAACCTCTCCTATGGAGGAGAACTGTTTGCACCTTGCAGCCCTCATGCAAGCTGTGAAGTCTCTACAAGAGGGCTATGTCAAGCTGGAAGGACGGATTCAGAGTCTCTCTGATTCCATGATTGAGCCCATGCAGCTAGGATTGATGCAACCGACCTTGCCCCCTTAAGAACTAGCAAGCCGCTGCCAACTAAATCTATGCCTCTACTGTGGTGAAGCGGGCCACTACATGCGCAATCTGCCAAGATGAGTAAGTGGCCATCCTCTGTTCCTGCCAATCTCTCAACCTTGTCTGCCAATGCAACCACCTTGCTCTCCCTCTCTCATTACAGCTCCAGGAAAGGACAATCCCAATCAACTCTATCATTGATTCCGGAGCGTGTAGCTGCTTTATCGATTCTACCTTTACCATTCAACAAAGCATTCCTCTGCAAGATAAGACACATGAATTTTCTGTTTACCTTGCCAATGGCTCTCGCATAAAATCAGGACGAGTGACCCAGGAGACCTTTTCTCTGCCTGTTACCATCTTCTTCCAACATAAGGAGTTACTGATCCTTGATGCCATCTCCTCTCCTCTGTTTCCTGTGATCCTGGGAATACCCTGGCTTCAGGCTCACAATCTGCAAATCAATTGGGTAACTGGAGAAGTGAATTTCATGTCCCCTTACTGTCAGAAACATTGTCTACCCAGACCCTCCAATCCATCAACTACTCTGCTGTGTATGGACACTGACCAGAACCTACTCCAGTCTGTGCCTAAACTTCACCACAAATTCATTGATGTCTTCAGCAAACGGGGAACAGACTCCCTTCCGTCTCACCGCCCCTATTATTGGGCGTATCTTCCCGTTATCATAAAAAGAGCAGGAGGCACTAAAGATATACATTGATGAAAACTTGGACAAGGGATTCATCCGCTCCACAACCTCTCCAGTGAGTGCCAGGATATTCTGTGTCACCAAGAAGGATCAGACCCTTCGCCCATGTGTGGGCTACCATGAGCTTAATAAAATCACAGTCAAGAACCGCTATCCTTTGCCCCTCCCTGATACCGGAACTCTTTCAGAAATTAAGATCTGCCGTTAGCTTCACCAAGTTGGATCTGAGGGGGGCCTACAACCTGGTGCGCATTTGTGCGGGGGATGAGTGGAAGATGGCCTTCCGTACTCGATTCAGTCACTACGAATATTTGGTGATGCCCTTTGGGCTCTGCAACACCTCTGCCACCTTTCAGCATTTCATCAGTGATGTGTTTAGAGACTTTTTAGACATCTTTGTAATTGTCTATTTGGATGATATCCTAATCTTCCCTGAATCACGTGTCCAACATTGGGAACATGTCAGCAGGGTATTGTGCCATCTTCGCCAACACGGATTGTATGCAAAGGCAGAGAAATGTGAGTTTGGGCAGCAGAGCATCCAGTTTCTGGGGTTTGTAATGTCTCCAACGGGAATCAAGGTGGATCCCCAAAAAGTGTCTGTCATACTAGACTGACCTGTACCCATGAATAAGAAGGGAGTGCAATGTTTTGTGAGGTCACAAACATCTACAGAAAATTCATTAAGAGATTCTCCAAAATAATCACACCCATAACGTAGCTGACCAAGCAAAACGTATGTTTTCATTGGAATCCAGAGGCCCGGGTTGCCTTTGAGACACCTCAGCCCCAATCCTCAGCCTTTCTGATCCATCACTGCCTTACATCCTCAAAGTGGATGCATCTGAAGTAGCAGTAGGGGCAGTCATTTCCTGAGCCAAGGTAGTAAAGACCTTATGCACCCTGTGGGCTTTTTCTCTCGGAAGCTCTCTCCTGCAGAGAGAAATTATGATGTTGGCGATTGGGAGTTGCTCGCCATCAAAATAGCTTTGGAAGAATGGAGATACTTGTTGGAGGGTGCCGTCCATCCAGTATTGATATACACCGATCACAAAAATTTAGAATACCTAAGATCTGCTAGGCAGCTGAAACCTCGGCAAGCTTGTTGGGCTCTATTTTTCTCTCGCTTTTGCTTCCACATCACTTAACGGCCTGGATCAAAAAATATTGAACCAGACGTGCTATCGCTTATGTATGATAACCCCAAGGATCTATCTGTTCCCGACACCCTTTTGCCCGCAGGCAACTTTCTGCTCCTACAGAAAGACCTCCTCTCCCAGATTAAGGTAGCATCCACTGACTCTTTAAAACCCCCTGGAATCACATTGACGTCCAGAGATGGTCTATTATGGAGGGGGAGTCAAATCTTTGTTCCAGGAAACATTTGAGTTGGAGTACTAAAACTACTTCATAATCATCCACTGGCAGGGCACTTTGAGGTCCGCAAGACTCTTTAGCTGGTGCGGTGCACATTCTGGTGGGAGGACTTCTGCAAAAAATATATCAGTTCTTGCCCTGTCTACACCCAAAATAAGACGACAAAAAATCGGGCCTGGGGACTACTAAAACCCTTACCTGTACCTGATAGACCATGGAAGATGATCACCATAGACTTTATAGTAGAGATTCCATATTCCGAGGGGTGTACAGCAATCTTTGTGGTCATAGACCGACTGTCTAAAAAGGCCCATTTTCTGCCACTAAAAGACACCCCATCCGCTATGGAGACTGCCATGTATTCATCAAAGAAATTGTTAGATTACATGGAGTTCCTGCAAACATCATATCCTGCAAACATCATATCAGTAACATTTACTTCATGTTTTTGGAGAGCCTTGTGTGAGATCAAACTAGCCCTGTCCTCAGCCTGTCATCCCCAAACTAATGGGCGAACAGAAAGGACTAATCAGACTCTTGAACAGTATATCAGATGCTTCACGTCCTTTGTACAAGATGACCGGGTGTCCCTGCTGCCCTTAGCAGAATTTGCCTACAATAATGCCAGCTATTCGGCCACAGGACAATCCCCCTTTTTTGCTAATTGTGGCTTTCACTTATCTTTCTTACCTGACTTTCTTCCAGAGTCTCCAGTTCCAACAGTACAGAGTATAGTGAATTTCCTCAGCCACAATAACCGGGTGTTGCAGGAGGCAGTGACCAAGGCCCAGGCGGACAGCAAGAGAGCCTTCGACAGGAAGAGAAGTGGGGAATTGGTCCTATAGCTGGGTGATCAGGTATGGCTCTCTACAAATAATCTCAGGTTGGCTTGTCCTTCATGGAAATTGGCACCCAAATTCATGGGACCTTTTCCAGTGAGAAGAAAAATTAATGAGATATCTTATGAGTTATCCTTACCCGACTCTAATAGATCAACCCAGTATTTCATGTCACATTGTTAAAACCTGCAGTACCTGATCCCTTTCCTGATAGAGGAGCCAGACCCCCAGAACCTGTTTTAGTTGACGGGAGTGAAGAGTACGAGGCGGAGGCCATTCTTAGTTGTAGGAAACGGCGAGGTCAAATACAATTTCTAATCAAATGGAAAGGTTACAGTCTGGAGGACAACTCCTGGGAACCCGAAAGCAACATCCATGCTAAGAAGTTAATCCGTGCCTTTTTCCTTGCCCATCCTGAGAAGAAAGACCAGTTAGTCATCCGGAGGCTGCCCTTTGGGAGGGGACTTGCCAGGACAGAACGGGGGTACGTGCAGTGCCTGTATGTGCATGTGCACTAAAAGGCACCCCATCCGCTATGGAGACTGCCCATGTATTCATCAAAAAAATTGTTAGATTACATGGAGTTCCTGCAAACATCATATCAGACAGGGGGTTGCAGTTTACTTTATGTTTTTGGAGAGCCTTGTGTAAGATTTTGAAGATCGAACTAGCCCTGTCCTCAGCCTATCACCCCCAAACTAACGGGCAAACAGAAAGTATCAATCAGACTCTCGAACAACTGTTAAACCACTGTGTGGTCTTGGCCACCGTGCTGCAGCTCAGTTTCAGGGTCTTGGCAATCTTCTTTATAGACTAGGCCATCTTTATGTAAAGCAACAATTCCTTTTTTCAGATCCTCAGAGAGTTCTTTGCCATCAGGTACCATGTTGAACTTCCAGTGACCAGTATGAGAGAGTGAGAGCGATAACACCAAATTTAACACACATGCTCCCCATTCACACCTGAGACCTTGTAAAACTAACAAGTCACATGACACCAGGGAGGGAAAATGTCTAATTGGGCCCAATTTGGACATTTTCACTTAGGGGTGTACTCACTTTTGTTGCCAGTGGTTTAGACATTAATGGCTGTGTGTTAAGTTATTTTGAGGGGACAACACTACTTTACATTGTAGCAAAGTGTAATTTCTTCAGTGTTGTCACATGAAAAGATATAATAAAATATTTACAAAAATGTGAGGAGTGTACTCACTTTTGTGAGGTACTGGGGGTTATTTACTAAAGGAAAATCCATTTTGCACTACAAGTACACTTGAAAGTGCACTCAAAGTGCACTTGGAAATAAAGTTACTGTAGATCCGAGAGGGACATACAAGGAAAATAAAAAACAGCATTTTAGCTTGCACATGATTGGATGATAAAATCAGCAGAGCTTCCACTCATTTCATATCTATCCCCTAGATTTAGAGTGCCTGCACTTCCAGTGCACTTTCAAGTGCACTTGTAGTGCAAAGTGGATTTGCCTTTCGGAAATAACCCCCACTGCATATATATATATATATATATATATATATATATATATATATATATCTTTATCTTTATCTTTATCTTTATCTATCTATCTATCTATCTATCTATCTATCTATCTATCTATCTATCTATCTATCTATCTATCTATCTATCTATCTATATATATATATATATATTAGGCTGTATATAGTGGTGTGGATGTACTCCTCGGCACCCTGCCTTTGGCCAATTATGGCTCTCTTAGCAGAGCACGCTGTGATTGGTCAAAGCATGCAGGTCAGGTGCATGCTTTGGTCAATCATCAAACAGCAATGCACTGCGATCTCGACGGAGCTTGAATTTCCTGCCAATACCCCATAATGTTTGCTGTTCTGTGAACGGGTGAACACCGGATGTTCGAGTAGAACTTATGTTTGACCCGAACATCTAGCTCATCCCTAATGCTGAGCAGAATGAGAATCCATCCAACATAGCCTGCATAATTCTAGCAACAAAGCCACTGAGCAGAGCCAGGGCTAGTGGTGCAGGAGCAGTGGAGCCTTTTCTTTCTTAGGTATGAAAATAAGGACATCAATTATATACTTAGCTTCCAAACACCCACAATGTAAAAGAAAATCACCAACAAATACCAATGTGAGGGTGCAACTCGCCACTTACCATCAATTTCACTATAGCACTTACCACCAAAAGTTCCTTCATCACTGACTACAGAAAACTTCACCGCTGACCACCAATGTCAATGGGGAATTATACCAACTTAATAGGGAACTTCACCAGTGACCTCCAGCATAAGGGGGCACTACACTGACCATCAAGGAACTACTGGCAAACAATGTAGAAAGGCACTTACCATCAAAGTACGGGGAAATGTTGTTCTCACTACCAAACTAAGGGGGCACTTCACTACTGACCACCAATGTAAGAGGGCACTTCTTCACTGACCACCAAGTAAAAGTGATAAATCTTCCCTTACCCTTACTGTAAGGAAGCAAGTTTCCACTGACCACTATCAAAGTAAGGGGACACTTTTTCACTGATAATCAAATTGAACTTTACCATTGATCATGAAGTAAGGGGGGTAATCTCCAACTTCACCACTGTGTACAAATGTAAAGGGACCTTCATCACTGCCCGCAAATGTAAGGAGGCATGTTTCCAGTGACCACCAATTTAAGGAGTCACTTCACTGCTGAACACCAATGTAAAGGGCACATCTCAACTGACCACCAGGGGAGCTTCTCCACTAGTCAACAATGCAATGAGGCACTTCAGTACTAACCAACAATGTAGCAGGACCTTTCCCTACTGAACACCAAAGAAAATGGGAGCATCGCTGATCACCATACAGTTACAGTTACACACAGTTGTGCTGTATTTTACATACTCCTGACCACTACGCTCCATAAACTGTTCTGTATGTTCTATAGTGGTGACTACTGCACAGGGTAAGGTGTAGTGTATATCTTATATACTCTACTGTTTGCAGTTGCTGGTGGCTAAGCCATTAGAACCATTCATAAATGTCTATCCAGCATGTATTTAACTTTTTTCCTACAATGAGACTTTACAGATATGACTGTCTGTGGCTTTTGCATTCTAATAATGAGAAAGTATGCTTTGCACAGACTTTGTTGATGTGTACCTGTCTGTCAGATATAGTCATATGTATTGTGTGTAATTATAATATGTATTAATGTGGTATGAAGATGGATATCCAAATGAAAGCCCACAGCTGTGACTATGCAACAAAGCTTCAAGCAGGAAAACAGAACAAACTGTCTGTAGTTTGCTTTGAGAGTGTGATTGTTTATAATGCTCTTGTCACATTACATCAGACCTCATGTGTACTGCTTATGCCTTGCAGGAATGTCAATAATTCCAGCTAAAAATACCAGCTGAGTTTTGTAATTTTCAAATAACTTGGGAAGTCAGTACTTTGAAATGTCAGTGAAAATGAGTGTCATACTCTACCAAGATTTATTTTATTAATTATGTATTAGTAGGTTGCCCCTTCAAATCGAAAGGTGTTGCAGTTTTAGCTCTAGAAGCACTCCACAGCGCCATTCACTATAACATGAGATTGTTTTTCCAACTGGGAATTTTGGCACAACAGTGTGACAGCAGGGCCATCTTAATAGTATAATGGGCCCCTGGGCAAAGTAATGTACTGGGGCCCCTACTAGCCTTCCCCAATTTACACACTTACTCTCAAGAATGAAAGTATAAATAGTTGACAAATTTGAGCAAACAGTATAAAAAAAATTCTATTATATATTATATGAAGTATTATATTTGATCACTGTGTTTGTGTCACTAGTGATGTAAGTGTCAGTTAGTCAGTGTACCTCCCTGTGAGGGTCTGTTAGCGCCAGATTACCTGCTACCCTATCACATTCCCACTTAAAGTCATACAGTGCTTTACACTGACACTGTACTAATGACACTGGCTGGGAAGGGGTTAACATATAGGGGTTAACTGTGTGCCTAGCAAGTGTAATGCTGCTTTTTATCCCTGCTTTCTAGGGAGAAGAAACAGCCAAATCGCTGTTCTTTGTACACAGCTATGTGTGATTTTTTTAAAACAGAACTTTGTGCTGTGATTGGACACATCTGATCAGCAGGATTCCTCAAAAACATTGGGTGAAACCTGTTGATTAACTTGTCCAATCACAGCACGGGTTGGCAGTGGGCATGCATGCATGCCTCAAAAAACAGGAAGACAGGTGGCGATGTACAAGTATGTTGTCTGTCCTGCCTGGGTTGCTTACCCTCAATAAAACTACAGCGGGTGGGTAGCAAGTGGTTAAAGTGGGAGACCCATCATTTTTTTTTTTTTTAAAGTCAGTAGCTACAAATACTGCAGCTGCTGACTTTTAAAATAAGGACACTCTCACCTCACAGGGTCCAGCAATGTCGGCACCTGAGACCGAACTGTCCCTCGGTCCCCAGATGCTGCCGCCACCATCTTTGCTATGGGAATCGGGAAGTAAAGCCTTGCGGCTTCACTTCCCGGTTCCCTACTGTGCATGAGCAAGCCGCGCAGGGCAATCTAAATGGTCCTCGCTGTCTCTGGGACCTGTGTGTGTCCCAGCAGATAGCGTGGCGGGACAGGAAGAGGCATAGACTCCTGTGGGAGTCTATGCCCGGAAGTGGGTGCAAATACCTGTCTTAGACAGCTATCTGCACCCCCCTCCCCCCCGAAAGGGGCCAAATGTGACACTGGAGGGGGGGGAGGGTTCCGAAAAGCGGAGGTTCAATTTTTGTGTAAACCTCCGCTTTAAGGTATATTTTACACATATGTGGTGGGGCTGTGTTGGGTGTCTATTTCAGCACAGTCCCACCGCATTACAAGGCAAAATACCTTGTTTCTGGCATGTCCAGTTCACAGCACTGCGGCCAATTGAACTTTATGAAATGTCAGTGTGACATTTCAAGGTTTACCCCCCTTCATGTGCAGGCAATTTTTTGTTATAAGGCACTGCGTTATTTTAACCAACAATTGCATGGTCATGTGACTATGTACCCAAATAAAATTGATGTATATTTATTGCCCCGCAAATAGAGCTTTCTTTTGGTGGTATTTGATCATGTTTGCGTTTTTTATTTTTTGTGCTATAAACAAAAAAAGGCCGACAATTTTGAAAAAAACAAAACAAAAACAATATTTTTTACTTTCTGCTATAAAACATTTCCAATAAAATTTTTTTAAAAAAATCCAATTTCTTCATCAATTTAGGCCAATATGTATTCTGCTACATATTTTTGGTTAAAAAAATCCCAATAAGTGTATATATTGATTGGCTTGTGCAAAAGTTATAGCGTCTACAAACTATGGGATAGAGCTATGTATTTTTTATTTTTTACTAGCAATGGCGATGATCAGTGACTTATAGCGAGACTAGGATATTGTGGCTGACAAATCAGACACTAAGGCTCGGTTCACACAGGGGGCGACACGAGGCGACACGACTTGCCGTGCCGCGACCTGACAAGTCGTCCCCGTTCTAAGAGGAGCGACTCGAGTAGCTCCGACTTAGAAAAAAAGGTTCCTGTACTACTTTTAGGCGACCTCGGGCGACTTGCATTGACTTCTATACAGAAGTCATTTGCAAGTCGCCGCTGAGGTCGTGGCAGGTCGCGGCACGGCAAGTCGTGTCGCCCCCTGTGTGAACCGAGCCTAGGTGATACTTTTTGGGGACCAGTGACACCAATACTGCGGTTAATGCTAAAAACATGAACTGTCACTGTACTAATGACACCCGGGGGTTAACTGTGTGTCTAGGGAGTGCTTGCTAACTGCGTGCCTAGCCTGTGCTTGGTTACTGTGGGGGAGGTGCTTTTTCTAAGGGAACGCATGGATCCATGTTCCTGCTTTGCAGAAACACAGGATCCATACCTTCCCTACTGACAGAACGGCAGGTTGTTTTGTTTACATAGGCAGACTGCCGTTCTGCTTGTGTCCCAAACGATTGGCAGGTACTGGCGGACATTGAGTCCACTGGATCTGCTGTGTCCAGTCACAGTGGGAGTGGATTGCCAGTGGTGTGAGTGCACGCCCCAGACCTGGAAGTGCGGGATCATGTACTAGGTACGTGATGTTGTGCGGGAGAGCCGGTCCTCCACTGTATATATACAGTATACAGTTGGTATGTGGATAAAAAAGAAAGCACGGCACTACTGCTTACCAAATGCAACCAAATCAAATAAGAGTCTGTGCTGCAATTTTCCCACAACCATGTGCAATGCATATAGTTGTGGTGAGGGTGACGCAGCTTTTAGGGGGTTAAAATAGGTGGTGAGGAGGCAATATATCACCTCCTCACTGCCTGTCTAATACCTCTGAAAAGCAATCCACGCTCTGCAGTTTTTTACAGTAAGAGACTAAGTGCCGGTTCACAGTTTTGCGCCGTGAATTCGCAAAAAATTCTGTGCAGATTCCGCACCACATCCAAATCACACCCCGTTCATGCGAACCACTGCAGGTGTGTATGTTAAGGTAACGACACCCTGAAGTAGGTTTGCAAACCGCAGTGTGATTTGTAGAATTGGATCACAGGGGTGTGAACACCCATGCGATCTGATTCTGGGTTGGCCAAAAAAAAAAATAAGGGTCCTGCTACACTTTGGTGCAGATTTTGTGCGATACAGAATGAATGGCTCTATTTGCACTGCTGAAGAATCGCATGTGATTTGAACAGGAATGCGGCGCGATTTCTGTTCATACTCGCATCTAGTTACCGCACCGCATAGTGTGAACCGGCTCAGAGCAGAAGAGAAGGACATGTTTTATGTTGATGGGGGTGTCTGGACAGTGGTCTTACCAATTTTCTAGCCTCTAGTCTCCTCCAATTGCAGTTTTCATGCGGCACACACACCTATCTAGCACCATGCTGTGTGTGTGTGAACATCAGGGGGTAGGGTTGCAGCAGGGAATCAGGGATTGGTCAGTTTACAGGGGTCTTCAGCACCCTGAGGTCCTGTGCTGTTCACTCTGAATCCTGCTGTGAGAATGGTGAGTGACACTGCAGGATCGGCACAGGCAGCTACAAAGGCAGCACAGTTCACTGTTCACCCAACCTGCTGCATTGGAGACCATGGTGGCGGAGCGGGCAATATTCAGTTTACTCAGAGGAGAGTGAAGGAGAGGTGAGAGAAGTGACAGCCAGCCCCGCAGGCAGAATAAAAGCGGCCGCCGCGACTCCCGAACCAGGCAGCCCCAGCACTGATAGTTGTCACAGTCACTTGTCCATGCAGAGACCACACACTGCAGTCCTTCCAGCTCACCACAGCTCTGCTGCATCCTGCAAGGCTGTGACAGAACGGGCCCTAATGGGGCCCCATGTGCACATGGGGTCCACGGGCAGTGCCCAGGGGTGCCCACTCAGTAAGACAGTCCTGTGTGACAGCATTGCTTTCTATGACACAGTATAAGGTTCACAATGGGAAGGATTTACTGGAGCAGCTGTGCATGGTAACCAATCAACTTCTTACTTCAGATTGTTTAATTGACTTTTGACAACCTAGAAGCACATTGGCTACTATGCACAGCTGCACCAGATGTTGTGTGCTCCAGTTTTAATAAGTCCCCCCAATGAGTTACCTTTCTCAGAATCTGTCTGAGTGGAAAAAGTTAATTTTTATCTTCTGTTGCATGCCTTGTTACTTTTTATGACATAATAATGAATATTCATTCATAACCTACATAAAAATGATCTTCAAAGGTTATTCTGTTTTTAGATTCAGTCATCAATGCATTTTCTAGTGTATGATTGACTTGTGTGGATTACATAAGCCTTCAAATTGTTCCATAAGGTGAGTCAGACCCCTGAAAAATGTCAACTATTTCCACAATGCACTTATCATATTTATAGACACTTTTTTATTTTTTTATTTGCACATGCTCATTCACGTACATATACAGTATAAATAACAATTATCTGCAATAAGTTGAATTGCAGATAATTTAAGTTAATTTGGCTGCAAACTAATCCTCCTTTCAACCTAAAGTATAGGTTTCCATGCTCTAGGCGAGAATATCCACTTCTAAAAACCTGCTAAGTGATGATATTATTGATCTTGAGTTATTAGTATTTTAGATTCACTATTTTGTTATTTATCAAAACTCAAAAATAGGCACTAGCCCTTCAATTCACATTGCCAGTGTCCTGTGATGCAATATTTCAAAACATTCCAAAGAAATATATAAAATCCAAAAAACATAAAATAACTAAACTATCTCTTTGAATTTAAAAGGGTGATTTTGCACTCAACAGATAATGAACCAACAAAGCAGCCTACAAGCCTTGTAAGATGAATACTGTACACATGATATATCAGATCTTTCTATAAAGATTCCAATGTCACCCAGCATGAAGATGCCACTGTTGTAAACTCTCATTCACTCGTAAGAGTAAATAAGAAACCCAGTGATAGATCATAGCGTAGTATATATATTTAATAGATAAAAGAAAAAAATGTAATTAAAATCCACTCACATTCTGTAGGTGCCAATGGGGCACCAACATAACCAGCTTGACTGCTATTAGTTCCTGCATCGCAGCTCGTGTTCCCAGAGTCGGCGTGCATTTCAAAGGACTGGTTAGAATACACTGCAGCTCCGAAATTACGAGCGGCAATGCAGGAACTAATAGCAGTTGAGCTAGTGTACAGATATAATCTACACATAATAACTAAAAGGGGTAGCACTGTGAGTATTGTTTTCAGTAGTTTGAGGTTTATGCTTTAGTAACTGCAACAAACCCATCTTCAGATGAATATTAGTTTTAAGAATGACACAAATTTTAATTTTCACCATTTTATATTTTTGGACTTCATATATATTTCTTTAGAATATTTTGAAATATGTCATCACAGGACATTGTTTACAATGTATATTGAATAACTAGCACCTGTTTTTGAGTTTTGATAAGTTATGTGTTTTACCCTTAAAAGGGCAGCTGGGTTCACCCTTTTTATGTAATCCAATTGTATGTTCCTGTCATATTATTTAAGGACGAGAGCCTTCAGATCAGTTTTCATATTACCCTTTCACTGATATGGCTGCTGTCTTGCCATTGATGTTATATGCACAAAGTACATCTACTTATTTGTATATAGGAGGCAAATTCAACAAAGGGTACAATAATCTAAACTGAAAAGGGAAATTAAAAAAGCCTTCAAAGAAATCTCAAATTTAGCTAAAAATGTATAATTGTACACAACACAAATGTTAATGACATTTTCATGTACTTTTCCTGAATTTGCTTTAATTTTCTAAAAATAATATAAATTCAGATGTTGCTTCTTTAACCATCTTTTAAGCCATGGTAATACTAAGGGCTTCAGTATACTGTATATAGAACAACATTTTTTTCCTACATGCATTTGGCTCACTTTGCTAAGAGGTCTTTTTGGAACTTGAAGTCAAATGACCGATATTTCCTGCAACAGAAGTGCTAATTTTGGAGAGATACTTTAAGAGTCCCTTAAATGCAGAACTGTTGTTTTTTTGCACAACATTGGAGCTGCTCAGGTGGTTATATTGATGGCAGATACCTCTTCACCTAGCAGTCCGTGTGCGAAAAGGCATGGGGTAACCTACATTGATTTCTTTGTTAAGCATCTAATTGAATGGGCAGAGGTGGGACTTTTCAGTAAGCCTGCCAGATGAATAATTTAATCAAAAACAAATTCTGCAATTGTAGGCTGGTAAAACTGAGCAGATGATGAAAAAATGTATAGGCCGAGGATACCCTCAAAAAATGTCATAAAAAGATCAGCTAATCCATGAAATACACAGCATACAAAACAGCTGTAATTATAGGCAAATCTTAATCTTTGCAAAAAGATTGTGTTTGCCCCCACCCCTTCTTATTGTCTAAGAATCAGCAGAGAAGCCAGGATGGCAAGATGGCATGACTATATAAAAGATCTAGATATGCATATGGTTTTAGCTGCCTATATCTGTGGACCCACTAATCATTTTAATATGAAGTTTTCACAAAAATGAACTTCTGCTTTTACATCTCATTCATCATAGCTACAGTTACATAGTAGGTGAGGTTGAAAAAAGACACAATTCCATCTTATGTGTGTGATCATGTTCTCAGTCTAATGCCCTATACACGCGGTCAGACATTCCGACCACAAAATCTGTCTGATTTTTTCAGACGGATTTTGGCCGAAACTTGTGTTGCATACACGGTCGCACAAAGTTGTCGGAAAATCTGATCGTTCTGAACGAGGTGACGTCAAACACGTACGTCGGGACTATAAACGGGCCAGTAGCAAATAGCTTTTGTCTCTTAGTTTATTCTGAGCATGCATGGCACTTTGTCCAACAGAATTGTCTACACACGATTGGAATTTATGCGATTGGATTTTGTTGTTGGAAAATTTTAGATCCTGCTCTTAAACTTTGTGCGTCAGAAAATCCGATGGAAAAAGTCAGATGGAGACCACACACAGTCGGATTTTCTGACAACATGATCCGATCGCACAAATCCGACCGTGTGTAAAGTGTCTGGATATGTGACAATTTTTCTTTAAATTTCCATGTATCATCATGTTCCTCAAAATAGAAACCTTTTTTGGCATAGACCTTATCAAGACCATGATTCAAAGGCACATATCATCCATTGAATTAAATTATGAATTAATGGCAATTAATTACAGGTGGTCCCCGGGTTACAAACAAGATAGGGTCTGTAGGTTTGTTCTTAAGTTGAATCTGTTTGTAAGTCAGAATAAGTACATTTTTTAAGTGTAGCTCCAGGCAAAAAAATGTTTTAACCTTTTTGAATAGCATAGGGAAGGGTTAACACCCCCTGTAATGTTTGTTTTTCTGTCTGTGCCCCTGGTCAGAAGATTTTACCTTGAAAATTTTGGGTTGTTGTGGAAACAAGTCTTGGTGATAAAGCATCAGTGGAGGTACATTTTTCCCATAATAACTCTTACAGGAGTGAATTTCCCTTCCTAGGGGTTGTTTTCTTCTCACTTACTGTTGTCTCCCTCCATTTGTAAGTAAGAATCGTTTGTAAGTCAGATGTTTGTAACTAGGAGACTGCCTGTAATGATTATTGTTATATACATACAACTTACCGTATTTATCAGCGTATAACACACACTTTTTCCCCCTAAAATCAGGGGGAAATCGGGGGTGCGTGTTATACGCCGATCCCCCGCTGTTTCCATCCCTTTCTCCCTCTGCGGCTTCCGTGTATTTTTGGCTATCTTCGGCCGTTCTTGGCTATCTTCGGCCATTCTCTGCTATTTTTGGCCACACTTGGCCGTTCTCGGCAGCTTTCGGAAAGCCGAAAATAGCTGAGAACGGCCGAAAATAGCCGAGAACGGCAGAGTGCAGCCGAACATAGAACGGGCGAGAACTACCGAGCACCACCGAGATACACAGGACCTCCACTCTGTATCTCGGCGGCAGCATTTTTAAACGGCGAACACACTAGCAAGACTGCAAATGAAGGACAAGGCTGCAGATGACTGGCCAGGCTGCAATGGAAGGCTGCAAATGACTAACAAGGCTGCAATGCTTTGCTGCAATTGACACTGACAAGGCTGCATTGATGGGCATTTAAATGTAAGTTTTTTTCCTTAAACTTCCCTCCTAAAAGTTTTTTTCTTTTAAATTCCCTCCTAAACTTGGGTGCGTGTTATACGCCAGCGCGTGTTATACACCGATAAATATGGTATATATTCATATAATAAAATAAATATAATAAAAACCTCTGGTCATTTTGAATGGCACCCAACATACTTTCACAATGTACTTCTGCTGCAGCACACCACAATGCACTATCCAGTGCAAATTTGCAGCTGGAAGGATTTCCAATCAGTTGTAGTGCAATAATGCACAGGATCTCCCTGCTGTCAATGGGCCTTTATGGTGGCAACCTTTCTACACAGGAACCAAAATAGTAAATAATAAATATAGGGTGTTTAAGAGTTTAGTAAAGAGGCTTTTAGTGGTCTGAGCAATGTTAAGGCATTTGTATAATACACTGAGTGAGCTAAATATTGCTTTTTCAGTGTGATAATTTTCCTGTTTCCCTATTATAATTTGCCTTCTGTTTATTAAGAAAAATATTACAAACTGGGTTAGCAACAGTGCTTCTGTATACTAAAGCTAAAAGGAAAAATATGTACTTGGAAATGTAGGGAATATGTCATGGGCTTATGATAACATTTCTGATATGCCTGAAAAAAAAATATGTTGAATGAAATCAAGGAACAGCCTTTAGCCATTATCTAGAAGACAAAAAACAATATGTAAACATGCAAACTTGGCCCCGATTGAGAAATCACCTTTCATTACTTTGACTATTCTTAACTGATAAATGATGAAAACTGTATTGCCAACATTACAGCTTTGCATTTCTACTCTCTGATATTGAACACCGAGGTTTAACATCTCTAATAAATGCTATTTTTTAAAAGGTTTTTTTTTTTATCCTTCTACCAATTTTCTTTTAGCCAGGGTCAGACAAGGGATAGTATAGTACAATAGACAGTTCTGCTGCTTCTGTTCCAGTACCTATATTGTACAAGTTAGTGAAAGATAAATTAAATCTGTGCTTGTACACAGTGGTTTTAGGTACCAATATAAATCAGGGACAATTCCTTTAAGCCAACACTTTTGTATATTCTATTATTGTATCAAGCAGTGCTAACCTAAATCTAAATATAAACAGATGTTATAAAATGTATGAATCAACATAAATGTACCAACTTGTGATGTCCCAATTCCTTCCTAGGTTATTAATTTCTTTCCAAAAATAATATATTAATAAAAAAAAGGCATTTGAGATAACATTACTTTTTTTGTGGGTGGGGGGGGGGTGTATATAAAATAATAACAATAATACTAGCGCACAAATAAAATAAGCACTTTCAAAAATATATTTGATTTATAAATTGCAGTGAAATATCTTTGCTTGTCATATTTATATATATATTTGTGTGTGTCACAGCTTTTTTGGAGCTGGTGCTTTGGGGTGGTGGGGGGGGCAAAGCCCAAAAGCAACCTCCTATGTTAAGGGCATGTGACCTGGTATGGCTCATGAGGGGGTGCTCGCTTGCCCCCCCCCCTTTCCTAACCTGCTAGGCTGCATGCTCTGATAAGGGTCTTTTTTTTTTTACTGGCAAATGTTTTGTGATTTTTTAATTTTTATTCAGCCATCAGCGGGGAAGTCCATTGACAGCTGATGACTCATCGGTTGTTAAGGGTGCCATGGCCGGCTTCCTGGCCCCGCTCCTTAACAACCAGATTTTACTCTGTCCTGATTGGGCAAAGCTTTGCCCAATCAGGGGACAGAATGCACTGTGTACTGGGATTTGGACCTGACATACTTTGTTAATTATCGTACATGCATTAGTGAGATATATTTATGGAATGTACTGTTTTGTCTTTTTTGTTTTCTTCATTATTGTTGTTTTGTATATTAAATGCTAAAAAATTAAACAATTGATTAAAAAAAAAGTAGATGGATTTGTGAGAGAAATAACACAGTAGTTCTTTTTTAAATGGTCTTTGACTTCCCAGTATTTAAGCATTGGCCTAATAGTGCCACATACAGTATCTCACAAATGCGATTACACCCCTCACAATTTTGTAAATATTTTATTATATCTTTTCATGTGACAACACTGAAGAAAGGACAATTTGCTACAATGTAAAGTAGTGAGAGTGTACAGCTTGTATAACAGTGTAAATTTGCTGTCCCCCTCAAAATAATTCAACACACAGCCATTAATGTCATTAATGTCTAAACCGCTGGAAACAAAAGTAAGTACACCCTTAAGTGAAAATGTCCAAATTAGGCCCAAAGTGATAATATTTTGTGTGGCCACCATTATTTTCCGGCACTGCCTTAACCCTCTTGGGCATGGAGTTCAACAGAGCTTCACAGGTTGCTACTGTAGTCTTCTTCCACTCCTCCATGACAACATCATGGATCTGGTAAATGTTAGAGACCTTGCACTCCTCCACCTTCCATTTGAGGATGCCCCCAGATGCTCAATAGGGTTTAGATTTGGAGGCATGCTTGGCAGTCTATCACCTTTACTCTCAGCTTCTTTAGTAAGGCAGTGGTCATCTTGGAGGTGTGTTTGGGGTCATTATCATAAGTGCCAGCTTCAAACTCAGTTAGCTACTGACAGGGGTCTTTCTAGGTGGGTCAAAGGCCATGGGCTTAGGGCAGAACTTAAGATTCCTGCCTGGCTTATCAGTGCCCATTAATGCAGCCTTGCCAGTGTAGACATGGGTAGAGGAGAGGCCCTGGGGCTCCCAGTCACACAGAGTCATGCCTGCTAGGATGTCATCATACATCCCATAGAAGACAAGAGGGGTGGGGGCAACTGCAGGACATTTTCAATGTTGGCACTTGTCAATTGTTTGCCTTCTGGAAAATTATATCACCTTCCTTTTTTATGCATTTTCACAGAAAAAACCCCACAGAGCTGCATGGTGGAGTCCACTAGTCAGGAGCAAACATTGACAATAGACCAAGAGCATGGTTTGTCAACTAATGTAGCAAAATGGATGCTAGGAACAGATGTAACTTGGTGAATGGTGTGAAGTAAATATTCTTGGAATCTTTCTTCAAATGTGTATACATATCGGGTATTTACATGTCCAAAACAAACACCCACTTGACACATTAGCAAAGTATGTAGTGCCTTAACATTAGTATGGAGAAAGAAGAGGTGGAAAGAGCTGGCAGTGTTACTAGGTACCCAAATTTGGGAGACCCAAGCACCAGGGCCAAGATTACAGAGTAGTTGCAGTGTGTACATTCCTAGTAATGTAGGTATCTGAAGGGCAAGCAGGTTGCAAGCAAAAATAGACTGGGTATTTCCTTACTCTGACTAGCAACTTGACCATAGCTCGCTACGTAGGACCTCAGCCACTTGACCATCGTTCCCTTAATACTTTTTACTCTTCTTACTAGGTCATGATCTTGCACAATGTACTATTGGCAGAATGAGTGCAGATATGTTGCATTGTTTGAAGGAACTGGAGCAAATCAAAGAGGCTGCCACTGCTTTATAGCGAAGAATAAGAGGTTTTGTGGACATGCTTGCCAAATTCTAATTTCCTCTTGCCTAGTCTGAAGTTTATTGTTCTACTTGTTGGCTCCTGTTTGCCCTTACTAATTTCCATGTTTTTAGGATGTGAAAATGTGAAAGTTTAGGGACAGAACTCAATGTTTCTACACTCCACACCTCTAGGTGCACCGCCAGGTCCTGTTTACTAGATTTTCCTCAGTCTATAAACAAATTACTAACAGTGAAAATGACAACATTACCTGTGCCAAATTCAAGAAATCTTAAAAACATGACCTGGGTTTGCATCTTGAGGAGAAAAGTTGGGAAACACTGCCCTACAATAATGTGAATTGTAATGTTTATATGTTTTTTAGAATCTAAAACTCCAAATTTTAAGGTGCTCCTAAATTGGGACTCAATATTCTTATTTCCTCCATGATCCCATGCCTAAAATGTGTGTAGTTCCATACATCTATTTTTCTAAAACCCCAAAACACAGTGTGTCAAATGTGCTATTTCCATCACAAGGTATCAGTGGTACCTCCCCTCTAAAACATGCGCAGATCACTCACATACTTAAAAAGCCCTCACTGGACCTCACCAATCTAAACAACTTAAGACCCATCTCATTGCTCCCATTCACCTGTAAACTTCTAGAACGCTTATGACACGTAAACACGATCACACATTCCGACAACAAAATTCATGGTTTTTTTTTTCCGACGGATGTTGGCTCAAACTTGTCTTGCATACACGGTCACACAAAGTTGGTCGGAACTTGCGAACATCAAGAAGGTGGTGATGTACAACACATACTGTACGATGGGACTAGAAAGAGGAAGTTCAATACAAAGTGCGCTACCCTTTGGGCACCTTCCACTAATCTCATGTTGGTAAAAGTTTGCTGACAGGCGATTGGCGCTTTTCAGCTACTGCTTTTCTGATCATTACTGCCCTTCAGTTTGAGCATGTGGGTTCATATTTCTATTACGTATTTCATTTTCAGTGCATTCTTGTCTGCTCGTATCTGATTTTCAGCTCCGGCCTTTGTTTTTCAGTGCTTTCTGTTAGTTTGTTCTGACCAGCCGACCGTTTTGAAGCCATGAGGACCCTCACCCCGGACCAGAGGGTTTATAACTACCATCTGGCCAGAGCCAGAAGAGTGGTGGCGAATGCTTTTGGGATAATGGCTAGCCAGTTTTGCCTATTCCTTACGCCAATCAACATGGCGGGATATAAACCTAACCATATAATCCTTGCATGCTGCATTCTACACAACTATTTAAGGAGAAATTCAGTAAACTATGTGGCCTCAGTTGGGCCTGAGGCCGGACTTCAACAAGAAACCCTGACGGTGCTTGAAGCTGGCCGTCCTGGCTTGCCCCCCCCCAGAGCGCCCGCCCGACAGAAGTATATCGAGCACTTTGCAGGTGGGGGGCCATTGATATGCCAGAAAATGTTTAAGTAACATTTTATCCTACATTTTTTAACTTAAACTGAAAGAAGATTTCCTTTGATTTACTGCCTGGGTGTCATTAAGGGCTAGTCAATATCCAAGATGGCCGCCTAAGAATACGAATACCAGTGCATCTGCACACGCCATGAGAATCCAAGACCTGTCAGATTGCCGCCCTTGCGAATGCGCCCATCTTTGCGCGTATCATCGCGCACCTGTGAGCATGCGCGCGTGTGCGCGCTAGCGCACTTGGTAGAAGCTTTGGCGCCCAACAGCCTATTTAAACACTGCCAGTGCACAGATTTCGTGCTGTCTGTTCTAAAGCATTCCTGTGTGTTCCTGCTACCTGCATCTTGTTATCTGTTCCTGTTACCCGACCCGGCTTGCCTTTTGACAATCCCTGCTATCCGCCTGCACCCAACCCGGCTTGTCTGACCACCGCACCTGCCTGCTCCTTCTGCTACCTCGCTGCCAGCCCGCTGGCTGCATCCTGACTATTCTTCTGCCTCCGCATCTGCTACTGCTGTGTCTGCCAGTGTATGACCCGGCCTGCCTGTACCATCCCTCTCTTCTGCCTGGAGAATCGTGCTGAGCTACCGCTCCTCCTACAGCTGTTTCGGATTCCACGGTCTGCAACCAATCAGGCACTCGTGCGACTGCACTCCTGCGCTCCCTGTCTGCTCTACCGGGGGGCCTCGAGTCAGAGGTGTAGCAGAGGCCATCCACTGCATATCAGGCTCTATCGTCAGGTACATGACACTGGGTTTCTTTTAGCTGTCTCCTAGGTTCTCCAATGGGCTTTTCATTTTGGACATTTTCTTCAATAGTGAAATGTAATTTATTTGATACATGAGGTGACAATCTCTTGTTCAGCAAACTATTATTATGTTGTGGGTCTGCTACACACACTTTGTTTTTGTTGTTAATGTATGTAATGCATTACTGACAAAAGTATATATAAGTTTCAGCATCATGAATGAATTTTGTGAAACTGCAGTGAAACTGTACTTGTAGTGCAAAGTGGATTTTCCTTTAGTAACTAACCCCAATTGTCACTGTAAAAACCAACTTTCTACAAAACTTGCTATTGAGCATTGAAAGAAGAAGCCACACACTGTTGAGTAGAAAACATTTTACTCAAAGCACATTCACATGTGCTTTAGAAAAGGGTTTTTGAACAAACCAACATCTTTGGTGTTTAACTTTTTTTTCACATTGTAAATATCCTTTTTTTGGTTAAACAGGCATGTTTCAAAGCATGACATACACAACTCAGGAACTTACAAAGTTCAACTTTGACAAAGTGAAGGCAATATCAGTCATTAGTATGTCCAAACTGTGTTGATATTGCCTTCATCAGATGGGGTGATGTCACCCCTGTAAAAGCCAAATTTTGAATGTGCACACACATTGGGATTCAAACTGGGGATTTCCCTACTGATCCCATGCCTAATGTCAACATGTGCTAGCTCCAATCATGGGGGATCAATGGACGTGTTTTGGGGGTACAACCCCTTCCTTTCACCTAATTGAGTTACAAGGAAGGGGTTGCACCCACAAAACGTGTACATTGATATCCTGTGATGGCAGACAGCACATGTTGACACACCGTGTGCATATTCAAAATGTGGCTTTTAAAATACTTTATAAATTGGTTTTCAAAGCAAAAATACACAATAAAACTGTACAATTTTTGTGTATTTTATATTCTGCATAAAACATCAATGATGTTCTTCATTTTTTGTTGAACATCATTGATGTTTTCCTTTATATTTTCTAAATCACGATTGCACCCCATTCTTTCCCCGATGAGGATCTGGGCACTTTCACTGGTGAAATTAAATTCTTTTTCCACAACATCCACATCACCTAAAAGAAAAAAACACACCACATATTAGAAATATGCAGGCATAGATCTCTTATCTGAAGTTGTGGTCTCAGACACTCACCTGTTGTGGTGACAATTTCGCCCACTTCATAAACCTCTCCCTTCTCATCCTCTGCTTGTGGTTTTGTGATTTCCCCTTCTTTAGGAGGTGGGGGGTCCCTGGTGTCCTCAGATGTCCCGAGTCTTTTCTCCCCTATGTGAATAAAAAATAGGTATACTTAGCACAAGCTGAAGAACATTTTATTTCCTTTCTAAAGCTGGAATACTTACCTTTTTTGTTAAAGTATCACACATGTAGAGTCCCCTAGTATCCACTGGAACACATGTGCAGGACACCCTAAAAAGGTGCTTAGTGTCCTCTCCTTACACTGAATCAAGTTTGCATTTCATTCTAGTTACAAACCCATCTAGACAACAAACGTATTTTAATACAAATAGGCCTGAATAAATGTAGTTAACCTGTATCTGCCAAAAACATCTTGTAAGTGGGCGAACGAACAATCTTTCGTACAACTGATTACTGTGCCCATGAACATGAAAGTTGCAATTTTAAACTGTACAACAGTAAAGAAAAGCACATGGGGCATCATGAATGGAATAATAATAATAGGAACACACGACAACTACATATATTTTAGAAGGAGTTACCTGATCTTTCTGTACTGATCGTGCTCCCTCAATTTCAGGTCTGACCATCGTTTCCTCAATTGAACCTTGGATCGTTGTACTCCAAAATTCCTGTGCAAACTTTTCACAACTTTAGGCATGATCTTGGCCTTTCCCACATTTGGGTTTGGGTACGGTCCATACATCCCATCATAGTCGGCCCTCTTGAAGATGTCCACCGTCTCCACCAGCTGTATAAAGGCCATAATTGTGGCCTTTCAATCTCCTCTGGGATTGAGAGTTTGGGGCTCTGGCCTTTAATTGTTGCTGCTCTCCTCTACATGCAGCTGTTGTCTCTCCGCCATGTGCTCTCCCACCGCACCAAAAAACAAGGGGCGGGGAATAGAATAGAAAGAATGTCAGGGGCGGTCTGTTGTCTCTCCGCCATGTGCTCTCCCACCACACCAAAAAACAAGGGGCGGGGAATAGAAAAGGAAAGAATGTCAGGGTACGATCTGTGAGCAGAGGATGGAGTAACGGAAGTGACGATCGTTATAACGAAGGTACAATTTTAACTTGGTGCAGCAGTGGCCTATACTCAAGATAAGGAGAGTTTCGCCTGATATTAGAGTTTGTCTTGTGTTGTGTCTTGCAGAGAAAATGGATCCCTTCAATTATACAGAATTTCTAGGAAACTTTATTGATATGTTAAGGGAACTGCCCTGTCTGTGGCAGATGAACCACCCGTTTTATAATAATCCAACAAAGAGGCAGGCAGCGCTGGCGAAACTGCTTTAATTTGTGAACAATCAAAAAAAGGAAGAGAACAATATCCACAGAGAGAGTAAATACCCAATAACACAGAGAGGTAGACATTACAACTTATATCCAAAATAGTATACATTATTCTTCTGTTATATTGTTACAAATTAAACAGATTTATTTTCCCTCCTGATATAACATTTCCCTTCTATATATTTGCTTCTTGTCCACCCCATTAGTCTCCCTCTTTTTACCTCTCTCTATTTACATCCCTATTTTCCCTTCCCATAGAGCCAAATATATTCTAATCCTTCCTTCTACTTTTTCTTTATAATCCCCCCCCCAACTATTCTAAACCCTCTGTCTTGTGTTGTGTCTTGCAGAGAAAATGGATCCCTTCAATTATAGGGAATTTCTAGGAATATTCATTGATATGTTCAGGGAGCTGCCCTGTGGCAGATGAACCACCCGTTTTATAATAATCCAACAAAGAGGCAGGCAGCGCTGGCGAAACTGCTTGAATTTGTGAAGCCGGTGATACTCATTGCAGACATCAAGTATTTACTGTCAAAAATTGGTGGCATGAGGAGTAATTATAATAGGGGGTGCAAGAAGGTCCAGGATTCCCTAAGATCAGGAGCAGCAGATGATTTATGTACCCAGGCTGTGGTACTATGACAGACTGCATTTTCTGTCAGACCAGAGGGAACCCAGTCCAGCACTCTCCAGTCTTCCTTCAAGGCTTCCTTCCCCCCCAGCTGAGGCTTCTGATGACCAGCCTGGGCCTTCCAGGCAGCAACATGTGGAGGAGCCCAGCTTGAGTCAGGTATAGCATTCTTAAAAATATTTCTGGTTTCCAAATTAATGATTTTAAATATATGTTAGTTTTGATCACTCATTTCTGATTTCACAAAGTGTTTTACATATCAGAAGACAGTAGTGGCCACAAATGATTGGGACAAGACTGAAAAATGCTGGGGTCAGAATGATAGTCTTTTTTATTCACTAACATTCAATTTGCAACAGTCATGAGCTGAAAATTGTGTATGATTGATGAACCAAAAAATAAAACTATATCCCTTTTTTCATACACAGGAAAGTCTCCAGGAGGAGGCTGTGGAAAGTGACAGCCAGGAGTTGGCCGGGCCCAATAGCCTGCCCGAATCCCAGGTCCCTCCCCCTGGCCTTCCACAAAAAAGTGCCAGGAAGAGGAGTAACCTGGAGGAGGCAGCACTTGGCCTATTTCTGAAGGCTACTGTGGCCCTCAGAAACCCCCCCAGTCTTCAAGAGGACTATGGCTACATGACAGCCTGCAAAATGCTGGAAATGGAGGAGGGCCAACGCCTCTTATGTGAGGAAGTGATCTTGCAAGCCCTAAATAAGGTGTTGAGGGGCAAACTCACAAGCCAAAGCCACGTTTGTGAGTTGAACCATGGTCTTCCTCCTCCTCCACCTCCTGCCACAACTCTAACACCAGAGCCACAGCCTGGAAGGAAGCGTGTAAGGAAGACCAGAGAGTGTTGGCCTGGGTTCAGTCTGGTCTGACAAAAGATGCAGGCTGTTGTATGACCACAGCCTGGGGACAGATATGTCATCTGCTACTGTTCCTGATCTCTTGTAGTCCTGGACCGGATTGTGCTCACTATTATATGGACTCCTCAGGCCACCAATTTTGGCTGGCAAATAGTTGATGTGTGCCCTGAGCTAAAATTCACTAACGATTTGCTAACTGTTAAACCCTGTAGCCAATACTCCATACTACTACTACTTAACCACTCTGCAGCCTTTGATACTGTTGACCACCTGCTCCTTCTCAATAAACTACATTCCCTTGGACTCTGAGATTCTGCTCTATCCTGGTTCTCTGCCTATCTATCAAAGCGCACCTTCACCTACAACTCTTTCTCCTACTCTCTATTGTCCCTTTCTGTGGGGGTCCCCCCAAGGCTCTGTTCTTGGACCCCTTCTCTTCTCTAGCTACACCTCCTCCTTTGGTCACTTGATAACTGCCCACGGCTTCCAATACCACTTATACGCAGATGACACCCAAATCTATGTGTCTACTCCTCACCTCACTCCTTCAATCTCCTCTCGCATTACTAACTTACTAACTGACATATAAGCATGGATGTCGCACCACTTCCCCAAACTATATCTCTAAAACTGAGCTATTAATATTCCCCCTGCATGTGCCCCCCTCCATGACTTTTAAATCAAAATCAGCAATGCAACTATCAGTCCCTCCCCTCATGCCAGGGTACTCAGTGTAATCTTAGACTCTGACTTGTCATTTCAGCCCCAAGTCCAATCGTTGTCTTAAGTTTGTAGAATTCACCTCCGTAACAGCTCTAAAATTCGCCCCCTTTTAACAAATGAAACCACAAAGCTCTTCATTCACTCCCTTGTTATCTCTCGCCTTGATTATTGCAACTCCCTTCTCATTAGCCTGCCTCTCCATAGGCTATCCCCTCTTCAGTCTATCATGAATGCTGCTGCCAGACTTATCTACCTTATCAACCACTCAGTGTCTGCCAACCCTCTCCTCCAATCCCTACTGGCTCCCAATCACCCAGCGAATTAAATTCAAAATACTAACCACAACATACAAAGCCATTCACAACTCGGCACGGGGGATTCCGCATATGGAAGTGGTAAACGCACTGAAATATCTCGGCATATACCTAACAACAGATGTCTGCCAGTATGTGGATAAAAATATAGTTCCGTTACTGGGGAAACTCAAGCGGAGCTGTGATGCATGGAGCCGGCTCCCTTTATCGGTAGCAGGCCGATGTAGCCTGATTAAGATGATATGGTTACCACAATTACTATATGTATTACATAACGCCCCGGTTTGGTTACATATGAAGTGGTTTAGAAAATTTTAAACCCTTTTTCGTGAGTTGATCTGGAAAAAGGGGCAAGCAAGGATCCGGCTCTGGGCATTACAGCTACCTAGTGGCAGTACCATGCCCTAGGAATTACTATTTAGCAGCGCAGCTGCAGCATATGGTGAGCAGTGATCAGGAGGGGAAAAACAACTTGAATACTGGAGCGATGCTGATAGAGGCTCCACATGAAACGCTGGGTGATGTATTAGAGGCACGCTCCTTTCAGCGTAAGGATCCCACAATAGTAATGATGAGTAAAGTATGGAAGATCGCAAAAAAAACAGATGGGGTGCACAGAGTGGTCAAAACATACGCCCCTATGGGATAACAAGAACTTGCAGGAAGTATTATTAATAGGGAAAATTAGGACCTGGGAGGAGAAGGGTATAACGAGGCTGGGTCAAATATATGAGGGTAGAACCTTGAAAACATTTGCGGACCTAAAAAGGGAATATAATATACCGCAGCAGACATTCTTCCGATATCTACAGCTCCGACATGCCCTAGAAGCACAGTTTGGCTCCCAGATGCCTGAGCTGGATAAGACATCTTTATCACAGAAGTTATATAAGATAAATAAGTCTAGGGGGTTCATATCCACTACATACGAACTACTATGTATAGGCTCTGGTACAGAACTGGATTTGGTTACGCAGAAGAAGAAATTGGAAGAGGATATAGGAGAAATCACAGAGGGACAGTGGAGGAGAATAATGGAGCTAGGTCCACTGACATCAGTCTCTCCATCACAAAAAGTATCACACTTGATGGTGGTACATCACGCCTACTACACACCTAAGAGGCTGTTCGCGTTTGGTAAGAGAACGGACGCTAACTGCCCTAGATGTAGGGGCTTTGGAGACCTTATACATATGATGTGGAGGTGCCCAAAGCTGTTTCGATATTGGCAAGAAATAGTTGAATCCATAAACAGGATCTTTGGGACTAAGTTGGACTTGGACCCTAGAACCTAGGGTATACTAGTATACTAGGTTACAGGAGAACTCAGGGGGAACGGAGGAGTAAAACTATTGCTGTTATAAGATGCCTGTTTCAAGCACAGAGATTGATAGCACAGAAATGGCAGGCAGCAGGGGCACCTCTTTCGAGCGAATGGACTCAGGCCATAAATGATTTAGTGTGGAAGGAAAGGACTACATATATACGTAGGGGAAACCTCAGAGGATTTGAGAAAATATGGGAACCGTGGTTGAAGGAAAAAGAGTACCCACTGGATTAACAATATCAGACGAGGATAAAGTTAGGCTTGTGATAAGACACCTTAATAACCGGATATGAAATAACTGTGGTTACAGCGAGAAAGAGGATAATAAACTGGTAGTAGGAGGGGGGGGGGTGAGATGGGGGGGTGGGAGGGGGGTTGGGTGTGGGGGTATGAGGAGATAAAAAGGTATAATGCATGGGTTGTAGAGACCACTGTTTTTAGTTCATATGCACTTTCTGTACTGTACTTTGAATTTTCTGTATGACAATATGAAATATAAATAAAGAGAAATTAAGTAAAAAAAATAAAAAAATTAAGGGGAGTGGTTAATTGGGCACAGATCCTTGAGGTCTATATAACTTTGTGTAGAACTTATTGTGAGCCTGCTCATCTTGAGTCTGTGGGAACTCTGTCTAAGTGGAACTGATCAAAGTGGTGAGTTAAAAACCAGAGTTAGTGGAACTGGTTAGTGGATATTTTTATTTTTTTGTGGTTGAACTGGGTGGACTTGTGTCTTTTTTCAACCTGACTAACTATGTAAAAACGTAATAAGTTTCAATTTGTAGGTAATCAGGTAGGCCCTTGCACTACATGGTTTGGAGAATTTAAAAATAAATTTGAACACAAAAGAGGGTGTATGGGTTTTAAAAAGCAGATACTTGAATGACGGCTGAGCAGGTCTCTGGAATAATGACTCCCAGAGCCTGGCGGGGGAGATCCCAGTAGTAAACCTGAGGCCCTGGAGACTTCTACCCGTCCCAACGGTTTGTGTGTGTTTTTTAAAACATTTTTACACTTTCTTTGTGAAATGGTAGGGGTACTTTTGTACCCCCTTACCATTTCAAACAGGTGGGGGGCCAGGATCTGGGGGGTCCCCTTGTTAACGGGGGCTTCCAAATTCTGATAAGCCCCCTGCCCGCAGACCCCCAAAACCACTGGCCAGAGTTGTGGGGATGAGGCCCTTGTCCCCATCAACATGGGTACATGGTGCTTTGAGGGGTCACAGACCTCCGAAGCCTCCTCCCAATGTTGAGGTCATGTGGCCTGTAATGGTTCAGGAGGGGGAGCACTCTCTCGTCCCCCCTCTTCCTGCGGCCTGCCAGGTTGCATGCTCGGATAAAGGGTCTGGTATGGATTTTTGGGGGATACGCCACGCCATTTTTTAAAAAAAATTGGCGTGGAGTTCCCCTTAAAATCCATACCAGACCTGAAGGGCAAGTGACACTTTGTGCAGGGACAGTTTTAAAAAAAACATGTGCACCTTTACAGGCATACTATAGAAATTTAAAGGAATATTACACTTTTATTGTTTCAGTTTAAGCATTATTAAAATCACTGCTCCTGAAAAAATGTCAGTTTTTTAAAAGTTTTTTTTGCATTGATACATGTCCCCTGGGGCAGGACCCAGGTCCCCAAACACTTTTTTTGACAATAACTTGCATATAATCCTTTAAAATTAGCACTTTAGATTTCTCCCATAGACTTTTACAGGGTGTTCCGCGGTTTTTTGAATTTGCCGCGAACACACCAAATTGTTCTCTGTTTGGCGAACAGGCAATGTTCGAGTCGAACATGAGTTCGACTCGAACTTGAAGCTCATCCCTAGTCAACAATGCCAAGAGTTGGTGAAAGCAGGGGTCCGTCATCCGGAGATAATTCAGAAAATCATACAGATTATTCTCCTGGAGCTCCCGCAGCAATGGCATATGACATAATTGGTCACGATTAAGCAACCAATTTTTGGTCCAAGAACTCCTCCTCCTCCTGGACTGGGCTTGAGTGAGAGCAATAACTCCTCTACCAACAATCACACGTTCTCTTCTCCGATTATGCAACATGGCTGGTTGAGGAACGGCCATTCAGAAACAAACTGAAAAGTGTGAATCAACACTTACCAAACTTCTACTAACAGGAAATTAGCAGAAGGAGCACAAAGGGATATTCCAGCAGACAAATCTGACCCCAAGTGACACCTTTTGGGGACCAGGGACATTATTACAGTGATCAGTGCTAAAAAAAATGCACTGATCAATGTATAAATGACACTGGCAGGGAAGGGTTTAACACTAGGGGGTGATCAAGGAGTTAACTGTGTTCCCTGGGTGTGTTTTAACTGTGTGGGGGATGGGCTTGGTGGGACAACACAGAAATCGGCGTTCCCGATCATTAGGAACAGCAGATCTCTAAGTTATCCCCTGTCAGAATGGGGATCCGCCTTGTTTACATAGGGAGATCCCCGTTCTGCCTCTCTTTACCACGATATTGGGTGGCCGGCGCCCCCAATACCACACGGACCAATGTACAGGTACATCTGTTTGCGCAGCCAAGCCTGCTTGCCACAGTATATATGCGGGAGGTGGTCGGCAAGTGGTTAAGGGGAGTACAACTGAGGGAATTAATGGTGGAGAAGGATCTGGGTATTCTGGTAGATCATAAGCTTAATAATGGCATGCAATGCTAAGCTGCAGTTTCCAAAGCAAGCAAAATCATTTCTTGTATTGAGAGGTATGGAATCCAGAGAGAGGTATATAATTTTACCCCTTTGCAAATCATTATTTATACCTCATATGGAATATGCAGTTCAGTTTTGGGCACCAGTTCACAAAAAGGTTATTGGGGAAATGAAGAAAGTGCAGAGAATAGCAACCAAGCTGATAAGAGGCATGGAGGAGCTCAGCTATGAGGAAAGATTACTGAATTTATTCTATCTTAAGAAGAGGAGATTAAGGGGGGATATGATCAACATGTATAAATAAATAAGTTGTCCTTATAGTGAACTTGGTGTTGAGTTATTCACTTTAAGGTCATCACAGAGGAAAAGGGGGCACTCTTTATGTCTGAAGGACAAGGACAATTCAAATACAATGCCTTGAAAAAAGTATTCATACCCCTTGAAATGTTCCACATTTTGGCATGTTACAACCAAAAAAGTAAATGTATTTTATTGGTATTTTATGTGACAACGTGGCACATAATTGTGCAATGGAAGGAAAATGTTAAATGGGTTTCACAAATTTTTACAAATAAATATATGAAAAGTGTGGCGGCCATTTGTGCTCAGCCCCCTTGACTCTGATACCCCTAACGATAATCTAGTGGAACCAATTGCCTTCAGAAGTCACCTAATTAAACCTGCTGTCACGGTCGTTCCACCACCCCGGTCACCCAAGTAAGACTTACCCGCAGGTTCCCTGTACGAGGGGATCGTCGGTGCCTTCGGACGCGGGTTGGCGCTAACGAACGCACGCGAGTGCACGTAGTCCCCAACAGGCGCACGCGGGTGCGCGTTGACACGAGCGGGCGCACGCGGGTGCGCGACGAGCCGAACGGGCGTACGCGGGTACGCGGGGTCACGAACGGGAGCACGGTCACCCGCGGGGGTACGTAGACGTACCGTGCGACCGTTCTTGGCGCCCAGTTGCCTACTTAAGGGACCTGCTCCTGCTCCTCGGTGCTGTCCCGTCTACAGCGTTCCTGTGACTCCTGCTATCTGTTCTTGTGTGTGTGTTCCTGATTCTGTACCCGGCCTGTTCCTGGACTTTGCCTGTTTGCCGCCTGCCACCGACCCTTTGCCTGATTGACCACGCTTCTGCCTTCTGCCTTGTACCTCTGCTGCCCGATTGTTGCCGACCCAGCTCGTCCCTGACCACGTCTGCCAGTCTGCCTACGGACCTGTACTGACTACTACTTCTGCAGCTCCTGCCTGTTCGCCTGTGCCAGCTGTCCAGCAGTTCCTGTCCAGCATCCTGCGCTGGTTGCACCTTCCGCTCCGGTCCACCATCTGCTCGGGTCTCTTCTACCAGCTAACCAGTCTGGCACTTGTGCCCTCCGGACTCCTGAATCCCTGTTCCCATCTCCAGGGGCTCTCGAGCCGGGGCTTACGAGGCGCCGCTCCCTGCACGCTTGGGCTCTCCAACCAGGTACGTGACACCTGCGTGTAATTTAATCTCAGTATAAATACATGTGTTCTATGAAGCCTTTAGAGGTTTATTAGAGAACCTTAGTGAACAAACAGCACCATGAAGGCCAATGAACACACCCAGCAAGTCAGAGGTAAAGTAGTTTTAGAGTCTGCTAAAGACTTGAGACTGGAGTGGCGGTTCCCCTTCCAGCAGGACAATGACCCTAAACACACAACCAGAGCTACAATGTAATGGTTTAGATCAAAGCATATCCATGTGGTAGAATGGTCCACACCTAAATCCAATTGAGAATCTGTGGCAAGACTTGAAAAGTCTTGAAAAGACTTGCTTTTCACAGACACTCTCCATCCAATCTGACAGAGCTTGAGCTATTTTGGAAAGAAGAATGAGCAAAAATGTCACTCTCTAGATGTGCAAAGCTGGTAGAGACATCCCCAAAAAGGCTTGCAGCTGTAATTGCGGTGAAAGGTGGTTCTACATAGTATTGACTAAGGGAGGGTGAATACAAATGAATGCCACACGTTTCACATATTTATTCCACTTCACAATTATGTGCCACTTTGTGTTGGTCTATCACATAAAATCCCCAAAAAATAGATTTACGTTTTGCCTGTAACATGACAAAATGTGGGAAATTTCAAGGGGTGGGAATACTTTTTCAAGGCACTGTACGTTATCCACTTAGATTTATAAGTCAGGGCAGAGAGGAACTTACACCTATGAATTTTTTGATGGATGCATATTGAATGCTATTCATCTTAGACAGGACAGAACTTTGGTAGGAGCCTGAACCACCCAGATATATTCTTAAGGCCTCCTATGTGGACAAAGGATCGTGTGATGTAATTAAAATGCATAATACTGTTTTGTGATATACAGTAATTCTGTATATTTTCATTATCTGTGTTTTCCAAAATTAAGGAAAGACAGAGATTGTCACATGACAACAAATTCAATAATGTAAATTTGGGTCTTGGAAGCTTTTCAAAAAAATGCATGTAGGTGGAAAATAATAATTTGTCAAGTCTTTGAATAATATGTATTAGGTAAGTATACAATATATGTTTTAGTTATACGTATTAACCACTTGACCACTGGGCACTTAATCACCCTTAATAACCAGACCAATTTTCAGCTTTCGGTGCTCTCACATTTTGAATGACAATTACTCAGTCATGCCCTACACTGGACCTATATGAAATTTTTGTCCTTTTTTTCACACAAATGGAGCTTTCTTTTGGTGGTATTTAATCACTGCTCGGTTTTTTATTTTTTGTGCTATAAAAGCAAAAATACAGAAAATTATGTAAAAAAATGAATTTTTCTTTGTTTCTGTTATAAAATTTAGCAGATTAGTAATTTTTTCTTCATAAATTTTGGCCAAAATTTATACTACTATATATCTTTGGTAAAAATAAGTACAAATTGGTGGATATTATTTGGTCTTTGTGAAAGTTATAGAGTCCACAAGCTATGGGGCCAATATCTGAAAATTGATCACACCTGAAGTACTGACGGCCTATTTCAATTCTTGAGACCCTAACATGCCGTTGCAGAGCATTGCAGGATATTGGCGGGTGTTGCAGAGCATTGCAGAGTGTTGCAGGGTATTGGCTGGTGTTGCAGAGCATTGCAGAGTGTTGCAGGGTATTGGCGGGTGTTGCAGAGCATTGCAGAGCGTTGCAGGGTATTGCAGAGTGTTGCAGGGTATTGCAGGGTAATGCAGGGTATTGCAGGGTATTGCAGAGTAATGCAGAGTAATGCAGAGTATTGCAGAGTATTGCAGAGTATTGCAGGGTATTGCAGAGTAATGCAGGGTATTGCAGAGTATTGCAGAGTATTGCAGAGTAATGCAGGGTATTGCAGAGTAATGCAGAGTAATGCAGAGTAATGGCAGGGTATTGCAGAGTATTGGCAGGGAATTGAGGGGTTAATTTTTGGTGAGCAGCGATGTGGGCACTGCAGATGCAGCCCACATCGCTGCTGACACCGATCTCTTCCCCCTCCGCTGTTCCGATCGGTACAGAGAGGGGGAGGGAGGAACCGGCGTCATAACATGATGCCGGTTTGTTTACAAGTGATCACTCCGTCATTTGACGGAGCGATCACGTGGTAAATGGCCGCTATGAGCGGCCGTTTACCGTGATCCGGTCACGGATGCTCTTGAGTGCACGCCCCAGGGGGCGCGCGAGAGCGGAATTCTGGGAGGACGTCATATGACGGCCTCCCAGAGTTAAGAAACCGCCCTGTAGCCGTCATGCGGCTATAGGGCGGTTGTTAAGTGGTTAAGCAAACTGCTACTGTACGTTTTACTGAGAACAATGCAGTATAAGGCTTTTCCAGTTGTTTGTGTAAAATTTATGTAAAAAAAAAAAAAACTGAACATATTGGGGGAGATGGGAGATACATTTACTAAACTGGTGCATGCAGATTTGAGTGCAGCTGTGCGTACTAACCAATCAGCTTCTAACATCAGCTTGTTCAATTTATTGTTCATATTTGACAATAAAAACAGATTCTGTGTGCACCAGTTTTAGTAAATCTCCCCCTATTGGGTGTCACTGTTGCTATATCTGACCACAATGCATAATTACCAATTGGACTGATTTCAAAGGCTATTCTGAGATTTTGTACTGTAAATCATAACATAACATTGTTGTTAGCTAGATTCAGTCCTGCAATTACTTTTTCAAAATAATATTTTTAATATATATATATATATATATATATATATATATATATATATATATAAACTTCACAGGTGTGGTAGACAGCACATGGTATACATCCTACTGTCAGCAATCAAGCCTTCCCAAAGGCCATATATAAAGAAAATGTCCAGGGATTGCTGCACTTAAAATTTAATAATTCCACATGTAATAAATTACACAGTTTTCATGTCGTTCCAAATAACAGTATCGGGCTACAAAGCTTACGCCCTTTTTCAGATGGGAACGAGATGTATACTGATATTATTCTCACTTCAATTTAAATTGTTACATTTCACACCAGAAATCCATTAGGCATCAATTAACCAATTAATCAATACAAATTATCATAATTATTTTCATCCAAGTTTCCAGAGAGATGGCTCAACAAGATGTAATCACGCTCCAATCACATAGAAAAAGTTCCATTTATCCTAGTATTAAAACATACAAATCTATTAACAAATGTCCAAAAAAAAAAATATATAAAAAAATATGATAATCAAAAATAATGTTTTCAAATCATAATCTATATACAATAAACCTAATTTTAGTGATCTATAGAAATAAATGCAAGTCAAAATCCGAGTTTAAACCTCTAGGTTATAAAGTATCCAGAGAGAACGGTAACACCCCCAAAATTGGGGTCAGAGGGCGCTGATCACCCCTGGTATGTTATAAACAAAAAAAAGAAAAGAAAATGGTGTCCCCGGAACGGGGCTTTTTGCCAGCAAAGTTTAACCTGTGTAATATAAATAACATTGACATGTAGAAAAGTAAACTAATATTGTAAATATTTATTAATAATAAAAAGAGGATAAAATGGGTCACGCAGTAGTCAAGGACTGAGCTCCACAAATTAGGTAAAAATGTATAGTATTACATGTATGAACAGAAATACACATATACATAGAATTGTGATGCTTGAAACATAGTATCAGTACAGTAAGAGATATATGCGTGTAGATAGTAAAAACCCTTTACGCGTTTCAACCCTCCCAGGGGTCTTCTTCAGAAGGTTACTATCTATTTATGAAAGAATAGAGAAAAGACAAGCATAAATATATATCACAATACATGATGCACTGTGTTGTACTAAAAATAATCTGTTGTAGACAGAGTATATATCAAAACATTGTAAGATTACACAGTTAACAATCAAGCGATACATATTGTAACAATAAATACCTATATTGATCACAAAAGAAATCCTCTTTCAAAGGACCGGACAGGGTTCCGTACATTCTCCCATAGTCTTCATAGATGTGCCGACCTTATGCAGATGGAAAAAGTGGCTGGCTCTGCCCGGACAAAGGGGGAAAGAGCAAGGAAAATGGATCCAAAGGGGTAAAAAAGCTTACAAGGGATCACATCACTGTTACCACCTCCAAAACATAATAATGGAGGAAGGTATGGGTATGGGTAAGCGGGATTAGGAGAGAGGGCAACCTACAGGAAAAGAAAGAATATAAGACATGGGTATATATATATATATATATATATATACATGTATATATGAAGAGGGGCCCTATTTAGAAAGCTATCACCTCTGTATAGAGAGATAGGACATGCCCGCATGCAGTGTCAATAGTATACACATGTCTAGGATACGCATATGTCAAGTGAATCCTGCCATTTCAGAGTGGAATATTTCACTCGGTTAGGGTGTAAGCAAATGCCCAAGGAAAACCCCAAAGAGAAGACCAACGCCAAACCAAGACACCATGTACAGCGAAAGTGGGAAAGGGGGGGAAGAGTGGAAAATTGAAAAGGGAAAAGAAGCAGAGACGGAAAGGGAGGTGAAGTGGCTGCGAACACGTGCCAAACAAAACTACAAGAATGAACCAACAGTGAACGTAACTGAAGAAAAAAGTGAATGGGGAAAGAAAGTGAAGTGGTGTAGCAGCTTCAGAATATCACAACGTGACCACAGTAGTGCAAAAAGTAAAATAATGTATATATACCTATAGCCAATTTCCAATGGGTCCACATTGGACAATAGAGCCAAAAAGAAAACACTCAAATAATGAGTGGTAAAGTGACTTGGAAGTGGTGACCTTTATAGTACAGCCCTTCACATTAATATGTTTCCATAGGGCCAGAGTGGTCTTAAGTCTGCAAATAGACAAGAGATAGTCTTATACTCCTGCCGACAGAACTATATATAGTGCAATAAAATGAGTGGAACAGCATAGAATAAAAGAACCCAAGGACTTACCCAGTTGCGTGAAAGCAGTGTGCGTGTGCTCCTGTGGATGAGGAAGTGATGTGCAGTGTGAGGGGGTGGAATATAAGTAGCCCAGGTTGGGTTGATGGATCAATCAGAAGTCTCCACCTGTTAACCCATAACCACTTTTGGTCGCCTAGAAAACGACCGGATGTGGTCCCCTCGGCGTTCCGGAAATGACTCTCCTGATAAGGCGGGAGAGTACACGGTAGCGTCGCACCGGCGTGACGTGGGTGCGTCGCGTCGTACGCGCGGAACGCGCGTGCGCAGTGAGGCCACCAGTCCGATACCGTTCGGAATGCCGCCGACCAGAAATTATTGTCCCGGGTGGACGGGCAGCGCTCACCCGTTCGTACCCCGGGACTTAATGGGGAGAGGCAAGCGCGCGCCACTGCCACTCCCCTCTTCTGGTCGTGAAGCCCTACCCCATTGGTCCATCCAATCGACATAGATAAGGATGGGAGATGACCTCACATGGCACCATCTAGTGGAGAAAAATGGGAAAACATAACCGGACCCTCCGTAGTACAGCATAAGGGATAGTAAATCCAAAAACAGTATATTTTTTGATAGCAACATGTCACAAGTAAAGAATAACAATAAATAAACATAAATGAAAAACATTTCATAATAAGCATGTAATCTACAGGTAAACTGGGCACACAGAAGGAGAGATCTACTGGTTAGTGTATGAAAATATGACAGACTAGTGATCATGGGGCACGGAGTTGTATACTGCACCAATGCATCATACACATGCACATACAGCCCATCAACACCAAAAAGGTGAGCGGGAGCAGGTGGAATGCACCCATTCCAAAGAGAGATGGGGTGCATGAGCATGCGGCATGTATAGCATGCCATGCATACATGCAGTGCAACCGGCCAAACATATGTGCCCCACAGGACCCACATACGAAAAACAAGAGGTGAATAGGTCTGCAAGGAAGTCAAAACCAAAGACACAACAGTATATTGCAGGGACGACATGGAAAACACATGGCTAATCCGCAGTGTGTCATTGTGTTTTGCCAGAGGTGAAACCCTTTAGAAATGGAGCAAACGATATGGCTTCATTTAGGCCTGGGGAAACGGTAGCATTGAGCTTAAAGATCCATCCCTGTTCGAGTTGGAGAAGGGTCTTATTCCAATCTCCCCCTCGAACAGGGATGTGTATACGATCTAAAGCTACAAAGGAAATAGCGGGCATCTTATAGTCATGTGTAGTTACTACATGTCGTCCAAGGGGTACATAAAAGTTACCAATCTCCATGTGGTAAATGTGCTTGGCCATCCTTTTATGTAGTTCCAACTTGGTTTTGCCTACATAGTACGACCCACATTCGCACTCCATGAGGTACACAACCCCACGTGTTTGACAATTGGCGAAGTGGGATGGACGAAATGTTCGACCATTTGGGAGTTGAAAGATTTTATCCCGTTTAATGTACTTGCAGGTAGAGCAGTGCCCACAGGGAAAGGATCCCAAAACTGAGCAATGCGCTGCTCGTCTTGCTTCATCTCTATATTCACTTTGCACTAGTTTGTCGCGAAACGAAGTAGCGCGTTTGTGGGTAATTAGAGGCTGTTTCGACACTAGTTTGCCAATTTTATGGTCATCTTTCAGAATAGACCAATGTTTTTGGATAATATGACGAATCAAGGCATGTTGCCTGGAATAACGAAGAACGATCCTGGCAAAATGCCTAACAGGGTCGTTCTTCGCTGCCCCAGGGTGTAAAAGATTGTTACGGGATTGGGCCAGTGCTCGATTATACGCTTTGCGCAGACATACCCGACTATAGCCACGGGCTAAAAGTCTTGTCTGTAGTTGGGCAGCTTCGGCCCTAAAAAGGGCATCATCCGAACAGTTCCTGCGCAACCGCAGGTACTGGCCATAAGGTATGGACTTCTTAAGATTTATTGGATGGAAGCTGTCTGCGTGAAGTATAGTGTTCCCGGCGGTATCCTTACGATACAGGGTAGTGAAAATTGAATTAGTAGGAGAACGCCCAATTTTTATGTCCAGAAAGGTGATCGAATGAGGACTATAAGAAATTGTGAATTTTAAATTATATTCATTTTCGTTGATTAGGGTCATGAATTCGAGTAGCTGATCCTCCGTGCCCTTCCATATGACGAGAATATCGTCGATGTATCGCCGCCATAGACAAATATGGCGCGTAAAATCGGCGAACCTCTCGCCAGACAGGAGGGATTTCTCCCACTCCCCCAGGTACAGGTTGGCGTAGGCCGGTGCACAACAAGTGCCCATGGCCACGCCCTGCACCTGGAGGTAGTGGGAGTTGTTAAATACAAAATAATTATGATGCAGGATATACTCCAAACCCTGTATGATGAAATCACTCAGGGTCTGGTCATATAATTCCCTATGTTGTAAGATGTTGTAGATAGCTTCAATCCCTTTGATGTGGGGTATTGAGCTATAGAGGGCTTCTACATCAATTGCTACTAACCAAGCATTGGTCGGTAATATCATATTCTCAATGATCTGCAAAAGATGTATGGTATCCTTTACGAATGACGGCATCTCCATCACAAGGGGTTGCAGGAAAGAATCGATTAACTTGCTAAGGTTCTCGGTTAACCCCCCCCTACCGGAAATTATGGGTCTCCCGGGTGGACGAGATGGATTCTTGTGGATTTTAGGAAGGCAGTAAAAGGTTGCTTCTATGGGAAACTTGGTGTTGATGAAAGAGTATTGGTCTCTGGTGATACTACCCGTCTGTAATGCACCATCAATCAATTGATAAAATTGTTGATGGTAAGTAAGTATTGCCCTGGTTGGGATCACCTTATACCAATCCGTATTGTCCAGTATGGCCTGGCACATGTTGAGATAATCGGAGTTATCCATCAACACCACGTTTCCCCCCTTATCCGAAGGTTTGATGGTGATATTTACATTGTTCCCCAATGATTGAATAGCTCTGTATTCATCACTGCTTAAATTGGCGGGATAGGTGTGCTTACGACGAAGTTTAGAAATATCATTTAGCACCTGTTTGACAAAGATTTCAATGCATGGATTTAGGTTTAACGGGGGAAAGGAGCCTGATGGTTTTTTCAGGGATGAATGACATTTCACCTGATCAGTATTACTCCCTAGGAGAGACTCCAAGTCAACTCGATCAATTAGATCCAGAGTGTTATTTTCCTCATAGAGCAATGTCAGATCTCGTAGAGCTCTAAGTTCTCTCATGCCTAATTTAGGCATCTCATGGTCCTCAACATCTACATCCACCTTCGCATGCAAGCTCTGAAGAAGGAGCCTGCGTGCGAAGAGTTGGATATCAGTTGTCACTTCAAAAATGTCATATTCCTCCTCTGGACAGAAAGTAAGTCCTCGCGACAAAACACTTGTCTCTATTGGGGTCATGCTATACGAGGACAAATTAATTACACTCATAAATTTTGTGGGATTCTGGTGACAAACATGTCCAGATTGCCCAGTCCCCTGTTGTTCGGGGGAAGGGGAGACCCCCGTATGGCATTTAAAGTATTAGATTTTGTCTCAGATGTAGGTTCAATAGCATTCAAATCTCCCTTCGGGCATAATATGTTAGTCACATCACAGGTGACTGGTCTATTATCGTGCCCAACAGGGGATTCATTGGCAAGTCTGGTTCCAGTGGAAATCGGTATCGGGACCTGTTTGGTGTTAGATTCTAACTGGGTCTCCCCCCCGGTGTTACGTTTCTTTTTCTCTTTGTCAGGTGAATCCTTATTATAGTTTCTTTTGGCTTTCCTTCGTCCCTTATTTGGTGCAGTGGATTTCAGATGGCCACTGGGTGCATTGTTAGATTGTGATGCACCCATTGCCTTATTGTGGGTATGTTTAATTGAACTCCCTCTTGGGGTGGATAAGTTCATATTCCATTTATAGGCCCGACCTTCAGAGAAGATCGACTTATCCCTCCAGAATTTGGTTTCCTTTTTACGTAAAATATCACGATTGAAGGTCTGTAGGCCTTCATTCAATTTGGTGCGCAGATCCAAGAACCGTGCACTATGCGAAAAGGGTTTTAGAGCAATTTCCAAATTATTGATCTCCCCATCAAGGGTTACCATTTGTCTATTATATTCCCTTATTAAGATGGTCATCATTTGTTGGGAGCATGTTTTTAGATTCTCTTCCCATTCAATCCTACATTCATTACCGATATGTTCCATATTTGGAAAGATTTGGACCCGAAGTCCTAAGGGGTTAATATTATTATCAATGTATCTCTCGAAGGATTTTATATGCCAAAACAATGCCGACTTCTTCTCTAGCACTTTGGTGAATTTAACAAAAAGAGTGGAGATCTCAGTTTCCACTCGATCACCGTTTTCAAATTCAGTCTCATAGCTGGACATTAGATGGTTCCAATCATCACCCTGGAAGCTATTCATATTATCAACAAGCGAAAAACAACGATAAGGAATTATACAAAATACAAATATGCCAAGTAGAGCTCAAGTCCCAAAACCTCTTGCGTTACCGAATGGGGAAGGGTGTTTAACCACCCGGGTTTAAAGAACTAGACAGAGAGAACGGTAACACCCCCAAAATTGGGGTCAGAGGGCGCTGATCACCCCTGGTATGTTATAAACAAAAAAAAGAAAAGAAAATGGTGTCCCCGGAACGGGGCTTTTTGCCAGCAAAGTTTAACCTGTGTAATATAAATAACATTGACATGTAGAAAAGTAAACTAATATTGTAAATATTTATTAATAATAAAAAGAGGATAAAATGGGTCACGCAGTAGTCAAGGACTGAGCTCCACAAATTAGGTAAAAATGTATAGTATTACATGTATGAACAGAAATACACATATACATAGAATTGTGATGCTTGAAACATAGTATCAGTACAGTAAGAGATATATGCGTGTAGATAGTAAAAACCCTTTACGCGTTTCAACCCTCCCAGGGGTCTTCTTCAGAAGGTTACTATCTATTTATGAAAGAATAGAGAAAAGACAAGCATAAATATATATCACAATACATGATGCACTGTGTTGTACTAAAAATAATCTGTTGTAGACAGAGTATATATCAAAACATTGTAAGATTACACAGTTAACAATCAAGCGATACATATTGTAACAATAAATACCTATATTGATCACAAAAGAAATCCTCTTTCAAAGGACCGGACAGGGTTCCGTACATTCTCCCATAGTCTTCATAGATGTGCCGACCTTATGCAGATGGAAAAAGTGGCTGGCTCTGCCCGGACAAAGGGGGAAAGAGCAAGGAAAATGGATCCAAAGGGGTAAAAAAGCTTACAAGGGATCACATCACTGTTACCACCTCCAAAACATAATAATGGAGGAAGGTATGGGTATGGGTAAGCGGGATTAGGAGAGAGGGCAACCTACAGGAAAAGAAAGAATATAAGACATGGGTATATATATATATATATATATATATATATACATGTATATATGAAGAGGGGCCCTATTTAGAAAGCTATCACCTCTGTATAGAGAGATAGGACATGCCCGCATGCAGTGTCAATAGTATACACATGTCTAGGATACGCATATGTCAAGTGAATCCTGCCATTTCAGAGTGGAATATTTCACTCGGTTAGGGTGTAAGCAAATGCCCAAGGAAAACCCCAAAGAGAAGACCAACGCCAAACCAAGACACCATGTACAGCGAAAGTGGGAAAGGGGGGGAAGAGTGGAAAATTGAAAAGGGAAAAGAAGCAGAGACGGAAAGGGAGGTGAAGTGGCTGCGAACACGTGCCAAACAAAACTACAAGAATGAACCAACAGTGAACGTAACTGAAGAAAAAAGTGAATGGGGAAAGAAAGTGAAGTGGTGTAGCAGCTTCAGAATATCACAACGTGACCACAGTAGTGCAAAAAGTAAAATAATGTATATATACCTATAGCCAATTTCCAATGGGTCCACATTGGACAATAGAGCCAAAAAGAAAACACTCAAATAATGAGTGGTAAAGTGACTTGGAAGTGGTGACCTTTATAGTACAGCCCTTCACATTAATATGTTTCCATAGGGCCAGAGTGGTCTTAAGTCTGCAAATAGACAAGAGATAGTCTTATACTCCTGCCGACAGAACTATATATAGTGCAATAAAATGAGTGGAACAGCATAGAATAAAAGAACCCAAGGACTTACCCAGTTGCGTGAAAGCAGTGTGCGTGTGCTCCTGTGGATGAGGAAGTGATGTGCAGTGTGAGGGGGTGGAATATAAGTAGCCCAGGTTGGGTTGATGGATCAATCAGAAGTCTCCACCTGTTAACCCATAACCACTTTTGGTCGCCTAGAAAACGACCGGATGTGGTCCCCTCGGCGTTCCGGAAATGACTCTCCTGATAAGGCGGGAGAGTACACGGTAGCGTCGCACCGGCGTGACGTGGGTGCGTCGCGTCGTACGCGCGGAACGCGCGTGCGCAGTGAGGCCACCAGTCCGATACCGTTCGGAATGCCGCCGACCAGAAATTATTGTCCCGGGTGGACGGGCAGCGCTCACCCGTTCGTACCCCGGGACTTAATGGGGAGAGGCAAGCGCGCGCCACTGCCACTCCCCTCTTCTGGTCGTGAAGCCCTACCCCATTGGTCCATCCAATCGACATAGATAAGGATGGGAGATGACCTCACATGGCACCATCTAGTGGAGAAAAATGGGAAAACATAACCGGACCCTCCGTAGTACAGCATAAGGGATAGTAAATCCAAAAACAGTATATTTTTTGATAGCAACATGTCACAAGTAAAGAATAACAATAAATAAACATAAATGAAAAACATTTCATAATAAGCATGTAATCTACAGGTAAACTGGGCACACAGAAGGAGAGATCTACTGGTTAGTGTATGAAAATATGACAGACTAGTGATCATGGGGCACGGAGTTGTATACTGCACCAATGCATCATACACATGCACATACAGCCCATCAACACCAAAAAGGTGAGCGGGAGCAGGTGGAATGCACCCATTCCAAAGAGAGATGGGGTGCATGAGCATGCGGCATGTATAGCATGCCATGCATACATGCAGTGCAACCGGCCAAACATATGTGCCCCACAGGACCCACATACGAAAAACAAGAGGTGAATAGGTCTGCAAGGAAGTCAAAACCAAAGACACAACAGTATATTGCAGGGACGACATGGAAAACACATGGCTAATCCGCAGTGTGTCATTGTGTTTTGCCAGAGGTGAAACCCTTTAGAAATGGAGCAAACGATATGGCTTCATTTAGGCCTGGGGAAACGGTAGCATTGAGCTTAAAGATCCATCCCTGTTCGAGTTGGAGAAGGGTCTTATTCCAATCTCCCCCTCGAACAGGGATGTGTATACGATCTAAAGCTACAAAGGAAATAGCGGGCATCTTATAGTCATGTGTAGTTACTACATGTCGTCCAAGGGGTACATAAAAGTTACCAATCTCCATGTGGTAAATGTGCTTGGCCATCCTTTTATGTAGTTCCAACTTGGTTTTGCCTACATAGTACGACCCACATTCGCACTCCATGAGGTACACAACCCCACGTGTTTGACAATTGGCGAAGTGGGATGGACGAAATGTTCGACCATTTGGGAGTTGAAAGATTTTATCCCGTTTAATGTACTTGCAGGTAGAGCAGTGCCCACAGGGAAAGGATCCCAAAACTGAGCAATGCGCTGCTCGTCTTGCTTCATCTCTATATTCACTTTGCACTAGTTTGTCGCGAAACGAAGTAGCGCGTTTGTGGGTAATTAGAGGCTGTTTCGACACTAGTTTGCCAATTTTATGGTCATCTTTCAGAATAGACCAATGTTTTTGGATAATATGACGAATCAAGGCATGTTGCCTGGAATAACGAAGAACGATCCTGGCAAAATGCCTAACAGGGTCGTTCTTCGCTGCCCCAGGGTGTAAAAGATTGTTACGGGATTGGGCCAGTGCTCGATTATACGCTTTGCGCAGACATACCCGACTATAGCCACGGGCTAAAAGTCTTGTCTGTAGTTGGGCAGCTTCGGCCCTAAAAAGGGCATCATCCGAACAGTTCCTGCGCAACCGCAGGTACTGGCCATAAGGTATGGACTTCTTAAGATTTATTGGATGGAAGCTGTCTGCGTGAAGTATAGTGTTCCCGGCGGTATCCTTACGATACAGGGTAGTGAAAATTGAATTAGTAGGAGAACGCCCAATTTTTATGTCCAGAAAGGTGATCGAATGAGGACTATAAGAAATTGTGAATTTTAAATTATATTCATTTTCGTTGATTAGGGTCATGAATTCGAGTAGCTGATCCTCCGTGCCCTTCCATATGACGAGAATATCGTCGATGTATCGCCGCCATAGACAAATATGGCGCGTAAAATCGGCGAACCTCTCGCCAGACAGGAGGGATTTCTCCCACTCCCCCAGGTACAGGTTGGCGTAGGCCGGTGCACAACAAGTGCCCATGGCCACGCCCTGCACCTGGAGGTAGTGGGAGTTGTTAAATACAAAATAATTATGATGCAGGATATACTCCAAACCCTGTATGATGAAATCACTCAGGGTCTGGTCATATAATTCCCTATGTTGTAAGATGTTGTAGATAGCTTCAATCCCTTTGATGTGGGGTATTGTATCCAATCTATTCATCCATTTCTACTTCTTATGTCTAGCAATTAATTTTCTTTTTGTATTGTTTCACCCACATATAAATAGCCACATCGACATGGACTGGCATGTATGATGTCCTTTTTTTTCAATTTTATTGCCTCTATGAGGATGTGTCAAAAACTTTCCCTTTATCATCGAATTACATTGTATACAACAGCATGGATAAGATCTATGGTTTTGGGGTCCCAAAAAGGTTAAATTTTGAGTTTTTTGTCTAGATCTGACCAATCTGCTATGTATGGTTCTGCCTTTCTGATACAATGAAAATGGAGGAAATGCGGAAAATTTTCTTTTAATATATGCCAGTGTTTTTTAATAATTTTATGTATTTGAAATGAATATAGATGGAATTGGGACACACATCTTTTAATCATGTTGATTACGATTGGTCGGTTTTGTGTATAAATCACTAATAAGTCTTCCATTTACCATACTAATACATGTACTCAAGAAGGGCATTTTTTCCTGACTATAAGTCATATTAAACTCCAGACCGGGTATCAAATAATTAATGTATTAAATAATGATAAAGTGTTCAAGTCGCCTATTAAGGAGGAAAGGAGAAATATATCCAATAAAAAGAGAACCACTAGCATGATTAAAAGATTACCATTTGTGGAAGACTAGCGGCGTGAGAGGCACCACTAAGCTCCCTGAATGACAACCTCAGAGATAGGCGCACAGTAGGACATAAGCTGTGGACCCGGTCAAGGAGGAGCGGGATACTGCATACCGTAAGCCAGTGGAGGGACAGGAGCTCCAAACGCCCGTCTCCACCCCCCCTCCTCTGCTACCCCCCTGGACCCAGGAAGGAACATCAAAGGGGAGAGGAGAGCGATAACAGTGAGGAGATCTGGAGGTACTGGAATCTATGCTGGATGCTGGATGATTTAAGGTAGATTTGAACAAATTAAGTATACCTTACTATCTCTGCATGCCCTTGCCAGTGGTAGCCCACCTCCCCAGGTAGATGGTCTCTTGCGTGCTACAGAGTGTTCTTTGCAACTGCTTATTTTATGAGTGTTAAATACTAATGTGTTTACTCTTTACTGATTACTGTTTTCCGTTCATTGACTATAAGTTGTATGCTGGAACACCCCTTTACTGCTCACTGTAAGCTGTTTGAATACCTTACAAATATATAAATCGCATAAGAATCCATTTCTGAACTGTATAGGAATTGAATATTATTCTTATATGAACAGTCTTTGACCAGCCTACAGCTAAAGAGGAATGATATTTCTTAGTAGTAGAAACGTGTTGCAGGAGTAATATGTGGATCACTACATGAGAGGTATGCGAACTGAGAAAAACGACTATACAGACTAGAAAAAGAAGGAAACTCTTGTTGGTGGGCTATTGGATACTGTGTGGGGGAGGTCTGACACAGGGAGCAATACCCTAAGGAGTAAAGGACTGTAACCCCCATAAAGAACCAGGCAACATTCCCTATTAAATGAGGAGGAACTATGAAAGAACAATATAAAATACGCAGAGAAATGCATAGGCACCTCTCAAACAATGCTGAAGGTTCCAGGAAAAAAAAGTTATATCTTAAAATTATAGAAATCAACCTGGGGAGGAATAAAATAGCAAACAAGAGACCCACTATAAGAGGTAGAACTCTAAAAGGGAGTGAGCCCAAAACCCCAAAAGAGAATTTAAACACGAGCACGATGCAGAAAATTTTAACAAAAGAGGGAAGCCCAAAAAGCCGGGGATTAGAAAAACAGCAACAGGGGACTAAGGAAAAGAAAATAGACACCGGGAAAAAGAAAAGAGAAAATTCTGATAAATCCTGAGAAGATATCAGTACTGAAAGTGAATTAGAGACAAGTAAAATGGAGGAGCAAAGAGTCAGTGCTCAAATGCCAACTACACTGGAAATAACAGAGATGTTTGCAAGACTGGAAAATTCAATTAAAACAGAAATCTCTACTGTGCGGGCAGATCTGGGCCAGTTGCTGAGGCAGGTAGAGCAGACAGAGGAAAAAACAGATAAACAAGCCCAAGAAATAAAAGAGTTAAAAACACAAGTTAAAGTCCTGCAAATTGGGAAATGCTATATAGACTGGAAGACCAGGAGAATCAAAGCAGATGCCAGAATCTAAGGATTTGGGGCAGACTGAAAGGTACACCACCATTAAAGTATGAGGGAGTTGACCTTCAAATCTTCACAGACCTATCCACAGAAACACTGCTAAAACCCTTAATGGACCAAATGCGAGCTGCAAATGTTAAATATACTGTTGTTGGGGTTTCCCAGCATCTTTAATAGCCCAGAAAGAGGGAAGATCAATAAGACTAAAGTTCCCAGAGGACCTACAGAAATTCTCTAAGAGATTAGAGATCCAAATTCTGGACATTCCTGGATGGTCAGAAGAAGGAAGAACTCTATGGGATGAAGAGGGACTGTGGCAGAAATTTCAGAGAGTCGCTAGAAGAACTCAAAAATAAAACAAAATTAAGAGACTGCCAGGGAAAAGGCTTTAAAAAGGCGGAGGTAATAAAGACCTGGGTTGAGTAGACTGAGGGTGGTGGATGAGGGCAGAGGTGGGGATGAGAGAATAAATTGAAATGTGTTGAGGGAGGTTGGATTCTTGGGGGGCCCGGGCTACCGCTCCGTGTTTGGTCCACCCCCCACCTTCTTGTGGGGGGGGGGGTCGAAGGCCGGTGACCATGGCCGGAGCCGCACCCTAGCATAAGAGACTCACAGGAAGGGAATGGAGTGGGACTTCAGCTATGTATCTGGGGCCGAAATGAGGCCACGGGGGAGGGGGGGAAAGATGTCCCACAAGGAAGTATAGTAGTAACCCAGAATAAAACCATAGCCCTCCATAGGCAAGATCAATCCTATGGGAATGGATTCCATCATCACAAGAATGAGCAAATAATAAAAGAGGCAGTGCCTAGAAAGAAGGGTTGGAACCTTAGAGATTAAGACATAACATCAATACATTTTCTAACATATAACGTACAAGGATTAAATACACCGACAAAAAGTCATAAAATCCTAAAGGAGATTGGAAACTATAAGGGTGGTCTTCCTCCAAGAGACACATATAGCCCAGGAAACTAATGTGAAATTATACTCTAAACAATTTCCAACATGGTATTATGGGGGCTCGATGACAAGGAAAGAAAAGAGGACATGGGAAAATTAATGGATTTCAAAGAAGGTAAAGTGATAATGACTGGAGATTTGAATTTTTGTATGGAACCTGGATTAGATAGTACGTCCCGTGCACAGGGGACTAGAAATGTCCAACTTAAAGCTATTAAACAGAAGTTATACCAATGTCAGATGATAGATGTGTGGAGAGGAGACTACAACATCCTAAGACACAATATTATACATTCTGCTCCCCTGTACACGAGACGTACTCCAGGATTGATTACATAATGGTAAAGCATAGGTTACTAGATCTGGTAATTGCAACAAATATAGAAATAACTGCTCTGTCACACCATGCACCAGTAACGATGAAAATAGATCCCACCTATTGACAAAAACAGAATGTGGAAGCGTGTCAAGGTGAGACCACATGGCTTGCTGCACTGGGGATTTGTTCCGAGTCTCTCCCAGGAACCACCAGGAACAACCTGTTTCTGAGGTGGTGAGATTATTGGAACTGCTTTCGCCAGCAGTGTATATTATACCTGAATTCTGTTTTAAATATATCTTAAGCAATAGCTTAATATCTTAAGAAATAGCTTAAGGGTCGGGTGTTTTTGGGACAATATAAGTTTGCAGTTTCACACTATGAGGATTCCTTTTCCTTCTATATGCTTGAGTGGAATAAGAGGATTGCGGGTGTGAGGAGTATGGAATGTTTAGGATCAGGACGCCATATCTCTGTCTATTTGATTGTTACTGAAATCGCACACTGATGTCCTCTAGTTGCTGAGATAAAGCTGGATTGATTCACTAAGGTGATTGATAATTAGGAGTCCGGTGAGTGCAATTCCTTTGGAGTGGAATGACAAGGTGTGGTGACGGTGGAACATTTCTGCAATGATATGAACTATCTCATGAGAAATTACTCAACACCTGGACTCTCACAATTTTTATATTTTTAGAATTCTGGTTGCGCGTATGTATTTTTTTTTATCTTTATTTATATGTTTGATTTTTTTGAATGCTGCTTAAGCTGAAAGGAACCTATTTCTTTGGAACTTTTTTGCTTTCTCCTTAATGTTATATTTGATTACAGCAGCTGCTTAGTTTAATTAACTTTGTATCTTGAGCGCTGGATAAGTGACCCTGTTTGCTTTTACTTATTGTACAAAAAAGGGGAAATGATATACGAGACAAAAGGACTAGCCAACGTTTTCCAAAATTACTATTAGTCGTTATACTCAGTAAACCAAAAGGGGCCGCAGGATACAGGAAAAATAGAGAGGATAAAAGAATATCTAAAAAAAATAAAGTTACCCCGAATAAGAACAGAGCAGCTACCCAGAAGATACCTATAACAGAGGAGGAGATAAATAAGGCACTAAAAGAAACAGCATTAGGAAAAAGGCCAGGCCCCGATGGGTTTAGGACTTATTATTTAAAAAAATTTAAAGAAATTAACACCAAAACTATGTCTATATATGAATGGCCTGGGAACAATGTATGAGATGGATAGGGAAGCCTTATTGGCATCAATAACCATCATCCTAAAGGAAGAGAAAGATAGTACCAAATGCTCAAACTATAGACCTACGCTGTTAAACGCAGAGACAAAATTGTCTGTGAAAGTTTTGGCAATAAGGATGAAAGATCTAATGAGCGACCTGGTCCATGCAGACCAAGTGGGTTTGTCCCGAGAAGACTAGGGAGAGAACGGGTGAGAGCAATGCTTTTACTTCAAAAAATTAGAAAAGTAACTATCCCCGATTTACTTCTGTCGATAGATGCCGAAAAGGCATTCGACAGAGTAGACTGGGGATTTATAATGAACACTTTGGAAAGCATGGGAATAGGCCCAAGGATGATGCAGTGGATACAAGTACTTTTACAAACACCCTATGGCAACTGTAAAAGGTAATGGAATAGCTTCCGCACCCTTTGAAATGCACAATGGGACAAGACAGGGGTGTCCTCTGTCACCGCTTTAGTTTATATTGTCATTGGAACCCCTTCTGGCAACAATTCGCAATAACTTAGACATAGGAGGTATTAAGATAGGGGAGGAGGAACATAAACTGGCTGCATTCACGGATGATGTATTGTTTTATATATCTAATCCCAAGATTACAATGCCTAATCTACATTAAAACAATATGGAGAACTTTCAAACTTCAAAATAAACCTGGTTAAGTCAGAGATCTTAAATATAAACATAAGTAAACAAGATGAACAGAGCCTTCAGCGAGATTTCCCATTCCCATGGAGGAAAACTCAATTAAAATATTTAAGGATAAAATTAACAGTATCCTTGGGGAAAATATATCAAGCAAATTATATCTCACTACTAGAGGAAATAAAGATGGAAATGAAAAAAATAGAAATAATGCCGTGTATACACGGCCGGACTTTTCGACAGCAAATGTCCGACGGAACGAATCCGTCGGACAATTCGACCGTGTGTGGGCTTCACCAAACCTTTGCTGTCGACAAATCAGACAGACATTAGATTTAGAACATGTTTCACATCTTTCCGACGGACTCGAGTCCGGTTAAAAAATCCATTCATCTGTATGCTAGTCCAATGGATGAAAACCGATGCTAGGGCAGCTATTGGCTACTGGCTATGAACTTCCTTATTCTAGTCTGGTTGTATGTCATCACGTTCGAATCTGTCGGACTTTGGTGTGATTGTATGTGGCCAAGTCCGTTCGTTCGGAAAGTCTGTCGGTACTCCACTGAAAAGTCAGTCGGGAAGATCGTCGGACCTAGTCTGCCAGTAAGTCCGGTCGTGTGTACACAGCATAAGACCTTTTTCATGGATGGGACGTATTAACCACTTCAGCCCTGGAAGGATTTAACCCCTCCCTTACCAGATCACTTTTTGCGATCCGGCACTGCGTTGCTTTAATTGCGCAGTTGTGCAATGTGGCTCTCAAACAAGATCGACGTCCTTTTTTTCCCCACAAATAGAGCTTTCTTTTGGTGGTATTTGATCACCTTTGCGGTTTTTATTTTTTGCGCTATAAACAAAAAAATAGCGACAATTTTGAAAAAAACTCATTTTTTTTTACTTTTTGCTATAATAAATTGCCCTAAAAAATATTTAAAAATGTTTTTTTTGCTCAGTTTAGGCCGATATGTATTCTTCTACATATGCTTATTGGTAAAAAAAAAAATTGCAATAAGCGTTTATTGATTGGTTTGAGCAAAAGTTATAGCGTCTACAAAATAGGGGATAGTTTTATGGCATCTTTATTGATTATTATTTTTTGTTACTAGGAATGGCGATGATCAGTGATTTTTATCATGACTGCGACATTATGGCGGACACATCGGACAATTTTGACACATTTTTGGGACCATTGGCATTAATTAATAAAGCGATCAATGCATTGATTACTGTAAAAATGTCCCTGGCAGTGAAGGGGTTAACCACTAGGTGGCAATGTAGGGGTTAAGTGTGTCCTAGGGAGTGATTCTAGCTGATAAGCGCTTCCAATTACAGGGAGAGCTGATCATTGACAGTGTCATTAGACAGAACGAACAGATGCTTGTTTACATTAGCATCTCCCCATTCTTCCTCACCATGAGACGATCGCAGGTATCCCCACAGACATCGGGTCTGCGGGACCTGTGATCGCAGTCACGGAGCTCCTGGCGGGCATGTGCCAGCAAGCCCCCTCTTAAAGGGCAATGTACAGGTATGTTAATCTGCCAGTACATGCCCTTCTGCCACAGTATATCTGCATGAGGTGGTCGAGAGCGGTTAATGCCCTAGAGATGATACTATTGCCAAAAATTATGTACAAGTTTCAGATGCTACCCACAGTTTTGATTCCAGTATATTTTAAAGTGTTAAAAGTGTTGACGACTAAATTTATCTGGCAAAATAAGAAACCAAGAATCGCATTTTCAATGTTAGGGAAATATAAGAACCAAGGGGGACTTACCAGATTAAAAAAAAAAAATACTACAATGTAGTATTATTGTCATGTATGGAGGAATGGGACAATGTAAAAAGTGAGAAGAGATGGGTAAAACTGAACAACACACAAACTATATGGAAATATAATTCACCTTTAATTTTGTTAAAAGATAATAATTATTTTACACCTGGGAAAAGGTTGGTGGGTGGGAATTGGATAAAAAACAATAACGCACAACTTAGAGATATAACAAAAGAGGGGAAAATTAGCATATTCGAAAAATGAAGTATAAAAAAGAATTGATGGCGGTAGATGAATGGTGGCATTTCCAGCTAAAGCATTTTGTAGCAAACTTACAGCAACCAATAAGAGTAGGAGATGATCTTACGTCTTTTGACCGATTGTGTATAGCAGACAAAATTAGAGGGAGTATATCCCAGATATATAAGTTCCTGTTGGATGCGGAGGGGCTGGAAATCCCACCATACATAAAAATATGGGAAAAAGAATTGGGGACACGAGGAAAGAAGCAAGACATTGGAAACATTTTGAAACTGGTATACGGTTCATCTGTAGATATAAAGACAGTAGAAATGAATTATAAATGTCTAACTTGGTGGTACATTACCCCGGATAAAATAGGTAAATACCAAATAGGGCAGACATCAGAGTGTTGGCGAGGTTGTAAAGAAGTGGGAACCATGGCCCATATGTGGTGGGGATGTAACAAGATTAAAATATACTGGAGATCGGAATTCCGTAAACTCTATGAGGCAAAGGCCTTTTCCCCTAGCCAAGTAGATGCACTATTCTGAAATCTCTCAATCCCGAATCTGTCAGAGGCTAATCGGGAATCACTAGATTGTCCAGTCTCGGTTGACAAGGTTTTTAATGCTATAAAAACACTTAAGCCCACAAGCGTCCTGGCCCAGGCGGTCTTCCTAGCTTGTGCTACAAAAAGTTTGCGGACACCCTGGCCCCTCTGCTAGCTAAATTTTTCAATAGCCTACTGAAACAACACTCCTTTGGACAAGACACGCTGACTGCCATAATTTCTATGATTCCGAAAACCAATACGTAACACCACCCTTTGGGCAAATTACAGGCCTATTTCACTATTAAATGTGGATATAAAGATCCTAGCCAAGATTTTAGCATTACGTCTTAACCCAATAATTGGAGGATTGATCAGCAAGGATCAGGTGGGCTTTATTCCTAAGCGTCAAGCAAGCGATAACATCCGACGGGTCGTTCAGCTTCAGCACATAGCTAGATCCCGTAAAATACCCATGCACCTGTTGTCATTAGACATAAGGAAAGCGTTCGATACAGTTTCATGGCCCTACTTGCATTACATCTTATAACGATGGGGATTTGGTCTGCACTTTTACAGTGGGTTAGTGCCCTCTACACCCAACCCCAGGCATCCGTGAAATACTCAGGGTTCCGGTCTAACAGCTTTCTGATACAGAGAGGGATGAGGCAAGGCTGCCTCTCCCCTCTAATGTTTGCGCTTGCGATTGAACCCCTTGCGGCTTTAATTAAGGCAGATCCAAACATTAGAGGCATAGAAATAGCGTCAATATCCCACAAAGTGTGCCTATTTGCAGATGACACATTGCTATTCGTCACTTCGCCACACATCACGTTACCGAACCTTATCCAACTCCTGAATAAATTTGCGGCAATCTCAGGCCTGGAAGTAAATCAGGCAAAGTCCAGGGCCCTCAACGTGTCTCTGCCATAGGCATAGTATGATATATTAAAAATGAATTTCCCTTTCTTATGGTCTACCACATCTATTCCCTACCTAGGAATTAAACTTACATCTGACCCTACCCATTTAATCCTAGATAATTACTTACCCATGCTGAACTGCCTGTCTTCCCTATTGAACACCTGGAAGTTCCTCTGTGTCTCGTGGCTGGGGAGAATAGCGGCAGTGAAAATGTCTTTACTCCCAAAACTGCTTTACTTATACAGAGTCTTCCCGGTTGCGGTCCCGCAATACTTCCATGTATGTATAAATGTATATGGGGCACTACAAGGCCCAGAATTTCTAGATCCATCCTGCTCTGGAGCAGACTCCAGGGGGGATTAGGAGTGTCTAACTTTTCGCGCTATTACTATGCAGCCCAATTGGCCCAAATGACCCTCTATCACGCAAAAGTGGAAACCCCCCTGTGGGTCACATTGGAAGCAGTGGATCTTCACCCGATCTCGGTCTCTAATCTACTCTGGTTACCAGCCTCAGCCCGGGGCTCAGTGACAAACCCAATAACACAACACACATTAAGATTATGGGATAGATTATGCAAACCCTACAAACTGTCCTCCTCACACTCTCCACTGCTTTCCATTTTTGGTAACCCTCTTTTCTATCCCGCTCACTCCGAACCTAGCTCCTTCTAATCCTGGGCACAGGTGGGGCACATACTCGGTTTTGTCTCTGGAGACGCAATAATGTCATTCCCAGCTCTACAGATGCAGAAGCAAATCCCGGATCGGGAATGCTTTAGATATCTGCAAATCTCTTATTTTATTCACTCAGTGGTGGGATCACATAAGGAGCTGGATAATCTGACAATATTTGAGGGAGTGTGCGACTTGGACCCCCACGCTCGGGGTATAATCTCCCGTCTTTACACATCTGACTTCCCCCACCCCCTGCCCTCCCACTATACGCTCAGCAATGGTCCAAAGACCTAGCAATAGAACTTGAAGCAGACGTCTGGTCAGACATATGGTTAAATACGAAAAACTCTTCTCAGAATGTTGTCACATCAGAAGCAAACTACAAAGTCCTTATGCGGTGGTACCTGGTCCCGGCGAGAATCGCCAAATGTCTTCCATCTATCCTCCTAATTGTTTCAGAGGATGCGATGGAAGAGGCACTCACAAACACATATGGTGGTCCTGTCCGTAGGTGCGACGCTTCTGGGGGACCATATTTCAGATGGCTTCAGCCTTGGCCCAGGTGAAACTTGACCCTAACCTGATTTTTGCTATATTAAATCTCCCTCCATGGGACCTCACTCGAGCCCAAAAGCGGTTATTCCTTCAACTCACCACAGCCACAAAGCAAACAATAGTGAGGGCCTGGAGGACTCCATCCTTGAGCATCACTGAAGTTAAAAACAGGGTCACTCAGGCCATGATTCACAGTAAAATCGAAGCAGTAATCCTAGATAAGATTCCTCAACAACTTAAAGTTTGGCTATAGTGGATTGAACGATTTCTCCCCCCTAACTTCGACATGAGCTTATTGACGCCTTGATTCTCAGGAATCTAAGGGAGACCAAGGGTCGAAAGAACACGTTCCCTGGCGGGCACCCCGACCACGATTACTCTTTTCCTCTTTTCCAGGCAACTACACACTCGGACCTCTATCTTTTCTTTTTCCCATCTTTTATCCTCTTTCCATCCATTTCTCCCATCTTCCTCTCCCTTAAAGCCAAATACCACCTTTGGTAACACTATACTATATATGTATGAATGGCTGCCCCCCTGATCTTTCCAGTTCTCATACAGAGTACTATACAGATTGTATGATGTTAAATGCTCGGGCCTAGGCCCAGGTTTAAATTGTACTCATGGTTAGCAACTTTGAGATATAGTTATAACATTATTAGTTGTTCTGATATATGTGTAGCTCTATGTTAAAAATACTGTAAATCCATGTACCCATACTCTATCAGTTTTAACCTATGTATGCCATTCTGTCAAAGCAACTGTATGTTAATTGATTGTTGCCAATCAAAAATTTGAAAAGAAAATATACTGGAGATATATTTATATATTTTAGAAGGAGATTCTAAAATATATAAAAGAGACACGGCAGTACTGGGCAAAATGTGGATGATGGGAAGGGGGGGGGGGGGGGGCAGCAGTAGTGGGTTTGAAAATGTAATTATAAAACAATTGTGTATTACCCTAAATTTGTAAAGGGAAACATTTTTGTAAGTTTCTTTTTTGATACATTTGTGTCCCTAATTCCATCCACATTCATTTTGAATACATAAAATTATTAAAAAACAGCATATATTTAAAGAAAATTTTCCACAAATCTCTGAATTTCATTATCCTCCGTTTTCATTGTATTGGAAAGGCATGATAAAGGGAACGTTTTTGACACATCCACATAGAGGCAATAAATTGGAAATAAAAGGACATTATACATGCCAATGTTCTTATATGATATAGGTTATAAAATGTCCATGTGGCTATTTATATGTGGGTGAAAGAAAGAACACAAAAAGTAAAAGATAGAATTGCCAGACATAAGTATTCTGTAAGGGATAAACTTAAATTCAATTTTTAAAAATTGGAAGTACAATAGATAAATAGATTGGATACTTTACAACCTAGAGGTTTAAACTCGGATTTTGACTTGCATTTCTTTCTATAGATCACTAAAATATTGTATATAGATTATGATTTAAATGCATTATTTTTGATTATTATATATTTTTTTATATATTTTTTTTTAATTCTGGACATTTGTTAATGGATTTGTATGTTTTAATACTAGGATAAACTGAACTTTTTCTATGTGATTGGCGCATGATTACGCCTCGTTGAGCCATCTCTCTGGAATCTTGGATGAAAATAATTATGATAATTTGTATTGATTAATTGGTTAATTGATGCCTAATGGATTTCTGGTGTGAAATGTAACAATTTAAATTGAAGTGAGAATAATGTCAGTATACATCTCGTTCTCATCTGAAGAAGGGCGTAAGCTCTGTATCTGGAAACTGTTATCTGGAACGACATGAAAAGTATGTTATCTATTACATGTGAAATTAATAAATTTTAAGTGCAGCAATCCCTGGACTTTTTTCATATATATATATATATATATATATATATATATATATATATATATATATATATATATACACATACATACATATACACACACACGCTGTATATACCACTGTGCAAAAGTTTTAGACAGCGGTGAAAAAAAAGCTGTAGCAATTAAGAATGCTTTCAGAAATAGCAAAGTTAATTGTTTATTGTTATCAATTAACAAAATGGAAAGTAAATGGACAGAAGAAAAATCCAAATCAAATCAATAGTTGGTGAAACTGCTCTTTGCCTTCAAAACAACTTCAATTCTTCTTGGTACACTTGCACACAGTTTTTTAACCACTTCAATACAGGGCACTTAAACACCTTCCTGCCCAGACCAATTTTGAGCTTTCAGCGCTGTCGCACTTTGAATGACAATTGCGCGGTCATGCTACACTGTACCCAAATGAAATTTTTATCATTTTTTTCCCACGAATAGAGCTTTCTTTTGGTGGTATTTGATCACCTCTACGGTTTTTATTTTTTGCGCTACAAATAAAATAATACCGAAAATTTTGAAAAAAAAAATGTTTTTTTTTGTTTCAGTTTCAAAACTTTGTAAATAAGTATGTTTTCTCCTTCACTGATGGGCACTGATGGGGCTACACTGATGGGCACTGATAAGGTGGCACTGATGGGCACCAATGTGGCACCAATGAAGTGGCACTGATAGGCGGCACTGATGAGCGACACGGATGGGCGACACGGATGGGCGACACGGACGGACACTGATAGGTGGCACAAATTGGCACTGATAGCTGGCACGGATGGGCATGGATAGGCGGCACAGGTGGGCATGGATAGGCGGCACAGGTGGGCATAGATAGGCGGCACAGGTGGGCATAGATAGGCGGCACAGGTGGGCATGGATAGGCGGCACAGGTGGGCATGGATAGGCGGCACAGGTGGGCATGGATAGGCGGCACAGGTGGGCACTCAGGCGGCACAGGTGGGCACTCAGGCGGCACAGGTGGGCACTCAGAGGCGGCACAGGTGGGCACTCATAGGCGGCATCAGTGTTATAGTAATGGATGCCAATCAGTGCCAAACAATAATGCATGCCAATCAGTGATGCCCATTGTGGCCACTGATTGGCATCCATTATGGGCACTGATTGGCACCCATTGTGCTGACTGGCACCCTGGTGGTCTAGGGAGGATTATGGATTGTTATTACCTTTTCCCTGGTGGTCTAGTGGTGTCCCTGGTGGTCCAGTGTGGGCATCCTCGGGGGGGCTGTGCTGATAATCGATCAGCACAGACCCCCCCTGTCAGAGGAGCAGCCGATCGGCTCTCCTCTACTCGCGTCTGACAGACGCGAGTGAGGGAAAGCCGATCACCGGCTCTTCCCATTTACACTGTGATCAGCCGTGATTGGACACGGCTGATCACATGGTAAAGAGTCTCCGTCGGAGACTCTTTACCGAGATCGTAGTTGCCGGGTGTCAGACTGACACCCCGCAACAACGATCGCCGCGATGCGCGCCCCCGGGGGCGCGCAGCGGCTCATTATCCTAATCACGTCATATGACGTCCGGTTAGGATAATGAAACCACTTTGCCGCCGTCAATTTGTAATAGGGCGGGCGGCAAGTGGTTAAAGAACTCATCAGGTAGATTGTATCAAACATCTTGGAGAATAACCACAGATCTTCTGTGGATGTAGGCTGCTTCAAATTCTTCTGTCTCCTCATCAAATCTCCAACTCCACTTGCAGAAATGCAGCCCCGATCTTGAAAAGAACCTCTACAATGCTTCACTGTTGCCTGTAGATAGACACTCATTGTACCACTCACCAACTCCTTCGGGGAACAAACTGCTTTCTGCTACAGCCAAATATTTTAAAATTTGACTTATTTGTCCAGAGCACCTGGTGCCATTTTTCTACACCCCAGTTCCCATATTTTCATGCATAGTTACATAGTTAATCTGGTTGAAAAAAGGCACAAGCCCATCCAGTTCAACCAACATAGAAAAAAATAAACAAATACACACAAATAGAAAACTTCCATATTCGCTATCCTATACCCACAGTTGATCCAGAGGAAGGCAATCTCCCATCCTCAATAAAGCATGATCCAAATCCCCCAACAGGCAATGAGATATACCCTGGATCAACGTTACTTATAAATATTAGTATCCAGTTATAGTATGTGCATTTAGAAAGAAAAATCCAGGCCTTTTTTAAAACAATGTACTGAGCTGTCCAGAAACAGTTCTTGGGGAATCTATTCACTATTTAGATGTATTTTTTCAACCAGACTAACTATATAACTATTCTACATTTTCACAGCTCTTATTGTGAAGAAGCCCTTCCATATTTGCAGAGTAAATCTCTTTTCCTCCAAAACGCAAAGAGTGCCCCCTTGTCCACTGTGATGACCTTAAAGTGGGAGTCCGCCGTTTTTGTTTTTTTTAAAGCCAGCAGCTACAAATACTGCAGCTGCTGACTTTTAAAATATTGACACTTACCCGCCCAGCGCGCCCGCGATGTCAGCACCCGAAGCTGATCTCTCGATCGTCTCTCGGGTGCTGCCGCCGCCATCTTGGCTATGGGAATCAGGAAGTGGAGCCTTGCGGCTTAATTTCCCGGTTCCCTACTGCGCATGCGCGAGTCGCGCTGCGCAATAAGGATGGTCCCCGCTGTCTCTGGGATCCATGTGTTTCCCAGCAGACAGCGGGGGACCTTCGGAAAGGGGCGTAGATATCTGCGGAAAGGGGCGTATAATCTGCAGATATCTATGCCGGAAGTGGGTGCAGATACCTGTACTGTACAGGTACCTGCACCCCCCTCCCCCCTGAAAGGTGCCAATTGTGGCGCCGGAGGGGGGAGGGTTCCAATGAGCGGAAGCTCCACTTTAGGGTGGACCTCCGCTTTAAGGTGAACAACCCCTCACCAAGTTCACTATATGGACCACTTATGTATTTATACATGTTGATCATATCCCCCCTGAATCTCCTCTTCTCAAGAGAGAATAAATTCAGTTCCTCTAATCTTTCCTCATAGCTGAGCGTCTCCATGCCTCTCATTAGTTTGGTTGTTCTTCTGTACTTCATCTAGTTCCCCGATATCCTTTTTGTGAACTGGTGCCCAAAAATTAACTGCATATGCCAAATAAGGTCTTAGTAATGATTTGTACAAGGGCAAAATGATGTCTCTCTCTGCAGTCAATACCTATTTTAAAGTGATTTTAAAGCCTCATCTTTTTTCTCTCTAAAAATAACAAACATGTTATATTTACATGCTCTATGCAGTGGTTTTGCACAGAACAGCCAAGATCCTCATCTTGGGTCCCTCTTTGGCTCTCTTGTCCCCTCCTTCCTGTTGAGTACCCCCACAGCAAGCAGCTTGCTATGGGGGCACCCGAGTCACAGCTCTGTGTAGATTCTCACATGAAGCCCCCGTTCGGCCCCGGTCCCTTCTCTCTCCTGATTGGCTAGCTGACTTTGATTGACAGCAGAGGAAGCTAATGGCTCTGCTTCAGTGTCTCAGCCAATCAGAAATAGAGTCCTGGATGGCTGAGACACTCGTAGACATTGCTGGAGAGAGATAGGGCTCAGGTAAGTATAAGGGGGAGCTGGGGCGGCTGCTGCACACAGCTGACTTTACAACCACTTTAATACAAGAAAAGATTTTGCTCGCTTTGAGGTCGGCTTGTAAGTTGGAGACATCATGTAAGGACGTTTTTCCACTACATAGCTTAGTGTCATTTGCAAAGTCTGAATTGGTACTTTTAAACTCAGGCCCTATATCATTTATAAATATATTAAAAAGCAATATCACAACCTTGGGGTACATCACTAACAATCCTAGACCTTTCAGATTATGAATTATTAACCACTAGTCTCTGAATACGGTCTTTTAGCCAGTTTTCTAGACATTTACAAACTGATTTTTCCAAGCCCGTAGACTTTACCTTACACATTATCAGTGTGTGGGTAACTGTCAAAAGCTTTTGCAAAATCCAAGTATATGACGTCCACAGCCACCCCTCTATCCAAGGTTTTTTCTCACCTTCTCATAAAAAGAAATAAGATTTGTCTGACAACTTTTGTCTTTCATGAATCCATGTTGACTTTTGCTTAAAATGTTTTTTTCCCAGAAAAAGACCATCTATGTGGTCTTTTTTTTAATTCTCCAGTATCTTCCCAAGTATAGACGTTAAATTAACAAATTGATAGTAATTTGGTAAAACCTTTACCCCTTTTTAAATATAGGTGCCATATTAACCTTACTACAATCCAATGATACTATGACAGTCATTAACCACTTGCCCTCTGGAAGATTTACCCCCCCTTTCATGAGCGGGTAATTTTTTTTGAGATACGACACTGTGTTACTTTAACTTTAACGCTAATGTCTTTTCCTCCAAATGCAAAGAGTGCCCCCCTTGTCCTTTGTGATGACCTTAACCACTTCAGCCCCGGACCAATTTTCAGCCTAAGGACCAGAGGTCTTTTTACAATTTCGCACTGCACTGCTTTAACTGGTAATTGCGCGGTCATGCAATGTTGTACCCAAACTAAATTTGTGTCCTTTTCTTCCCACAAATAGAGCTTTCTTTTGATGGTATTTGATTGCCTCTGCGATTTTTATTTTTTGCGATATAAATGGAAAAAGACCGAAAATTTTGAGAAAAAAATATATTTTCTACTTTTTGTTATAAGAAAAATCAAATAAACTCAATTTTAGTCATACATTTAGGGCAAAATGTATTCAGCCACATGTCTTTAGTAAAAAAAATGTCAATAAGCGTATATTTATTGGTTTGCGCAAAAGTTATAGCGTATACAAACTAGAGTACATTTTCTGGAATTTACACAGCTTTATGACTGCCTATCTAATTTCTTGAGGTGCTAAAATGGCAGGGCAGTACAAACCCCCCCCCAAATGACCCCATTTTGGAAAGTAGACACCCCAAGGAAATTTCTGAGGGGCATGTTGAGCCCATTGAATATATTTTTTTTTGTCCCAAGTGATTGAATAATGACACAAAAAAAAAAAAGTTTACAAAAAGTTGTCACTAAATGATATATTGCTCACACATGCCATAGTTATATGTGGAATTGCACCCCAAAATATATTCTGCTGCTTCTCCTAAGTACGGGGATACCACATATGTGGAACTTTTTGGGAGTCTAGCTGTGTACGGCACCCCGAAAACCAATCACTGCCTTCAGGATTTCTAAGGGTGCAAATTTTTGATTTCACTCCTCACTACCTATCACAGTTTCGAAGGCCATAAAATGCCAAAATAACACAAACCCCCCCCCCCCCCCCAAATGACCCCATTTTGGAAAGTAGACACCCCAAGGAAATTGCTGAGGGGCATGTTGAGCCCATTGAATATTTTTTATTTTTTGTGCCAAGTGATTGAATAATGACACACAAAAAAAAGTTTACAAAAAGTTGTTACAAAATGATATATTGCTCACACATGCCATAGTTATATGTGGAATTGCACCCCAAAATATATTCTGCTGCTTCTCCTGAGTACAAGGATACCACATATGTGGGACTTTTTGGGAGTCTAGCTGCATACGGCACCCCGAAAACCAATCACTGCCTTCAGGGTTTCTAAGGGTGCAAATTTTTGATTTCACTCCTCACTACCTATCACAGTTTCGAAGGCCATAAAATGCCAAAATAGCACAAACCCCCCCCCCCCCCCCAAATGACCCCATTTTGGAAAGTAGACACCCCAAGCTATTTACTGAGAGGCATGTTGAGTCCATGAAATATTTTATATTTTGCCACAAGTTGCAGGAATATTAAAATTTTTAATTTTTTTTGCACAAAGTTGTCACTAAATGATAGATTGCTCACACATGCTATGGGCATAAGTCAAATTACACCACAAAATAAAATCTGCTGCTTCTCCCGAGTACGGGGATACCACATGTGGGGGACTTTTTGGGAGCCTAGCCACGTACGGGACCCCGAAAACCAAGCACTGCCTTCCGGATTTAAATATAAAACGCTACCAAAAAAAAACTGTTAGCGATCGCAGGGATCAGGCCTGACTCTGCGATCGCTGCAGTTATGTGTTTAGTGTTTTGTAAGTGACAGTGATCGATCGATACTGCACTTGGGTGGGCTGGGCGTAGGGGCAAAATGCAGGTGCTAGCAGGTATCTGGGCTGATCCTGCTAACAATGCGTTTTTTTGGAACCCTAAACTGCTGGGGACGCTAGTATAGATCTGATCAGATCAGATATTGATCTGTTCAGATTCTATACCACTATGGGAGGTTTATGCTTTGCGCGTGGGTGTTAGCAGTACTGGCACTAACCTAGCGCTGCCTGGGGCGATGCAGACCCTGACCCTAAAACCTAATTGATCAGGGGGTTAAACCTTTATTGGGTAATAAATGGTGGGTGCCCTGATGCTATAAAAAGCAAACTAACTAACCAGAGTCACCCGTAACACTTATACGGTGATCACTGGTGAAAGGGTTAACTAGGGGCAATCAGGGGGTTCACATTTTTATTAGGTAGTATATGGGGGTCCCTGTCACTATATAAAAACCTGATGGGGAACCTAAATAACTAACTGGCTAACAAGCGTCACAGTGACACTTATACTGTGATCGCTGGTGAAAGGGTTAACTAGGGGCAATCAGGGGATTAAAACCATTATTGGGTAGTATATGGGGGTACCTAGCGCTATAAAAACCTGGCGGTGAACCTAAAAAAATAACTAGCTACCTAGCGGCATCAGTGACACTAATGCAGCGATCAGAAAAATGATCGCTTAGTGATACTGGCAAAAGGGGGTGAAAGGGTTAACTAGGGACAATCAGGGGGTTAAAACCGTTATTGGGTAGTATATGGGGGTACCTAGCGCTATAAAAACCTGGCAGTGAACCTAAAAAAATAACTAGCTACTTAGCGGCACCAGTGACACTAATGTAGCAATCAGAAAAACGATTGCTTAGTGACACTGGCAAAAGGGGGTGAAAGGGTTAACTCTAGGGGCAATCAGGGGGTTAAACCTTTATTGGGGGGTGGTAGGGGGCTACCCTGGACCTAACACTAACTGCCCTGACACTTTTTACTGTCACAACTGACACTGAATGCAGTGATCAGTAAATAAACGATCACTGCAATCAGTGACACTGTGACTGGGAGGGGGGGGCGGGGGGGGGCGATCGTGGGGGTGATTGGGGGGGGGGGTTTTTGTGCCTATGTGTGCCTACATGTTAGTGTAGTGTTTGGTGCACTTACTTTCAGTGTTCTCCTCGTAGTCCGGTCAAAAAGACCGCCCCAAGGAGAATGACATCACTTCCCTCCTGCCTGTGTTTACTATACACAGCGGGAGGAAGCTTCTCATTCGCCAGGAGCGATCGAGAGGGGGTGGCCAACGGCCATCCCCTCATCCCGGATCGCTTCTGAAGCGAAACGGACCGCCGCATCCAGCATGTACGTGCTTGTGCCTGTACATGCCATTCTGATGACGTACATTGGCATGCGGCGGTCCTTAAGTGGTTAAGGTGAATAACTCCTCACCAAGTTCACTATATGGACCACTTTTGTATTTATACATGTTGCTCATATCCCCCCTTAATTTCCTCTTCTCAGGAGAGAATAAATTCAGTTCCTCTAATCTTTCCTCATAGCTGAGCTCCTCCATGCCTCTTATTAGTTGTTCTTCTGTACTTCCTCCAGTTCTCCGATATCCTTTTTGTGAACTGCATAGCTTAGTGTTTACAAAAAACTGCATAGCTTAGTGCCCGAAAATTAATTGCATATCCCAGATAAGGTTTTAGTAATGATTTGTACAGGGGCAAAATGATGTCTCTCTCTACAGTCCATACCTATTTTAAAGTGATTGTAAAGTCTAGTTTTTTTTCTCTCTAAAAATAGCGAACATGTTATACTTACCTGCTCTATACTTACCTTTTTACGCAATTGTGCGACGCTGTACCTAGATCAAATTTATGTCCTTTTTTTCCCTCAAAAAGAGCTTCCTTTTGGTGGTATTTGATCAGCTCTGTGGTTTTTATTTTTTGCGCTATAAACAAAAAAGACTGTCAATTTTGAAAAAAAACAACAATAATTTTTACTTTCTGCTGTAAAACACATCCAATAAAAAAAAATTAAAAAAATCAAATTTCTTCATAAATTTAGACTAATATGTATTCTACTACATATTTTGGGTAAGCGTATATTGATTGGTTTGCTCTAAAGTTATAATGTCTTCAAACTATAAGATATTTTATTTATTTATTATTTATTTATTTATTTTCTTTTTACTAGTAATGGCAGTGATCAGTGACTTATAGTGGGGCTGCGATATTTCGGCGGACAAAGCAGACACTAACTGACACTTTTGACACTTTTTGGGGACCAGTGACACTAATTCAGTAATCCATGCTAAAAATTACGCACTGTTGATCTACTAAAGACACTGGCTGGGAAGGGGTTAAAATCATGGGCAATCAAAGGGTTAACTGTGTGCCTAGCTGGTGTTTTCTTACTGTGGGGAGGTGCTTGTACTAGGGGAAGGCATGGATCCATGCCTTTTGTTCTAACAGAACAGCGATCTGCCTTGTTTACATAGACGGACCGCTATTCTCCCTCTGTACCGAAGGATAGGCAGGTGCACACATACATCAAGTCTGTGGTACCCACCGATCAGCTCCCCCTGTGTATAATCACAGCGGGAGTGGTCTGCCAGCGGACTTGGAAGTGTCAGATCACGTACTAGGTAGGTGATCCGGCGCAGCCATGCCACTTTGCCACTGTATATCTAAGTTATACGGTCGGCAAGTGGTTAAAGAGTTGAGCTGCTTAGCCTTGTTTTCACATTGAAGGTATGTTTTTTTGGCCCAGTTCTTCTATGAGGACCATTACTGGCCAGACTTCTCTGAAGAGTAGATGGGGTACCTAAATAGTTTTCCACCAGTTCTGTGCTAATGGTACTGCTGGACATCTTCTGATGTTGAAAAGAAGCATGATTTGTCTTTCATCTGTTGCATTAAGTCTTCTTGGCCGACCACTGCTTCTTTGGACCTCCACCTCGCCCATTTCTTTGTGCTCCTTAAAAAGAGCTTGAACAGCATATCTGCTTTGAAATCTTTGTCTGGGAGAGACCTTGCTGATGCAGCACCTTGTGTCTTGTTGCTGTGCTCAGTCTTTCTATGGTGTATAACCTGTGACATGAAACTATCTTCCACAACCTGAGTTTGGCTTTTCCTCACTCAGTTTTAATCTTCCTACACAGCTGTTTCTTTTTCCGGTAATGACTGTTTCACCTACAGTACATACTGTATGGAATTGAAATCATTAGCACCTGCTTAGTATTATTTATTGGTTAATCATACACCTGTTTCTAATCCTACAAATCCCTAAATTTTGGGCAAGTGCACAAAGTGTGCAGTTGTTAGAACTGATGGTCATTTAAAACCAAAGGGTAGTCACACCAAATGTGGATTTGACTCACTTTGCACTTTGTAAAGTGATAAAAATGAACAATAATAGATATATATTTTTAAAGCATTCTTATAAACGTGTCAGGATCTGAGATCTAGAAGCCTTGTGCAAGCTTGACTTCAGCAGCTCAGCAGTAAAAACAGTAAGTTATGCTGGCATGCTTGCATAGCAAGTTTGCATAATTATTATTATAAGTATTACTATTACAACATCATAGCAGAGCAATTAAATATAATGTTTTGGATATATAAGTGGAAAACATTTATCATTTAGCACTGTTATCAGTTTTACAAATGTGTCCATATCATTTTGAAGAATCACTAATAATAAGAGCAGTTGTTAGTAAAAAAAAAAAATCCCCACTTCATGGATTCCATGACATCCCCGCTTCTTGGAACTGTGAATAGATGTAATTTCTGCCCTCTTGCACCTCTGTCTTTATGTTGTCAATGGTGCTGTGTGTCCCACAAACATTATAAGCTCTGTCCCCTGGATTAGATGATCTCCAGTGATGAGCAAATCTGCCAGGAATCATTGCGCATACAGTTTTGCAAACCTTGCTCAAAGTTTGAAGTCTACTGTGAACATTATTCAAGTCTATTGGGATGAATTTTGTTATTCAATTCTGCCTATATGTATGGCTAATAAAAATGCTATTGTCAAACTAAAGGCATGGGAAGCTGGGGAAGATGGGACCCAGACACACAGAGGGGCCTGGACAAAGAGGGGGATCTGGGCAACAGGACAATTACAGGAACTATGCACTATGCTGTTCTCCATGCAGCAGCTGAAAGCCGGCTTCTCCACCTCTCCCTCCTGCCATAATTCAGCTACTAGAAGGAGAGACACACAGTGCATAGTTCCTGTAATTGCTCCCCACCCTGCCACACCAATCCTCCTCCCTGTCCTGCCCACATTTGATCATCATCTCGCCCTGCAGACCCGCCCCCTCCTCTCTCCCCCTGGGAGCTGTGGGTACACAGGGGTGATCTGAGAGCAGGAGAAGGGGTCTGTAAATATATCATTTACTGGCCCCTTCCTTTTCTGAATGGACACAGTGATCGATCAGTACTAATCACTCTTGTGTCCTGCATGATCTCAGCCACATGTCTCAATTTGATAGGTGTGCAGGTGTGGGTGAGTGGCCCCAAATGAACACTGTCTATGTTTGGGGTTGCACACCTGCATTCACATGCCTGTCAAATTAGGACCTGCGGCTGTGTGTATACAGCTGCTACATCCCCTTAGTGTAACATAGGTTGCCTGCACACAGCAATAGCCACATAAAAAAGCCACATAAACAAAAGAAAATCAATATTCACACTGTACAGGTCACAGCACCCATGTGAATGAGCCCCAAGACTTTATGTGCACACAGAACTTTATTAAATCAATACAGCTTTTACTTTTAGATTTAGCCAGAATTTTGTAAGTTATGTTATGTTTGTGTCCACTACTAATAATTTTATTGTATTTTTTTGTTAAAAATATGGTTTTCATTTTTTTTTTGGGGTGGGGTGGTCTGTGAGGTTGGTACTAGCACAGGGGCCTGGTACAATCCCAGTATCTCTACATACACACAGAATCGTAAACTCACCCTAACAACAACACACATATGACAATATAGTAGTGTTTCTTTATCGTACATCACAGGACACAGAGCCTCAGTATTCACCAATAGGTGATGGACACTGGCACACCCTAGACAGGAAGTTTAGCCCCCTATAAAACCCCTCCTCTAACTGGGAGTACCTAAGTTTTGTCTTAGGTGTTGGTCAGGAGTAAAGATGTGCTGGCTGAGCTCCACTTGAATATTCCTTACTGGGGCAAAGCCATGCAACCAGATCAGTTCAAAGTGCTTTTTCTAGGCTGATTTGAATGGTACTTGGGCCTCGTGTATGAAGAAACAAGGTTCTGGCTGTAATGTTTCTCTTTTTAGAGAGCTGGACCCCGGTATCCAATATTTGTGTTTTTCAACCATATCCCTGGCGGGGGGCTTTATGGTCCTAGAGCTAGGATCCCCCTTTTTTTAAGGAGGCCCTAGTCCCTGAAGGTTTTTTCAAACGGAGACCACCGTGAGAGGCGAAGATTGGGTCTGTCACTACAGACCCTGCGGATGGATAAGGTAAGGGAGATTCCTAAGGAATTTTTTCAGTTTCTTATGGTATTTCTCCTTTAAGTAATGCTGCTATGCCTAAAGTCGCCACCGGGGGCTGTGAAGAGCACATACCTTCCATGCTTGTCTTTCTTGTCTCTGTGTTCAGGCTGCATGATTCCTCAGAGCCCAGGCTGCAGGTAGGATGGTGGTGTGTTTGTGTGTGTTTTTTTTTCAGCTGAGAATGTCTCCCCACAGCTCTCTTTATTCCAAGGGCAGTTAGTGGTACCCGCTACACCTCCCGCCGCCGCCATTATCGACGCTGCCATTACGGGGGTTTTTTCTCCCACCTAGTGAGGTAGAGAACTGGCTCCACTCCTCCACCCCAACCTCCCCTCCATGTTCCGAACGGAACTTGGCTTGCACGGGAAAACAGCATCTGTTTGAAAAAAGCTCAAGGGGAGGGGCGGTATGGGGCCCTGGAAAAAGGGGGCAGAGCATTAGTGCGGCATCTGATGTGGGCTTATGCCCACAATGAGGGCTAGTAAGCATTTAAGATGCACTCTTTTGCAGGTGCACTGCTTAGGAGGGACACAGAGCAATTGGAAGCATATAAGTGTGGCTGATACAGGCATCCCCCAGGCAGCACCAGACTGAGCCTTCTATAGTAGCGGTAGTTGCTGAACTATTGCTCAGCTGTACGTGTATTTCTGGTTGTACCTCTGCATTTGTGCTTTGCACAAGAGGTACGGGTACCCCAAAAAATAGGGGCTCAAGGGCATCTCCCTCAGGCTCTGAAGACCCCCCTTCTGCAGCACCATCTCCTCTGGAAGAACCTAGGGAGGCTGGTCAGGATGAGCCATCAGGATCAGGGGCTACATCTGCTGCTGGCATTTCAGCCCCTGTATTCATCACTCAGGAAGTTTTCTCCTCAACCATAAGTGGATTAGAGGAAAAATGAATGGCCATGATTACATCTTCACTAGGGGGAAGAAAGCGTATTAGATCCCCTTCTACCCAGGACCCTCAAACAGAGGAACTCTGGGAAAGGGGAGATGATTCCCCCTCTGGAGATAGGGATGATGATGACTCCTTTTCCGGGGGATTTAGTGAGGAAGGCCCCTCTTTGGCTTCACAAACTGAAAGATTGCTGGTGCAATCGCCTACTGAAAGGGTCCGTTCCACATTTAGGTAACCCGTATCTGACCTGCCTGAATGACCCACATATAGCACTTAAGCCTCCTCAAGCGGTACATGCTTTTCCTGTTCATTCCCTGCTGGAAAAGCTTATATATTCTGAGTGGGATCACCCAGATAAAAAAAATTTCCCTCCTAAAAAGTTCTCAACTCTTTATTCTATGGAGGAAAAATTCACAAAGATGTGGGGTATACCGGCAATTGACGCCGCTATCTCTGTGAACAAAAATTTGACTTGTCCGGTTGACAAAGCTCAAATGCTTAGAGATCCATCTGATAAAAAGATGGAGTTTCTGTTAAAAAATGTTTTTGCCTTGGCAGGCTCAGTAGCTCAACCTGCAATGGTGGCAATTGGGGTTTGCCAGTCCTTAAGAGATCACTTGAAACAGGTGCTCGAGGTCTTCCCTGAACATCAGACCCAGGAATTAGTTGAGCTGCCAGCAGCCCTGTGTTTTGCAATCAATGCAATCAGAGATTCCATCCTTCAGACTTCTCGTTTTACGCTTGGGCTGGTACATATGCGTAGAGTCTTGTGGCTGAAAAATTGGTCAGCCGAAACTCCATGCAAAAAGCTCCTGGCAGGTTTTCCTTTTCGTGGTGAAAGGCTGTTTGGGGAGGACTTGGAGAAATATATACAAAAAATATCAAGTGTGAAAAGTACAGTTAAGAAATGGAGTAAGCGTCCTTCGTTTAAAAGGACTCTCCAGCGTCTGGGGCATCAGCACCCAGGCAGTCGCAATGGCCTCTGCCATCAAATTCAAGAGGCAAAACTCAGAGTCAACCTCAAGGACAAAATAAATCCTGGGGGAGAAAGTCTACAAGACAGACACTAAGACCTCCTTATGAAGGGGCGGTCCCGCTCATTTGAGTGGGGGGAGGACTACTTCAGTTCTCAAGGGTCTGGCAGGAGGAATTTCAGGACAGATGGGTGATCTCCACAATAACTCTAGCTTACAAACTAGAGTTCAGAGAATTCCCATCTCCTCGTTTCTTCAGATCAAATGTCCCCAAAGATCCAGAGAAAAAGAAGTCTCTCTTCCAAGCAACTTCTGTTGCAAACATGCTTACCTGCATGTACCTATTTTTCCCACTTATCAGAAATATCTGCATTTCGAAGTGGAAAATTTTAATTTTCAGTTCGTAGCTTTGCCCTTCGGTCTAGCTACTGCACCTCGGGTGTTCACAAAGGTCCTGTCTCCTCCTCTGGCCAGGTTAAGGGCCCAAGGTCTAACGCTTGTTGTGTACCTAGACTACCTGTTCTTAATAGACCTGTCGGTAGCCTGTTTAAACCAAAGCTTGGCCACTACAGTCAACTACCTGGAATATCTAGGTTGGGTTCTCAACCTAGAAAAGTCTTCTTTAATACCAGTAAGAAGGCTAGAGTATTTGAAACAAGAAAGTCCAGGCATTAGATTTTCCAATGCACTTATTTCCAATAGTACGCCAAAGTCTCAGTTGGTGGTTGGTACCCGAGAATTTGCTGAAAGGGAAATCCTTTCTACCAGTCACCTGGATGGTGGTAACAATAGATGCCAGTGTTTCGGGCTGGGGAGCCATTCTGGAAGAGGCGACTGTCCACGGAAAATGGTCCAGGATTGAGAAGACCTTACCCATCAACATTCTGGAGATTGTGGCAGCCTACCTGGCCCTAAAAGCTTGGACATTCAAATTGCAGGGTTGTCCTGTCAGAATCCAATCCAACAATGCCACAGCTGTGGCTTATATCAATCACCAAGGGGGTACCTTAAAGTCATGCTGTCCAGAAAGAGGTGAACCAGATCCTGATCTGGGCAGAGAAGCATGTGCTATGCATATCGGCAGTCTTCATTCCAGGGGTAGAGAACTGGCAGGCGGACTACTTAAGTCGCCAGCAGTTGTTCCCAGGGGAATGGTCACTTCACCCCGATATCTTCCAGGTCATATGTCAAAGATGACGGATCCCAGATGTAGATCTGTTTGCGTCCAGGTTCAACTACAAGATCGACAACTTTGGGTCAAGAACAAGGGACTTGCATGCGGGACGGATGCGTTGGTGATTCCATGGCGTCAGTTCTCACTGATTTATGCATTCCCTCCTATTCTGCTGCTACCATGGCTTCTTTGCAGGATCAAACAGGAAAAGAAGTCAGTGCTTCTAGTGGCCCCAGCGTGGCCCAGAAGATCTCGGTATGCACAGATAGTAAGTATGGACCCTACCACTACATCCATACCTGCCATCACAGGGACCAGTATTCCATCCTACCTTACAAACGCTAAATTTGATGGTTTGGCTATTGAAACCCACATTCTGAAGAGTCGTGGGCTTTCAGGCCCAGTAACTTCTACCTCGATTAATGCAAGGAAGCCAGCTTCCAGAGTAATTTATTATAGAGTCTGGAAAACTTATGTCTCCTGGTGTGAATCCAGGGGTTGGCATCCCAGGAAGTATGTCATAGGGAGAATCCTTGCCTTTCTGCAAATGGGGTTAGAAATGAAGTTGGCCTTGAGTACTATCAAGGGCTAGGTAGGTATTGTTATAGGTGCCTTGTAGGTATTGTTTCAACAACCGATTGCCTCTCATTCCTTGATCGGAAGATTTATTCAGGGGGCAACGCGGCTTAATCCACCGGTTAGAACCCCCCTAAACTCCTGAGACTTGAACACTGCAGATCACTTTGGATACACCATCCCCACTGTAAAACATCATGTTGTGGGGATACTTTTCTTCAGCAGGGACAGGGAAGCTGGTCAGAGATGATGGGAAGATGGATGGAGCCAAATACAGGGAAATCTTAGAAGGAAGCTTGTTAGAGTCTATAAAAGACTTGAGATTGGGGCAACAAAAACCCTAAACATACAGCCAGAGCTACAATGGAATAGTTTACATCAAAGCATATTTATGTGCTAGAATTGCCCAGTCAAAGTCCAGACCTAAATACAATTAAGAATCTGTGGCAAGACTTGAAAATTACTGTTCACAGACATTCTTTATGCAATCTGACAGAGCTTGAGCTATTTTTCAAAGAGAAATGGGCAAAAATGTCACTTTCTAGATGTGCAAAGCTGATGGAGACATACCCAAAAAGACTTGCAGCTGTAATTGCAGCTAAAGGTGGTTCTACAAAGTATTGACTCGGGGGGCTGAATACAAATGCACACCGCACTTTTCACATATTTATTTGCAAAAAAAAATTGCAAGGGGTATGAATACTTTTTTCAGGGCACTGTACAGTATAGGTCAGCAAGAGGTTTTACACTATCGTAATTTTTTTTGTTTCTTCTTCTTATTATTATTATACAGGATTTATATAGTGCCAACAGCTTACTTGGAATGTTACAACATATTCTTATTTGAGTCTTGATTCTTGGTTAATGAAACATCTCAGAGGGACAGGGGTATGATGATCAGGGAGGATTCCATATACCTAAACACATATTACCTTTGCAATTACAAGGTTGCATCCTTTTTGGTGAGTAATTTCAAGGAAGGAGAGCATGCAGGTGACTGAGACCCTACCATTCGATGTCTTTGAAATCTGTATGCATTTGCACTAAAAAGTTGTTATCAGTGGTTTCCAAGGGTTGCTGCTTATTTATTTGCACTACTGTGTCATACCGTCGACTGAGTTTTCATTATTTTATTCACTAAGGATTGAGTTTCTACTATTCTTGGACATTAAGTTAAGTGTAGGGTAGTGCAGAGTTTAAAATATATAAAGATACTGTATATGCATAAATATTAATTTACAGTATATTGTATACTTTCTCAATAGATAAGACCATCAGCACTGCCCATGTGACCAGCCATATCTTCATGCAGGCTTTTCTGAATTAGTTCAAACTTACCTGAATATGTCTGTGCTTCTGCATTGCTGATCTTACTTGGAATGACTTGTTCAGTTAATAACCTTCAGCAGAGCCTACAATGCCACATTCTTCAATAAACTAAAGATCTTCTTTAAATAGTAACCATTTTGAATGGCATGCCAGCCTCTCATTTGCACCATCCCAGTTTGCTGTCTTCAAACAGTTTAGTGCCATCTTCTCTTTTATGTGCTTGGTATATGCTTGCAAAACCCATATAGTGTGTTTGCATAGTGTGTTATGCGTATTGTACTCTCAGCCTCAACATGAGCAGAGATTTTCCAATACGAGGGACAGTAATCTAAGCATCAGCAGAGTGAGAGAGAATGTCACTGGGGCAGGTTAACTCTGCAATGAACCTTTTTACACACACAAACGTAAACCGCCACCACATGTTTTAAAGGAAAGACAAACTATATCACACAGTACAAAAAAAGTAGCCACTGCCCCCACCTATAACTGGTCTTTGTAGTAAGGGGCCCTGGAAGGGAAATGTATGACAATCAAAGGCAAAGATATTGCCAAGCTCAAATTTACCAATCAGCCAGCAACCAACTGAATTGACCTGTCTAACAATATACGTTAAGAACAGGGATTTAGTTGGACACATTTGCAAATACATACGTAAACTGCAGGCACCGACAAGGCATCCTGTTTTCTGCAGTGCCTAACTTCTGTGAGACTCCACAATGGGAGTACATGCATTTATAATGGATAGGTAGAGGACAGGTCAGCCTGGAAGGTGTCCATCCCTCATTAAAGGTGCAGGGGCACATTGAACACCCAGCAAATAGCACTATGGCAGCAAGGGTGTTGCCTGACCAATATATTCAAAATGCAAAAAGTGGACACTGTCCCCACCTATAACTGGTCTTTGTAGCAAGGAGCACTGGAAGGGTGACATATGTTGAACAAATACAAAGAGATCTCCAAGCTAAAACTTACCAACCAGCCAGCGACCAAACGGATTGACCTGTCGCTGTCTGCTTGGAAATCTCTTTGTATTTGCTTGACATACATCACACAGTATCACAGTAACAATTCTGACCTTCTGGAAATGTCTATAACTCTCACTGCCACATATAGAAAGAATTGTAACAGAATTTTAAAATCAGATAGCACTCAGAGGCAAGGATTTTTTTCATTTCTGGCCTGAAATATTCATAGATTCAGCTTAACATTTAAAAAAATAATTTTAACCACTTGACCTCTAGAAGATTTACCCCCCTTTATGACCAGGCCATTTTTTTTTTGCGATACGGCACTACTGTATGTTACTTTAAAGTGGTTGTAAATCCTCCCCCACAACTTTGTCCCATGTAAATCAGCATAAAAAACCCTAATGAACACTGCTTGTAGATATCTCCTTACTTGCTTAGTATTGTAATCCTTTTTGTTTTTTAGAATGATGTCACTGAGCATGCCCAGATCTCCCCTGATTTACAGCACACTTTATATGTGCTTGCCTATCTTTTATCAGGACCTCCTATGGCACACTACACTGAACTCCCAGGAGGCTGCATAATCACTCAGAGCTTCCTCCTATACACCATGTGACCATGTGACCTCACATGCAGTATAAAGCAGGGCATGGGACAGCATTACTGCAGTCTTATCAGCTGAAGCTGATAGGACTCACACAGGCAAACACTAGATAATCAGCACAAGTAAATACTATGAAATAAAACAAGTCAGCTATGAACAGGGAAGCAGGGTTGCCATAGAAACGTTGGATTGAGAAATAGGCTTGGTTAACAGTACAGGAAGTACTCAATGTAAAGGCGGAAATACACTCCACTGTGGACTCAGAAAACAATACTTAAGATGACGCTGCCTTACCCCTGAAAACAAGTTTTTTAAAGTTTCTTTAAACAGTAAGTAATATGCAATTTGGGCTGGATTACAGTGGCTATAGTTTGATAGTTACTTATTATAATGGACTAAATGAAAAGAAGCATCAGAGTGGGAGAGTTTACCTCCTCTTTAAGGCAGGCCATACATGGGTCAAACTTCTTTTGAAAATCTTATTTAAGAATGTCCGTCCGTATTTTGCACTATTAGTGGGCTGCAGCAATAGCCGATTTTCATGCAGCAATAAAATTTGAGTAATGAGATATGTTGGAAATTTTTAGAAAAACAAACGATTTTCCAATCGATGGAATCAATGATGAAAATAAATGCGCATGTGCAAGAAAAGAAAATTCCCAGAAAGAAAAGAAGATTCCCAGCCACGAAAATTATTTTCTGTAGTAACATGAGGTGAAATTGAAGGCTTGGTGGGCCGAATTTTGAAATCAATGGTGGCACCATCAGATCACAAAATGTACACATTTTCTGATTTTCAAAAGAAAATTCTGTTGAAATTCGACCATGTATGGCCAGTCTAACTGACAATTGCGTGGTCATGCAATGCTGTACATAAATTAAATGTATGTCATTTTTTTTCTTTTGGCGGTATTTGATCACCGCTGTGTTTTTTTATTTTTTGTGCTATAAACAGAAAAGGATGGACAATTTTGAAAAAAACAAAAACAAAACAAAACATTTTTACATTCTGCTATAAAACATGTCTAATGCCCCGTACACACGAGAGGGATTAAGTCTGACAGACCTCCAAAGGAGTTCCGCCGGAGTTCCGACGGAGTTCTGGCGGACTTTTCGACCGAACGGACTTGACCACACACCATCACACCAAACTCCGACGGAGTCGAACGTGATGACGTACGACTGGATTCGACGTAGGAAGTTCATAGACAGTAGCCAATAGCTGCCCTAGCGTCGGTTTTAGTCCGTCGGAGTAGCACACACACGAGCAAATTTTTCGAAGGGGACCGGGTCCGGCGGAGTTCCGTCGGGAAAATTTGAAGCATGCTTCATTTCTAAAGTCCGTCAGACTTTAGCGAAGCTAAAGTCCGTTGCAGCCCACACACGATCGGATAGTCTGACGGACTCGGTCCTTCGGACTTTGGATGTTGAAAAGTCCGCTCGTGTGTACGGGGCATTATAACGATTTTTCATTTTAGGCCAACATGTATTCTGCTACATATGCGCAAACGTTATAGCATCTACAAATATGGTATACTGTATATACTGTAATATATAGAAGAAAAAAGAGGAAATTAAAGAAAAAAATCCCAAAAGCAATTTTTTCTTTAATTTCAGAGGAACACACCCCAGACTCCATTTGGAGAATTTTTCCTGTGGTGTGAGCATCAAGGTAGCCATTATTAGGAGTTACTAGTTATAGCCTCCTTTGACTACTTTTTAATAGAGGTAGAGCCATAAAGTAATTTGTACCATATATATATATATATATATATATATATATATATATATATATATATATATATATATTTATACTAGTAATGGCTTTGATCAGTGACTTATAGTGGGACTGCATTATTGCTGTGGACAATCGGACATTAACTGACACTTTGTGGGAACCAGTAACACTAATACAATATGCACGGTCACTGTACTAATGACACTGGCTGAGAAGGGGTTAAACGTCTAGGGCGCTCAAAGGGTTAAATGTGTGCCTAGGCAGTGTTTTTGTGTACTATATTTGGTGCTTTCACTAAGGGATGTGATGGATTTTATTCAAAATTCATCACATCCCCCTGTCAGGGTGGAGCTCTGCATTGTTTACATATGCAGAGCTCTGTCCTGTGTCTCTGCTCAACGATTAGTGGGTGCCGGTGGACATCCATTGGCCAGCACGATCTTGGCAGAAATGATGCATCGACAGCATGCATGCCCCCTACCAGAAAGGGCACAATAATGTATATATGTGATCCTGCATAGAATGGCCTCCCCGTAGCAGTAAATCTGCTATGGGGTGGTGGTTAAGTGGTTAATAAAAATTAAATAGGCTGCAAGAGAGTATTTACTAAAAATATATTACAAAGCAGACAATTAGCAGCAGTAAAATAAATGGGATTAAATGTTAAAAGTACTTAAAGTTCACCTAGTCCTTGGCTTCATGCAGAGTAAGATCATGAGAGTCACTGGCTCTCATGAATGACCCTAAGCCCTTGTACACATGGTTGGAAACGGTCCAATCGGATTATATTGTCGGAAAATCCGATCGTGTGTGGGCTCTATCGGACTTTTTTCGTCGGTAATTCCGATGGAAAAAATTTGAGAGCAGGATCTTAAATTTTCCGACAGTAAAATCCGATCAGACTTTTTGTAGAGAATTCCAATCGGACAAAGTGCCACACATGCTCAGATCAAAGTACGAGAGCAAAGCTATTGGCTACTATGCTGAAAGTAGTCCCGTCGGAACGAACGAACATCATTACGTTCCGAACAACCGGATTTTCCAACAACTTTGTCTGACCGTGCGTATGCAACACCAGTTTCGGACAAAATCCAACGGATTTTGTGGTCGGAATTTCCAACCGCGTGTACAAGGGCTTAGCATTCATTCATAATTTCAATGGAGATGAGATCTGCAGCCACCAATTGCTGCCAGTGTGGAGCATATTTTATGATGTTCGCAGACATACCTTTAATACAAGCTTTTCTATCCAGACCTATAGTATATTTCCAGATGACAAGGTTTTGCTATCCAACAACCCATATATCAAACAGAATGAAAGTATAGTTTGATAGATATCAAATACAATATAAATGTAAAGCTTTCAATGTGTTTCAATCACCTACTGGACATTGTAGCATAGGTGTATTTGGTGTCTAACTGACTGGCTTCTTTTCATACATCAGTGTAATCATGTTTTATGAGTATAATTCTGTAACAGGACAATTTATGAAATATGAATAAAATTGGGACTTGAAATGTATAAAAGTGTAGTTCATGATTCAAAAAAACAGACTTACAGGTGTTTCTGATGGGGGTAGAGATACACATGTCGGCTTTACCAAGTGGCTTGTAACCTAAGCCTGTCCTGTGATTCCATGTTGACAACACCTACTTTGAGAAATATAGCACTTTATATGGCATATTTGAATAAATAAGATTTCAAGCCATGCCTCCGTGAGCAGTTATCTTTTGATATGTGGTCTGCTTGGCTGGAGTGTGGATTAGCCTGGAACAGTGTAACATGCTGTTGATTATAGCATGCTGATGCACTATCCTGTTGCCTGATTATATCACAACTTGTTTTAGTCACCTGACTGCACATCAGCTGCCACCAGTGGGAAAAACTGATGTTATGACCCAATAGTGCAACACAAGAAACTCATACCCCCTTGTCAGGTTTTCAATGGGAATGTTATATGGTCTTTAGACACATTTGTTACTCATTGCTGACACACAGAACCCACACTATTTGACAAGCCAGTACATCCAACATTTTACCAACTATGCAAAAGCATGCAGCATTATTGAACTAGCAATAAGCAGGCCCATAGATGGATCAGTTTTTTTTTCATCCAGTGTGTTGATCAAAAAAAAACACTTGATGTGGATGGGAGAATCACTCCCCCTGAGGTACTGTGTTCTGATGATGGAATAGGTTGTACAGGGTGAATGTACAGAAGTCGATCGGTAGATTGACTTCTATTCAACCAGGATGCCCATATATGGATCGCAATTTGTCCAGGCTCTGCTGAACTGGCCGAATTTCCATCCATACATCACCAGCTTTAAGCACCATGCACACTGGAGCTCATAAACGTTTTTTGGAGTTGGCCATTTTTTTAACAGCCCATAAACTCTATGTTATCCTATGTGCCCATGCATACATAGTATGCAATGGCTGCCTCACTGAACCTGCTAGTGCTCTTGTGGATGATTATCTTCGACCCTTTGTGGAGGGTTTATCCTCCCATTTACAAGATACTAGAGATCTACTCAGAGCATTGGACGGAATGTGTATTCCCGAGAATTCCTAGCTCGTCACTCTCGATGTGGAGGCCCTCTACAACTCTATACCCAATGATCTTGGTTTGAGAGTTGTGGAGGGCTTCCTTTCCGAGACTGGCGAGGTACAAACTAACTACAATCAATTGGTTCTAAAATTGCTTTCTTTCATTCTGAACAATAGCATCTTCATTTTTGGACGCTCCCACTACCTCCAGGTGCAGGGGGTGGCTATGGGGACCAAATGTGCCCCCTCTTACGCTAACCTGTACCTGGGGGGGTGGGAGCGCCATATTTTCCATCGCGAGGACTTAGCTGAATATCTCTGTCAGATTCCGGTCTGGTGCAGATATATAGATGATATTTTCCTCATTTGGACTGGAACTGAAGCGGAGCTATCCATTTTCATGGAATTGCTCAAGATTAACACTTATAATTTAAAATTCACCATGGAAAAAAGCAAGTCGTCCATCACCTTTCTGGACATTCAAATCTATGCCAATGATAAAGGTGAAATTGGTTCCACCCCTTTTACTAAACCCTCGGCTGCGAATACCGTCCTGCATGCCTCTAGTTCGCATCCAAAGCCATTGGTGACTAGCATCCCTTATGGACAATGTCTTAAACGTAATTGCAGTAGTGCAACCGATTTTGAATATGAGGCCAAACAATTAAAAAAGCGTTTACAGCAGCGTGGCTATAGCAATAAATGCTTGAAAAGAGCTTATGCTAGAGCAAACAAACATGTTAGATCTTCTCTCTTGCATGACAATAAACTCACTCAATCAAATGAAGGAGTGAGATTGATCACTCGTAACTGTGCTCAGCATTTCCAGATACGAGACATCCTAAGTAAACATTGGCATCTTCTACTGGGTGACCCGAAGATCTCAAAATTCTTAAGGGCCCATCCAGAGATAACTTTTAGAAAATCGCGATCAATCAAAGATACTTTAGTCAGGAATCATTATGTCCCTCCAACTCTTACACCCTCTAAATCGACATTAGGGTCCAGGCCGTGCCATAAATGCAGTTTCTGCCAGCACATTTTTGCCTCGGACTCAATTCGGTTACCGAACAATCGATTGTATAAACCAAAATTCTCTGTCACTTGTACATCGGTAGGCATTGTATACATCATGATTTGCGAATGCGGTGCCTTTTATGTAGGCAAGACAAAGAGGCCTTTCTTTCACCGCATCAGGGATCACGTTTCCCTGGTGCGGGGAAAGAAAATGGAGACCCCTATTAGTCGCCATATGGGCCTCTTCCATAACTTTGACGATACCAAAATGCATTTTTTTGCTTTGGAACATGTCAGCCCAGGTGACAGAGGAGGCAATTATAATCAGATTCTTTTGCAACAAGAGGCCCGCTGGATCTTTGACCTTAGGGCCACGGATGCACCGGGCCTCAATGAAGCCTTTAGTTTTAAACCCTTTCTATAGGGCCTTTTTTTTTTTTTTTTTTGTGATCTGTAAAGCTCTCCTAGTTTGCCAATGCTCCAATTAGTTAGGAGTCTTTGAATATCCTAAAAAAAATTTACTTTATTAATTTAATTTTATAAATTTTTGGAATTTATTAGAAATTTATACATGAGACTTGCCGCCTATGTTTTGAATTGGGTCTCTGTATGGGCGCCCCGGGGAACTAGAAATACCTCTGTTGCGACCTGTCAATCAATCAGCGTCTCAACCTTTTTATGTTCCCCACATCAATGGGATTTTGTGTGGCTGGTACTGGTTTTATGCAAATCTTTGCAAGCTGTCTCTCATTTTGGCTGCATTTTTTCAGTAGCCTAGGAACAGGTAATATAACAAAGCATGCTAATTGGAGATGTCCGTTACTGCTTTCTCTTGATCTGCTTAATGAATAGATCATTTGACCCTTTCTAAAATGGCCGTTCTGGCTTCTCACGCCGTGCGGAACACCGTTGTGTGACCGCACGAGCCTGTGCCTTGCTTTGGACTTTCCAAAATGGCCACCGGGGTTTCGACGCGCAGTACGTCCTATGCGCGGAGCCGCGACACGATGTCCGCGCATGCGCACTTCCTCGCAATTCTAAAAAATTACCGGCTCCAGCCCTTCTTTCCCCTTGCTTTGTCTCCGCCCGCAGCTCGGCGGTGATGTCAGACGCCGCCGAGCTGGATGGGATTTAAAACCTCTCAGTCCCATCAGTTGCCTCTTGGCAATTGATGTGACCAGACGCATACCTGCAAACATTAAGCAGCTAATCATGGGTAAGCCCACTCTATATCCCTATTACTATTGAATCTTTTTAGTTATGACTCTGTGAATGACCCATTTCAGTGGGTCTTACTGGAGGCTTTTTTTCTTTGTGATTGTGCACTCACTCTTTCAGTATAATACATCCCTTTTACAAGGCAATCCTTTTTTCTTCATTTCAGCCTTATTATGCCGGTTTCCAACATATTGTATGGACTCTGATTTCTGATCTACCATTGAAACCAAACTATTTATAGTAATCCTTATTGATTTAACATCACTATTTGGGTAATTATCACATCTGGCTATATCCATTGTAATTTAAAGTTGGCCCCTCTCCAATGGGTCCAATAGTTTTTCTTTTCTTTTTTGCTTATTATTCTATTATTGTTATTTCTCTCTGCAGATTCCCAATAAGCGAAAAGTCTCTCTTATTTTGCGATTTCATCGCCAAAATGACTATACTTTTTTCAATAATATTCCAAAATAATTTTCGTTTGATATTTTGGATTTTTCTTTGATATGTGGAGCATTGGCAATATCGGTGAGACACACATTTACTGTAATTAATTTTATAGCTTTATTATTAAAATACACTATGTATCTGTTCTATATTATCCAATCTATAAAGATCATTAACATTAATGTATTGTTTGTTTATTTACCTCATTAACTGTTTGTTATTCTATGCATCAATTTATGGTAACATTCATATATTCCTTTGTTTTATTACCCTAGTTTCGTGGCTGCTCAATCAGTGTTTCCTGAAGAAGCCCATTCCGGACGAAACATGTTGAGAATGATTGCAGCTTGCCTTTTTTTCATTCTTCTTGTTTGGTGAAAAACGGAATCTAATACCAATGTGCCTTCTCTTGCAAATTGATGGTAAATCATCGTTTTTATGAATATGTAAATTATAATTGTGTATAGCATGAATAAAATTGTAATATTTTATACATTAATCTTTCTCTACAAATATATTTTTTGATTTGATACCTTTAAAGTCCCAGGGGTTGGTGATTCCCCAGCCCCTTTTTGGCCCCTTTTTTTCTCCTTTGTTGTATGCATACATAGACGTTTTTCAACTTTTATCAGCAGTGGAGTTTCTGGGCTGTTTTCTGAACTCCATAAAATCATGTTCAGGAGTCACAAAGGAGTTCAGGAGTCACGCTAAAATGCTATTGCAAAAACATTAAAAAACATTGAAAGATTCACTGCAAAGCTACTGGCATTTTTATAACCTTACTTTAACGTCCAGTGTGCATGGAGCCTTAGGCTTCCTAGTCCTCACCCTACCAAACATTTGCTGTCATTTACAATCATTTGACTTATAAAAATGAAAATGGTTCTCAAGATAAAAGTTTTTTATAGCTTAATGCATTCTCTACATTAGGGTGAAAACCTTTCAATAGTAGCTCCCCCCAGACCCCCCTTGAACACTTACCTGAGTCCATTCTCGATCCACCACTGTGCCCATCTGCCACAACCTCTTCCTGGTCTCACAAGTTGTGCTAAGAGCAGTGGGAGCCATTGACAGTCAAAACCAGCGAGAAAAGTGCAGCCGGCGCCCGGCGGGGCCAAGCTGCACTGTGTGTGTCAAGTGAGCATGGGGTCTCACATTTAGACCCCTATGACCACTCACCTTGCTGCCAATTTTGTGTAACATACATTTATTTGGTTTCCTACTTGTATTGCAGATATAAGAAAGCATCTTCCCTGAAGAAACGAGCATGGTCTCGCGAAACACATCGGGTACTACTGATTCTTATATATAATTTTGATGCCTGTACACTGTTTCTTATATACCTACGATTTATTTACCAATGTATATAGATAGTTTTCTCTTCACACTGTATGTATACCTTATCGGCCTGCATTTACTGCTGTTGTGTTTTACATGCACAACAATTTGCAATAAATCAATATTTTTTATATACTCATGATATGTTCCTTGGCTAACCATACTCACCTCATTCTAAGTCCCAGTGAGAATCCTATGTATATATGTATTGTATTGGGGATGGAGATGATGTTGGGGTGACACCAGACCTTCCATTATGTTTCTATGCAACTCGGGTGGAAGACACCCATTTAGCCCAAACCTGGTCTGATGCCACCAATAGTCATTACTCATTTATATCGGTGCACATTTATGATTTGGCCGTGTTGTATTACACATTGACAGGGGGTGTTCCTGGGTTGGTCCTGTTCTCTTTCGCTGTTCCCTATTGGTGGCGGTGTCCCATCATCCAGCTCGGGAGCTGCGATATGTGCAAGGGGGGTCTTCTGACCTCCTCTTGGCCACTCACATATCGATGTCATGTTTTCCAGTGGGTGGCACCCACCCGGCCTCATCCCGCATGGGCTGTGTGGAGTAATTGGGGCACTGCGCTGGTGCGACCCCAGGGGCAACGAGCGTCTCCAGCCCTTGCATGCCTCGTTACTCGTACATGACATTGTGGGCAGAGCATCTGGTACCCACGGGGGTCCCATTCATAGCCTGACTATGCACACAATAGTTGCACCTCCATGAGGGGAAGACAACATCATCTGGTTCTCATACTTCACTTAGGTAATCGCTGATGTTTTTCAGCTTAGTTTACACTCCAGTATATTTGTCCTTCAAACCTTCAATTTTTTTTCACTTACAGTGTACCTTACACATAACAAAACTTTTTTACACCTTGCAACTAATTGTTTTCACTGTCCCCTTAGTCCCCTAGTCCATACCAGTGTTTACTGGTTTATGTATATTTTATGCATACCAATTTACTGCATCAAGTTTATCTGCACTTACAGGATCTTTTTGACACACACATTTTATATATATATATATATATATATATATATATATATATATATATATATTTATATTTATACTCTTTTACTATTTTTTAGCAGTCATTCATGGATAAGGTGAGACTTCTAGGGACACTTGCACATACCAAAGCCATGTCAGTCCTCCATTTATTCCCCTGTTGTGGTTACCTGTTGCTCCACCTCCTCAGCTCCCAAGGTGGATGTTTGTTACTGCCGCCGCCTATGGTGTCAGTGAATGAGGTTCTGGCCCAGCCCACTGGTGAGTATAGGGTCTCACACTTAGATCCCTATGACCACTCACCTCCCTGCCAATTTTGTGTAACATACATTTATTTGGATTTCTACTTGTATTGCAGATATAGTAAAGCATCAACCCCTGAAGAAGCGAGCGTGGTCTTGCGAAACGCGTCAGTAACTACTGATGCTTATATATAATTTTGATACCGCAAAACCATTGCTTAGAACAGGTACACTGAGTATAACCTGTTTTTTTCTTTTATTTTAGGGAAAAAAAGATAGGGTTTACAACTGCTTTAAATCTAAATCTTTGGTTCTCACTAAGGCTTAATATACACTATGCAATCTGACCATACACTCTGTACAATCGATTTTAGATCTACCATAAGGATGTAATCTGAAGACGTAACTAATCTATCTCTATCAATTTACATCAAGTCAGGCAGGCCCTTGTACTACATAGATATAGGTAGATGCACAAGAAATTGTACAGTCAGATGGTAAATAGTGTGGTGAGCCTAAGGCCCCTTTCACACGGATAGTATTCAGCTTTTATCTGCGGATAGATGAAGTTATCTACCGCACCTAAACTCACACAATGCTTTCCTATGCACCCATTCACACACTGCATTTAGTGACGGTTTTGTTACACGGGTTTTGTGCAGTTAGAAAAAAAATTGGACTGCGTCCAGGACCGATTTAACGCAGCTATCTGTACATAACTGCAGGTAATCGCAGTGTACAATTTCTCCTATGGATAGCAGCGGTAACAAGGAAAGAACAGGAAGCACATCAGTAATGGCAAGAATGTTCCACCGCAGCTAAACGCAGCTGCATGCAAATGCATGTAAACACTGCTAATTACAATGTACAACTGCAAGTGCAAGTGATCGATGTGCCTGGAGTCTTCGAATTTCAAAATAACAAAACATGCTTTTAACAACGGCAGACCTAGCCGCCCATGTGAAAGTGGCCTAAGAGTAGGGATGAGCCGAACACCTCCGGTTCGGTTCACAGCTGAACATGCAAACAGGCAAAAAATTAGTGCGAACACAGATAAAGACTATGGGATGCGAATGTGTGAAAATAAAAAGTGCTAATTTTAAAGGCTTATATGCAAGTTATTGCTATAAAAAATGTTGGGGACCCAGGGTCCTGCCCCAGGGGACTTGTATCAATACAAAAAAGGTTTTAAAACTGAGGTTTTTTCGGGAGCAGTGTTTTTAATAAACAAAACAAAACAAAAAAATGAAATATTCCTTTAGATATGCCTGTGGGGTGTCCTTAGCATGCCTGTAAAGTAGTGCATCTTTCCCAGCAAAATTACATTTCTAAAGGAAAAATGTAATTTAAAACTGCTCGCAGCTGTAATGTATTGTTGAATCCTGGCAATACCAAAAAATAAATAAAAATGGCATGGATGTCCCTCCCAAAATCCATACCAGGCCCTTCAGGTCTGGTATGGATATTAAGGGGAACCCTGCACCAAAATTAAAACAAAAATGGCATGGGGGTCCCCCAGGCACTATATACTCTGAACAGCAGTATATATACTATACGGCCTGCCCTATATACTTTTCAGAAAAAAATGGGCCATGTGGTATCAGAACATTGTAGCCCCTCACAGTTACTATTGTTGGGTGCCAAAATGGGCCCTACTGTGAAATAATATATCAAAAATTGTAATTACATGGTCCTGTTAAACAGGGGCAGAAAATTTGGGCCTTGGATGGTGGTGCCCTAAACTAAACATATTGTTGAAAGATCAAGATTGAGGAGGAATAGGATAGTCAGCATAGGCAGTCTTCAAGGGATCCCACATTCATAGCAAATTCAATCATTTACATCAGTATCAGGTGCTTGATAGCTGCTGATCCAAGACTGATTCATTTTTATGAATGTGAGTCAACGGAGTCTGTGGACAGGCGCACTCTTTGATCCATTACAAACTCTCCAGCAGCACTGAATGTGCATTCAGAAAGCACGCTGGATGCAGGACAGGCCAGTAGCTTGATTGCATATTGAGCAAATTCTGGCCAGTGGTCCATCCTCAAGACCCAGTAACCCAGTGGATGCTCTGTTGGAAAAGTCTCCAAGTCTGCTCTTGCCCCTAGATATTCCTGTACCATATAATGCAGATGCTGGCGATGGTTTCTTGAATGATCAGACCTTGGTGCTGAGGACTGAAAAATAGTTTGAAGGCATCAGTCAGCTGGCCACCTTTGCCACCGCTCTTCTGAACGAAGCCTCAGCAACACATTGTCCAGCACCAGGAAATGGTAACCTCCCAGGGTCTGGAAATGCGTTATACAAACCTTTCTTCAAGGACTCCTGAAGATGTCTCATCCTCTGCTCCCTCTGTGAAGGCAGGATGAGTTCTGCAACTTTACCCTTGTAATGTGGATCAAGAAGGGTTGCCAACCAGTAATGACCCCCCTCCTTGATATCATGAATCCTAGGGTCCTTTCGCAGGCTTTGCAGAATCAGGGAGGCCATGCAGCGTAAGTTTGCAGAGGAATTTGACTCTGAGTCCTCTAGGTCACTAAGGATCACATTATCCATAACTACCTCTTCCCAGCCACGTACAACTCCTTGGGTTTCTGGGAAATTAAAACTATCCCTCGAAGACAGCTGCTAAGTGTTAACCTCTACATCCATGCTGACACAATCCTCCTCCTCTTCCTTTGTGTTTGGCGGGCCCACAGGAATGCTATCTGGATAAAGGGGGTCTTGAGAGGAAAGGAAGTCCTCCACTTCCTCCCGCTGTTCTGCCTCAAGTGCCCTGTCCATGATTCCACAAAGTGTGTGCTCCAGCAGAAAAACTAGAGGGACAGTGTCACTGATGCATGCATTGTCCCTGCTCACCATCCTTGTGGCCTCCTCAAATGGTGACAGCACACGTCATGCATCCTTGATCAGTAGCCACTGGTGTGACGAAAAGAAGCCAAGCTCCCCTGACCCTGTCCTGGTGCCATACTCACACAGGTACTCATTGATGGCCCTTTGCTGTGTGTGCAGCTGCTGCACACACAGCAAGCAAATAGACAGCGCAGCCAATCTCGCAAAACAGCTTAGTATGTTTCTTTGGCAGGGGCAAATATGCATCTCGTATGGGGGCAGTAATATTAACCACCATGGAAAAAGTATCGCTGGAGACATCCAGAGTCCAATAGGCGGAGGCACTTTAGTACGGCCAGTGCCATATAGTGCAGCCAGGATGGCCTAAGATGCCCATAAAAAGCACATATCAATGTGGGTATGCCCCTGGGAGACAGCCTGGTGCTGTACAGTGTATATTTGCCCCTGCCATAGCAACATACTAAGCTGATTTGTGAGATTGGCTGTGCACTGTCTATTTGTTTACATCTTGCCAGAAGCATTCCACATTTTGGAAACCTTCCAGCGGTTGAAGTTTTGTACATAAGACCTAGCCTACCCCAAGATGCGTTTTGTTCTCCTTTCTTTTTTCTCCATTATGTCTTTGAACCCTGATCGTGTCCTGAAGAAGGCTAATGGTGAAACATGTGGATGCATAGGGGCTCATTGTACAAGCTACATCATTTTATATGATTATTAATCTTTTTGAACATTGTGATCGTATTATGTATTTCTTCAATAAACTTTATTTGTATTACTTCTTCATTGTTTTTCTGCCTTCAAAGTCTAACATTTTACCTCTGAGCCTGCCTCAGCAGAGCTGACAGAATCTCTGCCCCAGTGTGGCTCCTGTCCCCTAGGCAAACCAAATCAAGCACCACATGGCATCTTTTAGCCTGACTGCTTGCGTAGCCCCTTGAATGCTTACGGAGCACAAATCTGCAGAAGAGGCTATAGAGGAAGAAGAAGAAGAGGAGGGGGTGGAGGAGAGAGCTGTAGCAGAATCCCCACTAGCATTTTGGAGGCGTCATGGCAGAACAAGCTCCAACAACACTGAACCCTGTTCTGCATCCTTCCCAGTTGCTGCCAGAGTTACCCAGTGAGCCGTGAAGAAAAGGTAACGTCCCTGCCCAAGCCTGCTGGGGCGTGGTGGCAGAACAAGCTCCAACAACACTGAACCCTGTCCTGCATCCTTCCCAGCTGCCAGCAGAGTTACCCAGTGCGCCGTGAAGAAAAGGTAACATCCCTGCCCATGCCTGCTGGACCATGAGTCAACAGTAATATGAACCCTACTGCTGACCGCCCTGTCCAACAAGGCCAAAACATTACCTTCCACATGCGACACATGCCACATGTAGACAGCCGGAATGGGCTTCCGTAAAAAAGAAATGGCGTTTTGGAACCTACCACTGAGGTACAGCACATTCCGCAAATTCATGAAAGGGGGCAGGGTCTACCAGCTGAAAAGGCAGCAGTTGCAGTGCTAGCAATTTGGCCAAGCTAACATTTAGGCGCTAAGCATGTGGATGGCTGGGACCAAATTTCTTTTTATGGTTTAGCGACTGGGGTAGGGACATTTGCCTGCTAAAATCAATTGGTGGTATACTGTTAGCAGATTGGCTGTAAGTATTTGGGTAAACCTATTGCTATACCTTCACTCCTCTCGGTGCAGGTTTTTGAGAGGACTGGAGGTATAAAGCAAGGAGAAGTCCGCCATTTTTTTTATGTGGGTCTGTCACGTACCTTATTGTAGAGTCCGGTATGCGGGGAAAGGCATCTCTTACACCTCTGACTTGAGAACCCTTGATAGAGCACACAGGGAGCTCGGGAGTGCAGAGTGGCACAAGTGCCTGGTAGAATCGCTGATGTAGAGGCTGGTCGGAACTTCCGATAAGGCTGTGGAGAGATTCTCAGCAAGGAAGATGGCTGGAATGGCAGGCAGGCTGGAGAGAGGATCAGACTGGAAGCAGGATTCATCAGTCAGTGAGGAGGTGTTCTGTAAATCGGAACACGGACAGGTACAGGCAAGCAGGGTCATACACAAGAGGACAAATCAGGAACAAATGCGGTAGCTGGAGCAGAGTCAAGGTACAGGCCAAGTCGGTAACAGACGGGCAGCAGGGTGACCAAGGGAGAGACAGGAGCAAAGTCAGGACGAGCCAGGATCAGAGGCAGGCGGAAGGCAGGAGTAGTCAGGAACAAGCCAAAAATCTACTGGATCAGGTTTTCAGGATCAACGGGTAGCAGGAGTCACAGAGAATGCTGTAGACTAGACAGCAAGAGAACCTGGGCATCAGTCTCCTTTAAATATCGCATCTGGCATCAAGAATTGTCATAACGTGTGCGGGCGCATCCCTGTGCATGCACCCGCACTGTTATTTGCGCATCTGTGCGTGTGCATGCACCGTGTAGCTCTTCTTACTGGGAACCCGTGCACAGATGTTCTACTGACATTTTGGTTACTGGCTTGCCCTTCCTGACAGGGTCTTTCAAGTGCTGTTGCTAATGGACTGCATGGCAGGTCGTCATATGTCTGGTCAAGCATGTGGTGCCCACTGCCCAAGCAGCTGCTGTTCTGGCCACGCTTGATCCACTTCTGACATGGGTTGCAAACAGCAAAGGTGCGATCTGTTGCACACATGCCGAAAAAGGCCCACACCAAGGAACATTTAGAAGTCAGTGGGGAGCCAGCAGCGCCCTGCACCTGAGGAGCCCTGTGTTGTGATGCAATAGGGTGGCTGCCCTTAAGCTGCCCCCTAAAGGACACCCTGCCCAATTAGAGTTATGCCTCCTCCTCCTCACTTTCCTCCTCTCTTCTCTCAGGCACCCAAGTACAGTCAGTAACCTCATCATCACCTCCCTCCTCGTCACTGGAGCAAAATTGGCAGTATGCTGCAGCTGGGGGAACATGACTGACAGTTTCTTGTCCTTCCGTGGCACCCCCTCTCTCTAGGCTCACGTTACTCCCTTCCTCAACCTGGGAACCATCATCAGAACCTTCAAATTGCTGCGCATCCTCCAGCAGCATGTACCCGACACTGTGGTTGAATAATTTTGAGGACTTCTCCATGCATGATGGTGTGACTATGGTAGGAGTGACTGTGGACAAGGAGCCGGTGGAATAGGCTGCTTTGGCAGCTGCGTTGGAAGGCAAACTACTCTTAGTCTGGGTGACAGAGGATGAGAAGGATGAGGGTGGCTTTGTTATCCACTCCACCAACTCTTCTGCATGTTGTGGCTCATTAACACAGCCAGCAGCAGAAAAAAAGGACATGCATGCCCCACGGCCACTTGCAGAGGATGCACCATGTCCACAACCGCCACTGTTGGCTGTAGAAACAGCAGCTGCTTGCCCTCTTTTAGTGGCCTGTGAGCTTCTTCCTCTCCTTGGTGGCCTTCCGGACATGATGTATTTTTTGTTTTGCAACACCACACTACACTTATATATATTTACACCTCCTGAAGTGTATTAGAAACTATACACCACCACCATATATTTATATATATATATATATATATATATATATATATATATATATATATATATATATATATATATATACACGCTAGACTGTATACATATATACTAGACTATATACATAGATACCGTGTGCAGCACCTGAAAAGTAGTAGACACTGTACACACTGTATTAGATACTGTGTACACTGCCTGATGTGTAGTAGAAACTGTACACACTGTATTAGATATTGTGAAACTGTACACACCGATACTGTGTACACCAACTGAAAAGTAGTAGACACTGTACACACTTTATTGGATACTGGCTACACCGCTTGCACTGTATTAGAAAAAAAAAAATATATATATATATATATATATATATATATATATATATATATATATATATATATATATATATACACACATATACAGCATCTGACAAAAGTGAGTACACCCCTCACATTTTTTCAATATTTTATTAGATCTTTTTATGTGACAACATTGAAGAAATGACACTTTGATACAAAGTAAAGTAGTGAGTGTTCAGCTTGTATAATGGTATTAATTTGCTGTCCCCTCATAATAACTCAACACACAGCCATCAATGTCTAAACCAATGGCAACAAAAGTGAGTACTCTAAGTGAAAATGTCCAAATTGAGCCCAATTAGCCATTTTCCCTCCCTGGTGTCATGTGACTCATTAGTGTTACAATGTCTCAGGTGTGAACGGGAAGCAGGTGTGTTAAATTTGGTGTTATCACTCTCACTCTCTCATACTGGTCATTGGAAGTTCAACACGGCACCTCATGGCAAAGAACTCTCTGAGAATCAGAAAAAACGAATTGTTGCTCTACATGAAGATGGCCTAGGCCAGTGATGGCGAACCTTGGCACCCCAGATGTTTTGGAACTACATTTCCCATGATGCTCCACTACATTGCAGAGTGCATGAGCATCATGGGAAATGTAGTTCCAAAACATCTGGAGTGCCAAGGTTTGCCATCACTGGCCTAGGCTATAAGAATATTAGCAAAACCCTGAAACTGACCATACAGCGATTTAACAAGACAGGTTCCACTCAGAACAGGCCTCGCCATGCTCGACCAAAGAAGTTGAGTGCACGTGCTCAGCATCATATCCAGAGGTTGTCTTTGAGAAATCGACATATGAGTGCTGCCAGCATTGCTGCAGAGGTTGAAGGGGTGGGGGGGGGTCAGCCTCTCAGTGCTCAGAACATACACCGCACACTGCATCAAATTGGTCTGCATGGTCTTTGTTCCAGAAGGAAGCCTCTTCTAAAGATGATGCACAAGAAAGTCTGCAGTTTGCTGAAGACAGCAGACTAAAGACCTGGATTACTGGAACTATGTCCTGTGGTCTGATGAGACCAAGGTAAACTTATTTGGTTGAGATGGTGACACTAGAGAGTGCTGCTGGCACTAGAGAGTTACAGTTCATGGAGGGAACCATGAATGCCAACATGTACTGTGACATACTGAAGCAGAGCATGATCCCCTCCCTTGGCTGCAGGGCAGTATTCCAACATGATAATGACCCCAAACACACCGCCAAGATGACCACTGCCTTGCTTAAGAAGCTGAGGGTAAAGGTGATAGACTGGCCAAGCATGTCTCCAGACCTAAACCCTATTGAAAATATGTGGGGCATCCTCAAACGGAAGGTGGAGGAGAGAAAGGTCTCTAAAATCCACCAGCTCCATGATGTTGTCATGGAGGAGTGGAAGAGGACTCCAGTGGCAACCTGTGAAGCTCTGGTGAACTCCATGCCCAAGAGGGTTAAGGCAGTGCTGGAAAATAATGGTGGCTGCACAAAATATTGACGCTTTGGGACTATTTTGACATTTTCACTTTTGTTGCCAGCGGTTAAGACATTGATGGCAGTGTGTTGAGTTATTTTGAGGGAACAGCAAATTTACACTGTTATACAAGCTGTACACCCCTACCTAAGGCCGCGTACACACGCGCGGACTGTTCGCCCAACCTTGTTCGTCAAACAGTTTGACAAACAGTCCGCTCAAAATTTGCATGAGCGGACTTGACTACACACGATGAACGAACAGTCCACTGAAACCGTGTGCGATGACGTGAACGGCACGTACGACGGGACTAGAAAAACGACGTCCTATACACTGCAATGCAACCTTCGGCGTGTAAATTCTTTCTGAGCATGCGCAAGACTTAGTTTGACGAACAAGCCTACACACGAGCGGAATGTCCGCTCAAACCAAGTTTCAGCGGACAGTTTTACGGGATTTCCGAAAAACTTTGTTCGTCAGACTGTCCGCTGAAACTGTCCGCTGAAGCCCACACACGAGCGGACTGTCCGCTGAAACACTGTTCAGCGGACAAAGTTGGGCGAACAGTCCGCCCGTGTGTACGCGGCCTAAGAGTAAAAGCATTTGGAATAAAAGCCATCATTGGCTTCTAAAACACACTTTTGTGTATGTGACCATCATTTTCCCAATCTATGATTAAGCTCACACTGAGTAAAATATGTCAGAGAGAGAAAGCCCAGGTGGACTGTTCATATATGTACATGTACATCTCTCTAAGGCAGTTTTTCTTACCCTGCTGCTCCAAAAAGCCTCTATCCCATGTGGAGGGTGCGAGCCCTGTATGCAAACAGATACTTAGAAGAAAAGAAGGCTAGACGACGGCACTCCTATGAAATTTCTTTATTCAAGTGCTGGATACAAAGGTGAACTACAGGTATCAGCTTACATGTTTCACACCAAGGTCGGGTGCTTACTCATAGCTCCAGTGGACTGTCCATATACAAGGGTTTTTTAACACCTACTACTCACTCCTGGCTTCTGTATCAGCTAAGAACACGCAGTGAGCACATTCTCGGTACAAAAACCTTGGTCCCCATGGATGCATGTGTGCTGTGTGTGGGCATTAAGGCCCTCCTGCCCTCCTGAATGGATTAATAAACAACACAAATACTGAACAGGAGTGCAACTCTGTTTTTATCTGTGTAACATCTTCCCAATTTGGTTTACCAATTTATTTATTTTTTGAAAGTTCACAAGTATGTGTAGTCTGTTTAAAACTATTTAATGTAGATACATATGTTAATTATTTTTGTATTTTGTTGATCAATCTGACTGTTCATTAAAACAAAATCATTTATGTAGTAATGATTGGTAGCCAGAAATCATGTGACATAGATGTCAATGTTTTTTTTTACCTTAGTCTGTGATCTTCTTAGCTGAATGGAATATTGTTACTTTGAAACAGTTAAGATGATCATGTGAGACCTGGAACAAGTTGTTCTCAAGGTCTCTAGTAATCCCGACATCCAAAATAGAACTGTTTGAGCAGCACAAGGCTCAAATGGCTGTAGTCACCCTTATGAAGAACTCATTATAGTTATTAACATGGTGTATTTTATGCCATACTCCTCATCCTTGGGATGCCTCTATAATCATTCTCAAGGTCAAGGTCAGCAAGAAGTGATATTGAAGTAAAATTGAAATGATAGAATTCAAGTGGAGTGAAAGTTATTTTCATTTGAAGATGTATTTCAAGAAACAGAGTTCTATGCTTGCATTATACAGAGGGCATGAGGGTCAAATACTGTTGAGTTTTTATTGACAAAATTATAGAGTTACTGTTGTTTCCTGTATTCTAAGGGGCAGAGTGCTTTATTAAAAAAATAAACTTTAATCGTTTGCTGACCAGCTGCCGTCATTATACTGTGGCAGGTTGGCACTGCTGTGCAATCCGCTGTAGGTGTATGCTTTAAGAGCTATAGGGTTCGCGCGTGTGCCCACGGACTCGATGTTGGAGCTGATGCACGATCTCCAATGGCGACCCACAATCGCTCCTCAGAGGGCCAAAACGGGGATCTGTTAATGTAAACAGACAGTCCCCCTAAACCATGATAGGCCCAAGGCACCTTGCTGTCAGGGAAGCAGAGAGAGATCTGCTGTTCCTAGTGATCAGGAACAGTGATCTTGCTCTACTCCCAGTCAGTCAACTCCCTTGATGGCCCCCTAGTGTTAACCCCTTGTCTGGCAGTGACATTTATACAGTAATCGGTGGCTATTTTTAGCTCTGATTGCTGTATAAATGTGAATGGTCCCAAAAATGTGTCAAAAGTGTCCGATCAGTCCACCGCAATGTCACAGTCCTGCTACAAATCGCTGACCACCACCATTACTAGTACAAAAAAATTAATAATAAAAATGGCATAAATATATCCCCTATTTTGTAGATGCTATAACTTTTGTGCAAACCAATCACTAAATGCTTATTGTCGTTTTTTTATCAAAAATATGTATAAGAATACATATTGGTCTAAACTGATGAAGAAAAATATATATTTTTTATAGCACAAAAAATGAAAACCGCAGAGGTGATCAAACACCACCAAGAGAAAACACTATTAGTGGGAAAAAAGGACACCAATTTAGTTTGGGTACAATGTCGCACAACCGCGCAATTGTCAGTTAAAGCGATGCAGTGCCGTATCACAAAAAAATGGCCTGGTCAGGAAGTGGGTAAATCCTTCTGGGGCTGAAGGGGTTAATAAAACACATTCAGCTTTCTGAGTATATAATTTTAGCATCCTCTACCAATAGGTAGGTGCTAGTAATAGGGTTTTACTAGAAAACTGTCAGCACAGGCACATTTAGGCAGGCCTTTGCTGCAAGCTAGGCCTGTCTGTTTTGATCTGAGGGCTGGGAGTAGTCACAGTAGCAGTGGGTGTGGCGACTTGTGCTCTTGTTCTGAGGCACCTCCCCTGCTTCCAGGGAGAATGTTCTGGAAAAGGGGCAGGTCCTGGGACTGGAGTGGCAAGCAGCCTGACCAATCCCCAACTAGAAATGGCAGGGGGTGGGCCTCCTATATAAGCTGATGTAACATGCCACTGGGGGAGTTTTTGGCTGAGTGAAGTGGAGGATAGAATACTAGACAGCAGCAGGAGAGCACCTCCATCTGGGGGAGGGGTGTACCGATCGCACAAGGAGGCCCAGGGAGAGCTGTGAAGGAACTTTTCCATTACATGGTCATTGACAGTGTCTTTATCATCACACGATCATTGATAAAGAACTCGTGGAGCAGAGGGGCAGGTGAAGCTGTCGGAACGTATGGTCCGGTAAAGTTCTCCACCAAGGACTCAGGGCCGAGAAAGGTCGGTGAGTGTACCACAGTGGAGGGCTGGATGTGCCAGGAAGTCTGTAAGGGAACTTTGCTTTTACACAGTCATCAGCAAAGTCTTCATCATTACACGGTCAATAATGGGGAGTCCTGGATCAGAGGAGAGACTGTGGGGATATGTGTCAAATCAATGTAGCCTGAGGACACAGGATTTGCAAGCTGGGCTGGCTGGGAACAGTAGTCCACCATTCAACAATGTTCTTTTAAACTATTAGGCCTCCGGGGAGAGGTGCTGCAGGCCTCTGGCCTAGTAGCTGTGAGAAACCAGAGCCAGCTTAAAGGATTTATTCAGAGTGGGTCCTTCTAGCTTTCAGAAGAAGATGTAACATTACTTTACTTCAATATAAGATTTGTGCAGGAGGAAAGGAAAGCTGATAAGATTTGTGCAGGAGGAGAGAAGTTCTGGGAACATCACCCTTACAAGGTCAAGAGTGATGTCCTCATCCCTTACATGGTAATGGGTGGGGAATGCCTGGAAAGCAATAGTCTGTGGGAGTTAAGCAGAGGAGAAGCAACAGTCTGCATGGTGATGCAGGAGGAAAGATCATAGCCATAAATACATCATCTCTTCTGGCTCTAACTATGTGCTAACTTTTACAATCTTTAAAGTATAATGGCAAATCAATTATCCTATGGGCATCCCATATACCCTTTTCCCCAACCAAGTTGTACCCCCAATAAACAACAAAGAAACAAAACCAGCAAAAGACTGTTCATTGTCTCTGCAAGTGATATATGGGAGTCTGGCAGCAGGGTGATTTGGTGGATGTTTGTTACTAGTGGCAACTACACCGCTACATCATAATAGAAACAGGAACTAACTTGTCAGAGTTGAGAGAGTATTATAAATGTAAAAATAAGCCGTAAATAGTAGCATGTATAAGCCAGAGGTATAAATATATCAGGTACATGCATTGATGAGCAAAGAGAGACATACATAATGGAGACAGAATATGTTTAAACATGTAACAGGGTTGCATTGGATAACAGATTCATAGACTTTTGAAAGGAAAATCGACTGTACTACTCTAGTGTAATATTCTATTGTATCTAGGATGAGTGCTATCAAGGTTGAATGTTTTCCTCAGTGCACAGTGTGTCATATGTATGTAGAGATGATCATATAGTATTTTTATGCAAGTTATGAATATTTGGACATAGTTATGTAGAATATGGGCCATTTAAAGCCATTTGATAGAGCGCAATGCTACATGTGCTTCTAATGGTAAAATAGCTTCAGGCGTGAGCGAGGTACGAACAAAAACTCTCCCAGCCAGGCCATACATGTGCAGTAAAATCCCAATTTCCAGTGGTGGACTGCATTTTCAGAGAAACAAATGAAACCCTACCGTGTGTGTGCAGCCCTAGGATACCTGGGAGGGGATTAGGGGATTCAGTGTAATGCTGCAAGTGGGGAACTAAAAAGATGACTGTATTAAAATTAAAGTTATTCTACAAGTAGTTTATTTCTTTTTACTTTGTCTATTTTCTTTGCAATTTGCTTGTAAAAATATCCTTCTGTTATTTAAAATATAAACACATTAATGCTATCATTATAAGAAATCGGATTTCCTTTTAGGCCACCATTATGCGGCTGGTTTAATCATTCAATTTTTAATGCTTTCTCACTTAATTTTAATAACTTTCAAAAACCTCCTACTTTCATCAGGGCATTTTAATAAGTTTCAGCTTTAGCCATTTCATCTTCCTCCTGTTATTCCTGTTGTGTGTGCTCAATTTAATCTGTCTGGACCAGTGAATCTCCATCTGTCGAGCAACTTGTTATTTTTTTTCCTGTAATGTTTCTCCTAAAATCACAATTTAATATTTAAAATTCAGTTAACCACTGGCTTGGATATAAAATCATATGCCTCTCTGCTATTGTAAATTAAATTAATAATAAAATGAATGTACATTAAAATACTATGCTTTAATATACAAATGTTATATGTACATTTTTTTAGGATCTTGATGTTATGTAACACTAAATGTTAGATACATGATAGCTAGTAACAAAACTTTTAAGTCTCCCAATTCAAAACGTATTGTTTTTTAATTAGATTAAAATACCTCCTAACTGTCCTGGAATTGTCGGGACTGTCCCAGGACTTAATGTAAGTCAAGGTGTCCCGGCAAATGAAGACTTTGTTTCCTGAGTGAAGCCAAGTGCTGGAACAAGTCCCAGCATTTGGCTCCAGTGGCTTTCTCATGAACATGCACACATGCACTACCGCAGGCACCAGTAACACGTCACAAACATATCTGTGTAAATGTGACAGGCAGATGGTGCTCAGAGATGCTGGATGTCTCACATACATAGTGGCTTGCAGCTGAACCCGCCTCCTCCTTGGCTGTGATGCTTTACAGCATACAGACAGGAGAGGGAGGAGTCATGGCAGGGGCGAACTGGGTGGCAATTGGCTCTGAAAAATAACAGAGTCTGAAGGAGGGAATGCAGAGCGGCACTCTGACAGCCCGCCTTTTCCTTGTCATGCTGGATGCCAGATGAAATGCTGCCTCTTGGGTAGGTTTTTAATGCTGGAAGGGAACAGAGTGCCGGTATGTGATGAGGGGGACACTGATGGTGGGGGACAGATGAGGGGAGATTGATGGCGGGGGACAGATGAGGGGAGACTGATGGCAGGGAACAGATGAGGGGTAGACTGATGGTGGGGGACAGATGAGGGGGTGACTGATGGCGGGGGGACAAATTAAGGGGAGACTGATGGCGGGGGACAGATGAGGGGGAGACTGATGGCGGGGGACCCTGATGGCTGGAGACAGATGAGAGGGACACTAATGGTGGGGGACAGATGAGGGGAGGCTGATTACAGGGCACAGATGGGGGGGACACTGATGGCGGGGGACAGATAAGTGGGAGACTGATGTCGGGGCAGATGAGGGGGAGACTGATGGCAGGAGACAGATGAGGGGGAGACTGATGGCGGGGGACAGATAAAGGTGAGACTGACGGCATGGGGACAGATGAGGGGGCTGCTAATGGCCAGGGGACAGATGAGGGGAGTGCTGATGGCCGGGGGACAGATGAGGGGGACGCTGAAGGCAGGAGACATATGAGGATGACACTGATGACAGGGGACAGATGAGGACGACATTGATGGCGGGGGACAGGTGAGGGGGACACTGATGATGTGAGACAGATGAGAGGGACACTGATGATGGGAGACAGATGAGGGGGAGACTGACGGCAGGGGACAGATGAGGGGAACACTGATAGCGAAGGACAGATGAGGGGACACTGATGGCTGGGGACAAATGAGGGGGATACTGATGGCAGGAGACAAATGAGGGGGACACTGATGTCAGGAGATAGATGAGGGGGACACTGATGGCAGGGGACAGATGAGTGGGAGACTGATGGCGGGGGACAGATGAAGAGGAGGCTTATGGCGGGGTACAGATAAGGGGGGCACTGATGGCAGGGGGACAGATGAGGGGGACGCTGATGGCGGGGGGAAAGATGAGGAGGACACTTATGGATTTTTTCTTTACACTTTTTTTCATCAGGTGAATGGGCAGGGGTACATGGTACCCCAATACTCATTCACATAGGGTGGGGGCTGGTATCTGGGGGCCCCCTTATTAAAGGGGGCTCCCATATTCCGATAAGCCCCCCGCCCGAAGACCCCGACAACCCTGGCCGTTGGTTGTCGGGAAGAGGCCCTTGTCATCAACATGGGGACAAGGTGCTTTGGGGTGGGGGGCGCGCTTCCCCAAAGCACCCCCCCATGTTGAGGGCACGCGGCCTGGTATGGCTCAGGAGGGGGGCGCTCGCTCATCCCCATGCCCTTTCCTGACCGGCCGGGTTGCGTGCTCGGATCAGGGTCTGATATGGACTTTGGGGGGTACCCCCACGCCGTTTTTTCGGCATATGGCTTCCCCTTTAAGTCCACACCAGTTGACGGGGCCACCGAGGTGTCAATCTCGCCTATGGAGACGGCTACATTGACCTCCTTCGCTAGTCCCGTCAACCTGGAGCCACATTCAAAACGAACAGACTTTTCTCCGTGTGTGGGCAAGTCCCTTCATTTCAAAAGTCCGGCGGACTAGCACACAGACGGCCGGATTATCCGCCGGACAATTTTGAGTCAAAACTTCTTTCCAAGTCTGCCGGACTTTTGGAAAGAAAAAGTCCTCAGGAGCCCACACACGGGCAGATTGTCCCAGCGGACCAGAGTCAAGTCCACCGGATAGTCTCTTTGTGGGTACATGGAATAAGTGTTATTTTATACAGATTTGCAGGTTATCTTTAATGTAAACCAGCCATTTGCTCAATATAGGGGGCTTTAATACTTTCTGATTCACTAACCACAAACAATTATGCTGATAGGGGAATAGTTGCAGATCAACGTTGAAGCAGGAGGATCAATATGACAGCCGGCATTTTCAAAATAGTCGCCAGCAATGACAGTCTCAGTGTTTTTTTTCATGAAGGTTCAGCTTGAGCTCTTAATTTTTTAGTTTGATCACTTGAGGTTGCTGCTTTTTTCCAAGGCATGAATCCAATTGATTTTTGAAAATTATTTTATTGTCCAATGGATTTCATCATGATACCTATTTTGCCTGAGACTGTATTGTTAATAAACACATGAAACAACAACAACAAAAAAAATCTGAAAGAAGCTTAATATGCCCCCCCCCCCCCCCCCCCCAATTGGATGGGGCCTATTGAAATGTGAAAAGAAAATTGTGTATAATTGGCGCTATACCTTTAAATCAACTATATATTTCAACTTACAAAACCCTATACTCGTTAGTGCTATAAAATTGCTGCTTTGTGATGTGCTTAACAAATTATTAAAATATTGATATACATACCCTTTAGCAGGAGCCTCGTGCTGCTATAAACTTCAAGTGCACCTTTTTACAAAAAAAAAATATATGTGAAAATTCCTTAGTGTTACAAAACATTAATCAACATTTATAACCAACACTGAACCACCCAGTGGTTATACCAAAAAACAAAAAAACAAAAATTATTAAAGATTAAACATTTTTTTTGTTAAAATTAACAAGTGAATAATAATATGAAAAAAGTTCAGATCCTCCAATCTCTTTTCCTGAGTGTGGAAATGTAGGCAAATGCTTTATAATATGCAAAACAGTTCACGACCAATATTTTATTTCCAAGTGGTGACTTTCCAAAATAAATTCCCGGTGCGCTTTGGTGAAATTAAATGATATTGCGCTCACCAGATCCTTACCCCTACTGGGGCAAAATCGCCTCCACAGTGTTAGCCCCTGTGCCGCTCTCTGGCCCCTCCCTGGGAATCTGGTTTGTCATCCACAGATAAAATTCTCATTCATATGGTTCATAGAAAAAGAAGGAAGTCCATAGTGTAGTATATCTTTAAAATGTGTTTATTAAGAGAAGAAAACTACTCACATATCATCAATGGTGTGTTCACAATGCAAAAAAACTTGTACCGCCGGCTGCTGCGGTTTACTATAGAGAGGTCACGTACTTATGGCCACGCCTTACCGGTTTCGCCACGCAGACGTCATCAGGCTCCTAACGCCAATACACCAAAATAGGTTCAGAAGCTGATTTTTGGTGCATTTCAAGCACCAAACAATTCTAATCGTGGCTAAACGTGAGTCAAATGAAGGTGTAGAACCATCTCAAGGATGATCAGAAGAAATTTAACAAGAGTTAAATATATGAGTGTCACAGGAAAGGGTCTGAATACTTAGGACCATGTGATATCTCAGTTTTTCTGTTTTAATAAATCTGCAAAAATGTCAACAATTTTTAGTTTTTCTGTCAATATGGGGTGCTGTGTGTACATTAATGAGGAAAAAAAATGAACTTAAATGATTTTAACAAATGGCTGCAATATAACAAAGAGTGAAAAATGTAAAGGGGTCTGAATACTTTCTGTCCCCACTGTATATATATATATATATATATATATATATATATATATATATATATATATATATTTTTTTTTTTTTTTAAACACAAGCACAGCAAAACCCCGCTAAACGCAGCATGTAAATGTGGCAAAACTGACATTTTAAATGTGGGTTACTATCTGTCAACTTAATTCGTTCAGGAGAGGTTGTAAAATGTCCCATGTACATGAAGCCTTTATGTACTGTATATGCGGGCCTCTCTATGGTAATGTAGAATGTTGTAGATTTATTTAGGAATAGAGAGACACGTAACTGAAGAATAAGTAAAAGATTGTGTTTCTGTTAATATTGATGCAAAACCTCAATAAAATTAATAGTGAACAAAAAAGTTTTGCCCTTACTTAAAGTGATTTCTAAAGGCAGAGTTTTTTTTTTATCCTAATGCATTCTATGCATTAAGAAAAAAATGCATTCTATGCATTAAGAGAAAAAACCTTTAGTGTGCAGCAGCCCCCCTCAGCCCCCTAATACTTACTAGAGCCCCATTTCGAACCAGCGATGTTGCATGAGATTCTCGGCTGTGTGGGACTCTCTCTCCTAATTGGCTCCCGCTGCTGTCAATCAAAGTCAGTGAGCCAATGAGGAGAGAGAGGGGAGGGGGTTGAACCACTGCTCTGTATCTGAATAGACACACAGAGCCATGGCTCGGCTTGGGTGTTCCCAGAGAAAACTGCTTGCTGTGGGGGTAGGAGGCAGGGGGGGGGGGCAGGAGCACCAGTGAGAGATCCAAGAAGAGCAGGATCTGGGCTTCTCAACCACTGCACAGAACAGGTAATAAAAACAAGACTTTAACCACTTTCAGACCGGACCAATTTGCTGGTCAAAGACTAGACCACTTTTTGCGATTCGGCACTGCGTCGCTTTAACTGACAATTGCGCAGTCGTGCGACGTGGCTCCCAAACAAAATTGACGTCCTTTTTTTCCCACAAATAGAGCTTTCTTTTGGTGGTATTTGATCACCCCTGCAGTTTTTATTTTTTGCGCTATTAACAAAAATAGAGCGACAATTTTGAAAAAAAACGCATTATTTTTTACTTTTTGTTATAATAAATATCCCCCAAAAATATATTAAAAAACATTTTTTCCCTCAGTTTAGGCCAATACGTATTCTTCTACATATTTTTGGTAAAAAAAATCGCAATAAGCGATTATTGATTGGTTTGCGCAAAAGTTATAGCGTTTACAAAATAGGGATAGTTTTATAGCATTTTTATTAATAATTTTTTATTATTTTTTTTTACTAGTAATGGCGGCGATCAGCGATTTTTATTGTGACTGCGACATTGTGGGGGACCCATCGGACATTTTTGACACATTTTTGGGACCATTGTCATTTATACAATAATCACTGCTATATAAATGCAGTGATTCCTGTGTAAATGACACTGGCAGTGAAGGGGTTAACCAGTGGGTGGCAGTGTAGGGGTTAAGTGTTCCTAGGGGTGTGTTACTAACTGTGGGGGGGTTGGGCTTTCATTTAGTGAACACTGATCTCTGCTCCAATCACATGGAGCAGAGATCAGCGTCACTAGTTGCTAGGCAGAATGGAGAAATGTTGTTTACAACGGAATTTCTTCATTCGGCCGCTCCGTGAGACGATCGCGGGGATGCCCGCGGCGATCGAGTCTGCGGGTCCCGCGACCGGACTCACGGAGGTCCCGACCAGCGCGGGAGCGCGCCGCCGGCGGCGCGCCCCCGATGGCAGGGCGGCAAATTTAAAGGGACGTACATGTACGCCCATTTGCCTGCCCGTGCCATTCTGTCGACGTACATCGTCGCGTGCTGGTCAGCAAGTGGTTAATATCACTTTAATGTGTGAAAATGACGGATCTGTTCTCCATATGCTGTCCATTCATGTAGTGTGGGAGTAAGGCCCCTTTCACACTGAGGCAGTTTTCAGGCATTTTAGCTCTAAAAATAGCACCTGTAAAGTGCCTGAAAACTGCCCCTCATGCACCCTCAGTGTAAAAGCACGAGTGCTTCCACACTGGGACGCTTCGGAAGTGCTTTGGAAGCACTGCAACATGGGCGCTTTTTACCCCTTCTTCGGCCACTAGGTGGCCATTCATTTTATTACCTGATTAATGTTCTCCTTGATTGAAGTGTTTGAAGCACAAAGTGATTGAATTGCCATATCTTTCCTTCCAAATGATGGTCTAGATCAGTGATGGCGAACCTTGGCACCCCAGATGTTTTGGAACTACATTTCCCATGATGCTCCAGTACACTGCAGAGTGGATGAGCATCATGGGAAATGTAGTTCCAAAACATCTGGGGTGCCAAGGTTTGCCATCACTGGTCTAGATCATATTTAGAACAGTTGATCAGCCAGGGTGGAAAATTACTGACCATTTGCATCAATTGGCAACACCAAAATAAATACATTTAATTGTATTTTGATCAATAGGATTATGATGTTGCATGGTCGAAACAGAGATATAATGGATAACTTACTATCATATCTTCCAACTATTGATCAAATTCCAATTGCATTCAAGTCAATTTTGTTGCCAACTATTGATCAATTATTCCTATTGGGAGACACTGTTTGAAAAAGAAATGAATAATTTATTGAAGTGTGTATACCCAACATGAACAGGGAATAGTTTGAGCATCTGTCAGGTTTTTCTTGCCGTTTGTGTCTACGTTGGGGAGTCTTTCCCTCAATTTTTGTCAGGATAGGAAATTATGGTAATTCTCTCAGTTGGAGACACAAACAAAAAAAACATTTGTAGTAAATGGAGGAAGGGTTAGAATTTCTGATATTGCTATCTGGGCCTTGCGTTGGTGACATACACACCCCATTTCTTGTAAGGTTGTCATGGAAACAAGATATATGGGAAAATCTTGCCAACTGGGTCACAAACAAAAATAAAACTTAAAATTTAAAATTTTCTTATTCTATTCTATAAAAAAAAACAAAAAAAAAAAACAAGGCTAGGGTTAGGCTTTGCGTTTACCCTGTGTCATACATACAAAGATAAATACTTGTTACTTTATCATAGTTTAAAGTGATACTAAAGGAAAATTTAACAAAATAAAAATAAAATAAAGTAACAATCGTGTTATACTTACATGTTCTGTGCAATGAAGGTTAAAAAAAAAAAACCTTCAGCCTTTAGAATCACTTAAAGCGGTAGTAAACCCGCAAATTATTATTTTTTTTTTTTTAAACCTGCAAAGCAAAAGGCATAATGAGCTAGTATGCATCGCATACTAGCTCATTATGAAATACTTACCTTAGAACGAGGCCCCGACATCTGGCCCGCATACCGAGGGGAATATCTCCTAAACCTTACAGGTAAGCCTTATTATAGGCTTTCCTGTAGGTAAAAGTTAAAAATTTGAGGATACAACCACTTTAAATATGTTGCTGCTGAGGCACAGGAACTAAGCAGGAGATACCGGGGATGGCCCACATATGCCGATTAAAACAAACTTGGCTTATCATCAGCATCTCAAAATGATTTATTGCCTGACCCACACAGAGCCATTTCAATTAGGCTTATATTCATTTCTGCTCATGATCATGCAATATAATGCCAACATCTACTGTAGAGCAATTTGTGCATATTTCTTTTGGTGTTTTTTCTGCTTTTACAGAATACAAGACTAAATGTAAAAAGTCTTCTGGACGTTAAATCCTTTCTAAAAATAAAGTTTACATTGGAGAGCTTTGCTAATTATTTTTTATTTTTTTCAAAGATCAAACAATTCTTTCCTGTATAATCAGACAGATCATCTTGAAGATAGACTTGTCTTGGGCAGAAAGGGTTCACATGCATAATAAATAGGTCAAAAGCAGCCTGGGATCCAGGAACTTTAGAAATCAAGTCATATTAAAATACATAAATCAAAGTATTATTTTTAGCTTTTACATTTGCCAAGGTTGTCAGGGTTTATTTTCGCAATATTTTAACGTTTTGGTAATGTGGGAAAAAAAACAGGGAATGGGTAGGGAAATTGCAGTATGTAGTACATTTAGGTATTTATTGAAAGAAGCATTGTAGAGTAACTTATAGCAACCAGTCAGAATTCATATTTTAGTGACGCTAGTAAAAAAACAAATTGTTGCTGTAGTTTACTTCAAGTAGGTCTTTAGCTTGGCAATGTGTAGTGTTCTTTTTAATAAGTCTATTAAGTGATTATAATAATTTGTATTAATGGTTTCTACCCATCTAATCATAACCATTACCGGTGGCGTCGCTAGGGGGTGGCTTTTGGGGCTATAGCCCTAAATCTGGGGCCCATAGCCCCGAGTCTCTGAAGGGGTCTCCAAGGGGAGGGGAGGTTCTCTGGGGACCCTGATGTAAGTGGGGGGGCTCTCTGGGGACCCTGATGCAAGGGGGAGGGTCTATGGGGACCCTGATTTTAAGGAGGAAGCTCTCTGGGGACCCTGAATTAAGGGAGGGGCTCTCTGGGGACCCTGATTTAAGGGGGGTTTCTGGGAACCCTGATGTGATTGGTGGGCTCTCCGGGAACCCTGATGCAAGGTGAGGCTCTCTGGGGCTCTGATGTAAGAAGGAGGCTCTCTGGGGACCCTGATGTAAGGGGCCACTCTCTGGGGACCCTGCTGTAAGGGGGGCTCTCTGGGGTCCCTGGTGTAAGTAAGGGGCTCTCTGGGGCTATATATACACACACATACCTATATTACTGTATATACATGTGTATGCCCGCCCAAACGTAGGACTTTTTTTACTACGCTGCTATGGGCTCTAGCCCCAGATCTTTTGTAGACCTAGCAATGCCCCCCCATAATTATGTCACCATTAACTCGATATGACAGGTTAATGGTTGGACGAAGCAAAACATAACTGTCATTCACTGACACATAATAACTACTTTTATTATCACTACTGTATACCAGTGGTGTTTTAAGGAAAACTTTTTAAAGATGAACTATATGAACAATAAACCTTTTTTAAAGTTTGGAGTATAAAAGTGTTAGAATGTCAGTCAGGTTTTAATGCTATATACCAGTCATGGCAAACCTTGGCCCCCCAGATGTTTTGGAACTACATTTCCCATGATGCTCAACTACATTGCAAAGTGCAAGAACATTATGGCAAATGTAGTTCCAAAACATCTGGGGTGCCAAGGTTCGCCATCACTGCTATGTACGTTCTGACTGGGGAGATTTTTCCCTCACTTTCTGTTTGGGTGATCATCCAGTAAGCAAAACCCAAACAGGGACAGAGACAGTAAAAAAAAAAAAAAAAAGCATACAGAGGTTCTAGTCCTTCCCATTCTACTATAAAACGAAATGATATTTCTGCTGTCTACTGATGTGCTTTTTGGAGGAATACCTCCCAATTCCCATCTCAGTGACTACACAGGAAAGTGGGGGAAAATGTTCCCAATAGGGACAGAGACAGCAATAAATACTTGTGGGATTGTAAAAAAAACAGTGACATTGTTTAAGCCAGGGCTTTGTGCTTTTGTACAAAACCCACTGCTCCAGACGAATCATCTCTTTGACTTTGCATCCAGCCAACATGCCCACTTGGTTTTCTCCAGTATACCTAAATCCCCATACCCAGGGATGGACTGACAACTCATGGGGCCCCCAGGCAATAAGAGATTATGGGGCCCCAAGACAATCCGAGATTATGGCGCCACACAGTATACACACGCACACACAGTATACAATCACACATGTACACACAGTATACACAGACATGTTTCTCTTGGCTGAGAAGGTATTGGAGAGGTGGGGCAGCTATAATCTCTGGATTTTTAGACCAAAAGGATGTCGGTAAGGGACATTTCAGAGACAGATGTAAAAAAAACACAGATTTTTACATACTGTCCCTGGTTTTACTGAGGCTTGCAACGCTTATGGGGCCTCCTAGTGGCTCGGGGCCCTCGGGCAGTGCCCTAGTGTCTCGGGGCCCTCGGGCAGTGGCGGAGTGGCCCAATGGTCAGTCAGCCCCTGCCCATACCTCATAACCAATAAGCTGTTTCTACCTGCTTCTAACTGCCTTACCACCCTTTACTTTGTATTGTATGTTTTTTTTAGAGTAACTTTAAGGCGATAGAATCACACATTAATAATGTGTATTCTACCTGGTATAGGCCCTTTAATTTAAAGATGACAGAGCCATGCAAATTCACTGTCTTTATTTAGGTTGTATAAAAGTTTTAAAAGCTGCTATTAAGGTAAGTAGAAAGATACTGAAAATCCAGAACGCTGTCACATACAATAACCAAGTCAGACAGGAGCGTTGGCATTGAGTGTGACAAATAAGTTGATGCACAATGACAAGAGTTTCACGAGTAATTGAATTTTAGAAAGTAGTACAGCAGTTGGTGCAGATAAACTATTAATGCGCAGTAAATTGACTTGTATGTTGGTTGCTGCCCACGATTCAAATGTACAGATTATTTTCTATACACATTTTTCTGAGAAATTCTGTCAGTCAAATAAAAAGGAACATACTATTCACGGTGCTTCCATGTATATTTTTATGCAATATTCAAACAGATTTCATTTGAGAATGTTCTAATCCAAGTTTTTCATATTTCATACCTTTAGCCATTTGATGTTGTATCATGTTTTTTTTTTTTCTTTGGAAAAAGAAGAACACACTTCCATACGTTTTCTAATCTTATTGCAAAGCATTATATATGAATGTATACATGATTGTTTTTATTGCCTTTTTAAGCTTCATTTTACTTTTTGTTATATCTAAAAATACAGTGCCTTGCGAAAGTATTCGGCCCCCTTGAACTTTTCAACCTTTTGCCACATTTCAGGCTTCAAACATAAAGATATATTTATTTATTTTTTTTGTGAAGAATCACCAATAAGTGGGACACAATTGTGAAGTGGAACGAAATCTATTGGATGTTTTAAACTTTTTTAGCAAATAAAAAACTGAAAAGTGGTGCGTGCAAAATTATTCGGCCCCTTTACTTTCAGTGCAGCAAACTCACTCCAGAAGTTCAGCGAGGATCTCTGAATGATCCAATGTTGTCCTAAATGACTGATGGTGATAAATAGAATCCACCTGTGTGCAATCAAGTCTCTGTATAAATGCACCTGCTCTGTGATAGTCTCAGGGTTCTGTTGAAAGCGCTGAGAGCATCATGAAGACCAAGGAACACACCAGGCAGGTCCGTAATACTGTTGTGGAGAAGTTTAAAGCCGGATTTGGATACAAAAAGATCTGCCAAGCTTTAAACATCCCAAGGAGCACTGTGCAAGCGATCATTTTGAAATGGAAGGAGTATCAGACCACTGCAAATCGACCAAGACCTGGTCGTCCCTCTAAACTTTCAGCTCAGACAAGGAGAAGACTGATCAGAGATGCAGCCAAGAGGCACATGATCACTCTGGATGAACTGCAGAGAACTACAGCTGAGGTGGGAGAGTCTGTCCATAAGACAACAATCAGTCGTACACTGCACAAATATGGCCTTTATGGAAGAGTGGCAAGAAGAAATCCATTTCTCAAAGATATCCATAAAAAGTCTCGTCTAAAGTTTGCCACAAGCCACCTGGGAGACACACCAAACATGTGGAAGAAGGTGCTCTGGTCACATGAAACCAAAATCGAACTTTTTGCCCACAATGCAAAACTATATGTTTGGCGCAAAAGCAACACAGCTCATCACCCTCAACACACCATCCCCACTGTCAAACATGGTGGTGGCAGCATCATGGTTTGGGCCTGCTTTTCTTCAGCAGGGACAGGGAAGATGGTTAAAATTGAGGGGAAGATGGATGCAGCCAAATACAGGACCATTCTGGATGAAAACCTGTTGGAGTCTGCAAAAGACCTGAAACTGGGATGGAGATTTATCTTCCAACAAGACAATGATCCCAAACATACAGCAAAATCTATAAAGGAATGGTTCACAAATAAACGTATCCAGGTGTTAGAATGGCCAAGTCAAAGTCCAGACCTGAATCCAATCGAGAATCTGTGGAAAGAGCTGAAAACTGCTGTTCACAAACGCTCTCCATCCAACCTCACTGAGCTCGAGCTGTTTTGCAAGGAAGAATGGGCAAGAATTTCAGTCTCTCGATGTGCAAAACTGATAGAGACATACCCCAAGCGACTTGCAGCTGTAATCGCAGCAAAAGGTGGCTCTACAAAGTATTAACGCAAGGGGGCAAAATAATTTTGCACACCCCACTTTTCATTTTTTTATTAGTTAAAAAAGTTTCAAAAATCCAATAGATTTCGTTCCACTTCACAATTGTGTCCCACTTGTTGGTGATTCTTCACAAAAAAAAAAATTTTTAATTTTCTTTATGTTTGAAGCCTGAAATGTGGCAAAAGGTTGAAAAGTTCAAGGGGTCGAATACTTTCGCAAGGCACTGTATACTCACTGAGGCTTTCTCTGGGCATATATGTAATGATAAATAGGTAATAGATTTCATTATTTCATATGATCATTTGCTTAAAATATTTTTTGGGGATGGGTAGTTAGTCCAATATTTTTTGAAAGATGTGATTCTTTAACTTAAACAATTATTATAAAAATGGTTGTATACACACTATAGGGAAAAGTTCATAAAAAGGAGTGTTGTGATCCCAAAGCTCTTAGATTTGATAGGAGAGTCTTCTCAAAGAATCCACAGCACTCCATGCATATAAACAACAGCCTTGTGCTCCGTGTGATCCCCCCTTTGCCTCCCTTTGCCAATGTGCTTACCCCTAAGGGATTAATCTTAGGCGTTGTAAAAGGTTTTTACTGGAAAGTCCTCTTGCACTGCAATCATCAGCCCAACGAAAGGCGTCTCCACCCAGAAACTTTTGCTTATATGCCACCCAGGATTCCACTTGGCTCTCAGTCAGTTTATTATCATAATCAGAAAAAACAGACAGAGAGAGAGAATCCATAGTGTAAACCTGTTTATTTAAAAATCACACTGATTACATTTAAACATTCTTAAATCATTACATTAAAATCATCATTATCATCCAGCCGCGATCAGTTAATTCTCACCGCTCTCCTCCTGAAGTGTTCACGGACGAACAGGCAGAGGCCAATGAGACCCGGGATAACCACCGCTGACACTTAGACAATGGATAGCTGCATAGACACACCCATACGCGTTTCGCAATCATGTCTTCTTCAGCGGGTGTGTCTATGCAAAGCAGCTTGTCCTTTAAATATACCCGCGTAAGGAAGGACTCCTATTCGGCCACCAAAGCTCCGCCCCCTCAGCCACAGCTGATACAGGGGAGCATACTCGTAACAAATCAAATACCCATGCAGGCAAAAACATGCGGGGAGGAGTCCGGTGACGTCGAAGTTCTGATTGAACGTAACGCGTAAGGGGGAGGAGCTACGCATGACATTACCATCTGCTGCCCTACGGAACTAACACGATTGTTGGCTTTACATGCTGTGTTTTTATCATCTTTATGTGAGTAGTTTGTGTTTGAACACAAAAATTTAATCTTATACTTTAGCTGTGAGCACTTTTATTTCTACCCATGACCTGGCGTCCTTGCTGAGATCTAAGGAGATGTGAGAGAAGTTTATGGTCCGTGTTAACCCTTTCGATACCCGCTTGCATGTCCACCTGTTTGCACAGGGGTCCATGCCATAAGGTGAGAGTGATTAGTTAGACCGGAGGTGGAGGGATTGTCATGCTACTGTGGAAAAAAAAAATTACTTACGTCAGTGCTACAGTTTGAATTTAAAACGTATTTGTGTGAACTGTGAAGTTAAGTCATGGATTGTGGAAACTAACTAGTGTTGGGTGATTGTATATAGTGTATACCACATCTACCATTGACTAATGCAGAGTTGCAATGCAAGGAGATCAGCTAAAAGTAATTGGATCTGTATGTGCGTTATATCTAATCGAAAATTAGTCAATTAATCGATTTAAAAAAAAATCGATTAATCGAACATGAACATTTTTGCACAGAGTAACCCAGATTCTCCTCTTCTCGGGTCCCCCTTTGCTGCTCCTGGTGCCTCCCTCCTATCGCGTGCCCCCACAGTCAGAAGCTTCCTATGGGGGCACTGGAGCAGGGTCACAGGTCCATGTGTCCATTCAGACATGGACCCCCCCCCCGACCCGGCCCCGTCCCCTCTCTCCCCCGATTGGCTGACTGACTTTGATTGACAGCTACGGGAGCCAATCATGTCACTGCTGTGTCTCAGCTTATCAGGAGGAATGTCTCAGATGGCTTAGACATTCATGTACATTGCTGGAGAGAAATGGGGCTCAGGTAAGTAATTAGGGGGTGCTGGGGAGGGTGCTACACACAAAAGTTTTTTTTATCTTAATTCATAGAATGTATTGAGATAAAAAAAAAACCTTCTGCCTTTACAACTCTTTTAAACTTACTAAATTCTTCTTATATTATTACGTGATCATATGACCCCTGTTATTAGCTGCATTGAGGGTGGCAGCCGCAGCTTGAACAGAGCACAGACACAGTCCAGTGCAAAATGCATAGGCAGAAATATACTCTGAGGAGCTGGGAAGGGGGTATGTCAGCAGAGGGCAGATAAACAACATCACACTGATCTTCCCGCTGAAGGGCTGTACAGAGGGACATGTCAGCATAAGCCTGAACATTGACTTATAGGCAAGTGGTGCTTCCAAATAGATTACAAAAAAAAAGAAAACTGACCAAACTGGGATGGATGTGCTTCTTTGCCTAGTGTGGTCAGTTTGAAATAGGAAAGCAGGGGGACTGGCAGGATCCCCAGGTAGCAACTGAAGCAATGCAAAGAGAACAGGATACTTTTTATTACAAGTACATAGTAACACAGACACATATCAGGAATATAAAATATTGAGGTAAAATACAATTTAAAGAGATACTGTGACTTTGACTGTATAGTGCAGCAGTTGCTGACAGTAATGAAAAAACAAGTCTTAAACAGTGACTGCAACAGAGGAAGGAAGAGTGGTGTAAAGCTGGAAAGGAGAGCAACAGTGTCTTGAGGGTGGCTTTACACCAGCCAATATTACGTATTTTGATGGTGGCTGTGACAGAGAAAGAAGCAGTGGAGGAACACTGGAGAGGAGGGTATTAGTGGGTCAGGTGGAGACGTTTTTACATGCCACTGTAGCTTAGTCGTGAGTGAGCCATGTGACAGTGAAAAATCTGTTTTGGTTGGTGTCAGCAACCAGCACACTTTCATTAACATGAGGTGTGAGTAAGCGCTGACTTTAGTGTGAAACGCGTCACCTTTTAATGTTCCTGTCATAACTGTGATGTCATTTTAATGCATCAATAAAGATACCAAGGAGTGCAGCAACATTTTGGATTTGTTTATGTTACTGAATCTCACAGATGAGCTGTGCAGCACCTTGGGTTCCAGTTCACAACTTGTGAGAGTCAGTCACTCACCTAGAGCAGCATTACTTTGGCTTTGCTGATTCAAAATATACTTTCCTTTTTTCTTTTTTTTTAAATGCAACCTTCATTTTGTTTGGTTAATACACCACTATGAGCAGTTTCAACATGTTCCTTTCCAATTTTGTTCTCTTGTCTCAAAACTGACTGTACTCTAAGGACTTATTGAGTGGTGTATTATAACTATAAGCTTCAATACTAATACTTTTTTTTATCTTCTTATCATGTACCAAGGATGCCTGATTGTTTTCCGTGGTTTAGTCAAGTTTACTGAGTTTGTTAGCAGCTGTTCCCAATTGGCTGCCTACCACTTCTTTCTCCATCACTGAACAGCACTAACGCACTCCCCCACCACCACCCACTGTCCATATCTCGGATGCGGGCAGTGAGAGTGTGGCACTCTTGGGGAAAGCTGCTCCGGTGTCCTCTCCTGGATCAGCTTCAGCTGTGTCTCCTCTTTCCTCTTCCTGGCGCTAGGCATCCAAAAGCATCTCCAGACTTTTGGCCATTCGGGAAACAGGATTCATACCTAACTCCCGATTGGCCGGGAGGAGAAGCAGTGTTGCAACAGTGAATTTTCATTCACTGTTGCAACACACCTGGGTGGGCTCCAGACGCAATTCTCTGCATCCCGAGTCCACCTTATTTTGAAGCGTATTAGAGCCTATGGCTCTAATCAGTGCTACAAAAAAACCCTGGCGGTTCTAATTCCTATGCCCGGTGACTCAAAAGGGGCTGGACACATGAATAGGGGGTGGCTGCGGCGGCAGTAGATAGATTCATGCTATGCATTGCATATAGGGCGTGGCAAGGATAGGGGAGACATTTAGTCAGCTTGACTGGAAAATGCTTGGGTTGGACTACCAGGAATATGACAGGGCAGTCTGATTGGAGAAAAAACATGCTTCATACAGTATGTTATGTCACTCTTAGTACAAAAATTTGTATTTTTTGTGCAACTGCATAGAGCAATTGGAATCATAGGTCCATGATTACATGACAATGACAATTTGATGATAGAGGAACCAAATGAGAAATATAGTTAAAGAAGAACATCAGCATGTGAGGAATACATCATACACGCATGGGGCATGTGTATGTGCATTGGTGTATACCCAAATACGACCATGTACAGTCAATTACTTCTATGGCCAGCTGTACATGCCACCTGTGACTCCCCTGATGGGGAAAAAAATGCCAAGATTTTAAGATTATAAGCCTCAAATCATCCATGCGGCCTTACAGCGGATATTGTCCTCTAGTAACTAATCATTACGAACACTACAAACTCAAGGCATATTATGAAATAAGTCATGGCTACTAATCCAAAATATATTGCGGTAGCTTTGTATGGACACATGATTTTTGACTGGCATCTAACATATCCATCCTACAATGATACACCCCCTACACTGGCTCAGCATTTACACAGTATGCAAATTGGATTGCACAGGCCAGGTTAAAATCTTGCAGCTGAACATAATCATGTAAATATCTTTATACACGGGGCAATGTTTTTACAATAGAGAAAGGCTATATGCAACAAAGAATGTATTTTTGGTTTTATCCAATTTTTTATTATGCGTATGATAGTAGTAAGGCCGCGTACACACGGGCGGACTGTTCGCCCAACCTTGTCCGCTGAACAGTGTTTGGGCGGACAGTCCGCTCGTGTGTGGGCTTTCAGCGGACAGTTTCAGCGGACAGTTGGACGGACAAAGTCTTTCGGAAATTCCGAAAAACTGTCCGCTGAAACTGTGTTTGAGCGAACAGTCCGCCCGTGTGTGGGCCTGTCCGCTGTACTTTCGAAATGAGCGGACTGTTCCCGCTCGGAAAGTCCGCCCATTTCGAGCGCGTGTACAGGTAGGCGGGGCCCGCGAAGGATACATCGCAGGCTCCGCCGCCTGGAATGGGCTTAAAGGGGAACCCCAACGCCGAAAAAAATCGGCGTGGGGGTTCCCCCAAAGTCCACACCAGACCCTTGTCCGAGCACGCTACCCGGCCGGCCAGGAAAGGGGGGCGAGCGAGCGCGCCCCCCCTCCTGAGCCGTACCAGGCCGCGTGCCCTCAACATGGGGGGGTGCCTTGGGGAAGGGGGGGCCGCGTGGCCCCCCCACCCCAAAGCACCTTGTCCCCATGTTGATGAGGACAAGGGCCTCTTCCCGACAACCCTGGCCGTTGGTTGTCGGGGTCTGCAGGCGGGGGGCTTATCGGAATCCGGGAGCCCCCTTTAAGAAGGGGGCCCCCGGATACCGGCCCCCCACCCTATGTGAATGAGTATGGGGTACAATGTACCCCTACCCATTCACCTGTGAAATAAAGTACAAAAAAAAACAACACAGGGAAAAAATATTTTATTGCACAGCTCCGGGGGGTCTTCCGTCTTCGGGGGTCTTCTCGCCGGACTCCTCCGCTATCTGTGTGTAGCTCTTTTACTAGCGGAGGAGTCCGGCTTTCTTCCTCCCCGCCGCCGGCCTCTTCTCCCGACTTCGGGGGTCTTGTCCCCCTCTTCGGTTCTTCTGCCGGGCCACCGCGCCTTCTTGTAGCTCTTTTACAGGCGGTGGCCCGGTCTTCTGTCGCCGCTGTCATCGCCGCCTTCCGTTCTTGTTCTTCTTCTTGTTCTTCTTCTTCTTCTCCTGGAGATGTTGACTCGACGAGCTCTCCGGCCGGAATGCCAGAGCCGCGCTGTGCGGTCACTTATATAGTGACAATGGGGCGGTGTCACATGGTATATGTCACATGGGTTGGTCACATGGTGACCCCGCCCCCTTACGATGTCATAGTCCCCATGTGACATCAACCCATGTGACCAACCCATGTGACATATACCATGTGACACCGCCCCATTGTCACTATATAAGTGACCGCACAGCGCGGCTCTGGCATTCCGGCCGGAGAGCTCGTCGAGTCAACATCTCCAGGAGAAGAAGAAGAAGAACAAGAAGAAGAACAAGAACGGAAGGCGGCGGCGGCGGCGACGGCGACGACAGCGGTGACAGAAGACCGGACCACCGCCTGTAAAAGAGCTACAAGAAGGCGCGGTGGCCCGGCAGAAGAACCGAAGAGGGGGACAAGACCCCCGAAGTCGGGAGAAGAGGCCGGCGGCGGGGAGGAAGAAAGCCGGACTCCTCCGCTAGTAAAAGAGCTACACACAGATAGCGGAGGAGTCCGGCGAGAAGACCCCCGAAGACGGAAGACCCCCCGGAGCTGTGCAATAAAATATTTTTTCCCTGTGTTGTGTTTTTTTTTGTACTTTATTTCACAGGTGAATGGGTAGGGGTACATTGTACCCCATACTCATTCACATAGGGTGGGGGGCCGGTATCCGGGGGCCCCCTTCTTAAAGGGGGCTCCCGGATTCCGATAAGCCCCCCGCCCGCAGACCCCGACAACCAACGGCCAGGGTTGTCGGGAAGAGGCCCTTGTCCTCATCAACATGGGGACAAGGTGCTTTGGGGTGGGGGGGCCGCGCGGCCCCCCCTTCCCCAAGGCACCCCCCCATGTTGAGGGCACGCGGCCTGGTACGGCTCAGGAGGGGGGGCGCGCTCGCTCGCCCCCCTTTCCTGGCCGGCCGGGTAGCGTGCTCGGACAAGGGTCTGGTGTGGACTTTGGGGGAACCCCCACGCCGATTTTTTTCGGCGTTGGGGTTCCCCTTTAAGCCCATTCCAGGCGGCGGAGCCCGCGACGTCTCCTTCGCGGGCCCCGCCTACCTATACACGCGCTCGAAATGGGCGGATTTGCCTCCTCCTTACGTGGTCCGTTCATTTCAAAAGTTGAGCGAACTGTTTGGCAAACAGTTTGCTGAAACAGTCCGCTCGTGTGTGGGCAAGTCCGCTCATGCAAATTTTGAGCGGACTGTTTGCCGAAACTGTTTGACGAACAAGGTTGGGCAAACAGTCCGCGCGTGTGTACGCGGCCTAATTGTTATTTCTGCAGTCAGTATTGTTAAATGCAGATTGCTAACCGCTTGATGTGTCATGCATAATTTACCATTTAGAACAATAAAACAAAATACTAAGCGTGTATAATATGGCAAAAATCAATACAACATTTACATGTCAGCAACCACCATATATCTGTGTCCATGGTAACGGCTTGGCAAACACATTTACAAGAGCATAGTAAGCCACAGTAGATTGTATCTGCCTGCCAACTTGAAGCCCCATACACATGGCCTGAATGTCGGGCGACATCGGCCGGTTTAATAAAAACCAGCTGACCTGTGTGTATGCCAGCTGGTCAACAGAAGTGGACCATTTGGCCGGCTTCTATTGGACAAGCAAGCTGGAAAACCAGCAGCTGACCCACTCTGGATCAGGCGCTCTCAGCCAACCTGCTGGGTTGAACTGAAAAAATTAATTGTGTGCATCAGGCAAGGCTTGACCTGAATTAGGCCAGTTCTACTAAGGCAGACATGTATGCCTCAGTACACTGCTTTCATGTTAATGTGATGTCCAGTAGGCTCCACCATGGTGCCTTGCTGAGCTCTAATGCAGGCCATACACGGTCGAATTTCGAACAAATTTTCTTTTCAAAATCAGAAAATTCGTTTTTTTTGTGATCCGATGATGCTACCATTGATTTTCGAAATTCGGCCGACCAAGCCTTCAATTTCACCTCATGTTGCTACAGAAAAGAATTTTCTTAGCTGGGAATCTTCTTTTCTCTTCGTAAATTTTCTTTTATCTCCGTACATTTTCTTTTATCTCCGTACATTTTATTTTCTTATTACGTTTCTCGCACGATTCTCCCATCATTGATTAGAAAATCGTTTGTTTTTCTAAAAATTTCCAACATGTCCGATTCCTCAAATTTTATTTCCGCACGAAAATCGGCTGTTGCTGCAGCCCACTAATGGTGCGAAATTCATACGACAATTCTTAGATATGATTTTCGAAAGAAAATTCTTTCGAAATTCGAACCGTGTATGGCCGGCATTAGCCTTTTACTTTTATTGTCCTGTCCCACTGTCAGTAAGGAGGGGTTATGCAATGAAAAGCAACAGACATGTAAAGGCACTGCATCTTTACTTGACTGTCACATTTAACACCAAGAGCTAGGCAGACCTCTGATATGAATATATCCTTCACACCTCAAATTATCAGCACTGCTGCAAATTGGCTTCGACCAACTTGACATGGATCTTTTTTATGGCTAAGTGCAATTTGCAATTTTTCCTGACAGGGTTAGGATTGAGTTCAGTTAGTTACCAAGGGTCATTCTAGGGATGTGTGGTACAGGAGAAGAGAGAGGGACTGAGGTAGGGAGGTTAGGGTAGATGTAAACCCTAACTGAATTACCTTAAAGGGTAATTTCACTGTTTTATAAAAAATGAAAGCAGCAGGAAGCAGCAGGAAGCTCTCACTATCTGATTTGGAGCTCTAACTCATTAAGAGTATTGGGTCAGTAACCAAACCAGTAGCCGATCAGCCGCTGCCATTATACTGCGGCAGGTTGGCTCTCCTGGGCAAATCGTCGTAGCTGTATGTCGGCCCTTTAAACAGCTATAGCAGGTGCGATGTCTGCCGGCCACATGAGATCGTGGGCACGAGAACCAGAATGGGGATGCCTAAACACACATCCCCATTCTATCAGGAGAGGAGAGACAGATCGTCTGTTCCTACAAGCTAGGAACAGGGATCTGGCTCCTCTTCTAGTCAGTCACACCCCCCATACAGTTAGAAACACTCACGAGGGAACACATTTAACCCCTTGAGTGCCCCTAGTGTTAACCCCTTCCCTACCAGTAACATTTACACAGTAATCAGTGGATTTTTATAGCACTGATGTGTCAAAATTGTCCGATCTGACCACCGCAATGTCGCAGTCCTGCTAAAAATCGCAGATTGCCACCATTACTAGTAAAAAAAAAAAAAAAAAAAATGTCATAAATCTATTCCCTATTTTGTAGACGCTATAACTTTTGTGCAAACCAATCAATATACACTTATCGCAAACATTTTTGGCCAAAAACTCTGAACTCTAAACTTAGGAAAAAATAGTTTTTTTTATATTTTTTTTTTGGGGGGGGGGGGGGGGGGGTATTTATTATAGCAAAATTGTCGCTCTTTTTTTGCTTATAACGCAAAAAATATAAACCGTAGAGGTGATCAAATACCCCCAAAAGAAAGCTCTATTTGTAGGAAAGAAAAGATGTCAATGTTGTTTGGGTACAGCGTCGCACAGCCGCACAATTGTCAGTTAAAGCAACGCAGCGTAATTTCGCAAAAAATGGCCTACGGGGCTGAAGTGTTTAAAGAACAGCGGGCAACCACCAGCAGTGCTGTACACCCTTATGAATTGGCGAGCATCAGCAGCACAGTACACTCGAATGATAGGCAGGGTATAAGGAGTGGGGTTTCACATCAGTCACAAAGGATTAGCGTCCATTCTAGTGTCCCAGAGGTGCTTTTTAAATCCCATATGGCTTTCCTCTTATTCAGTGGCACCTATAATCCCACCATTTACAGTGCAGACAAGTCCTCAGATAGTAATGGAAAATGTTATGGAAATTCATTTTTTAAATGTATCAATAATTTATTTATTAATAATACATTTTTTCGTTATTTATTAAATTTACCTTGGGACAAGTGCAATTTTTATGCGCAGTAATATAAAGGCAATAATCCAAATACATTTTCTGCCTATTCAATTCAATGGAAACCTGCCAAAGTTGAAAAAAATTTAATTTACTTTGGACACTGAATTTGGAATGCACAAAAAAAAAAAAAAAAGTCCACTCCTACTTATCTACACACCCTATTCACTACATGCCACTCTTTTCTCCATTCTTCGCAGGTCACACTATGTAATGATCACAAGGTTTCTACACTTCAATGATAATTCCAAATGCTCTCCTCAAAATCATCATGCTTATGACAAGCTGTACAAAATTCAGCCACTCATCAGTTTTTTTCACCAAAAATGTTTTGAAATGTATATTCCCAACAAAATTATTTCTGTAGATGAGTCCCTCATCCATTTTACCAGCAGGCTGGACATCAAACAGTATATCCATAGTAAATGGGCCAGATACGGGGTGAAGTTATACAAACTTTGTGAGAGGGCCCAGGATGTATAACTTCCAAGTTTACGAAGGAAAATGTAGCCCCCTAAATGCCCAACCTATATGGGGAGCAGTCTGAAAGTTGTTTGGGACCTTGTATCACCCCTATTCTATAAGGAGTACTACCTATACGTGGATACATTTTACATCAGACTGCCCCTTTTATGCCACATTTATCTTCAGCAAAATGTAACTTGTGGTACAGTGCAGGCAAACCTCTAGGGCTTCCCACAAAGATTGGTCATCTCAAAGCTGGACAAGGGGGAGTCAGCCAGTTTGCATAATGAAGAAATGTTTTTATGAAACAAAAAGAGAAAAGAAATGTTGTCCCTTAAAGAAATATGTGTACAGTATGGCCTTTCCTCCATCTACACAAACACCTTAGTGGAAATCCAGGTAAGGCATGGTCCAGTCCAAAAACCTGGCTGCATACATGACTGCAATCAGTTCATGGGAGGTGTAGATTATAATGACCATATGTTACAGCCCTATTTAGCCACCAGAAGATCAGTGCAAGATGGAGAGGAGATTGTAACATACCTATTTAATAAGAAGGCCCTGCAACTGAACACCTTTGTTCTGATGCAATGAGCATATTGAATGAAATACACTTCCCTTATATTATCCATCCTACCCAAACAGGCCATATACCCCAGAAAAAATAAGAAGAGAAGCTGTAAGGCATGACACCCAATACTGTTTCTCCCAATCCTCCACATAACCTGGCCTCTGAATAGGAGACCCCTGGTGCTACAATACCTCACTATGCTATTAGTGAATGTATGGTGAAAATATTTCTCATGAGACTAACTGCATTTTCCCTGTATCATACAGTATATCATGTGTACGGATCACTTGCCTGATTTCTCAGCCATGTTTCTGCCTGCCGCCTAAACTGACCCTGGCCTGGTGAGAGAGAGAAAGGGTAGGAGAGGGGGGTGAGAGAGAGAAGGGTAAGAGAGGGGTGATAAGGGGGTGAGAGAGAGTAGAGTGTGAGAGGGGTGAAAGAGAGAGGGAGAGAGAGAAGATCTGTGAGAGAGAAGGAGGGTGAGAGATTGGTGTGAGAGGGAAGAGTAAGAGAGGGGTGGGGGGGGGGGGATGAGAGAGGGAGTGAGAGAGAGGGGGGGTGGGTGAAAGAGAGGAGGTTGTTTAAGCGAGGTGGTGGGAGAAAGAGGGGGTGAGAAAGGGAGTAGTGTATAAGAGGGGGCTGAGAGATGGGAGTGCGAATTGCACCGCATTCCTGTTCAAGTCACATGTGATTCTTCAGCAGTGCGATTTGAGGCATTATTCTGTAAGATCGTACAGGACCTTTTTTTTGGCAGCACCAGAATCGGATCACATGGATGTTCACACCCATACAATCCAATTCTGCAAATCGCACTGCATTTTGTGAACCGATTTATAACCGGGGTATCATTATTGTAACATATACATCTGCAGCGGTTCACATGAATGGGGTGCAATTTGGATGTGGTGCCAAATATGCACAAGTGTGAACCGGCACTTACTGGAATATTCATTGCATTTTCACTGCTTTTCAGTGTCATGTAGAAAAACAGAGAAACCAATCACAAGACAGATCTGGAAACACTTTCAAACAGGTGATCTGAGTTCAGTTTAATGGCTGATAATAGGCTGCTATTAGCTAGTACATGACACACCATCATTGCTCTTTGAGCTAACTAAAAAAGCCTTTTAGGTCACCAAGACAGCATTAGTCTGGGGCTTATAGTCCCCCTTCCTTCCTAAATGCTCGTCGGCTCGCTTTTCAGTGTTGTGAAGCAGTCGGCTACGGAAGTGCTACTGTAGAATTATGAGGAATGTGCATGGTATTTACATGTTGGCAGTGGCGGCTAGTGATCAATATTTTTTAGGGGGGGGAAACAGACTAAAAGATTAAACTGTTAGTAATGCAGGATGGTATATAGCCATTTAACAGGTGATTAGGTATCATTACTGCTAGATAAACCTGTGCCCATCATATGCAGCCTCACTGTGCCCATCGTATGCAGCTTCACTGTGCCCATCGTATGCAGCCTCACTATGCCCATCGATTTCAGCCGAGTGTGCCCATCATATGTAGCCTCACTGTGCCCATCACAGTAGGCAAATCACATCCACATTTCAAGTAAAAGAAAATAAAACCACTTAAGGTGTTCTCATCAGAGCCCCCTTTTACATCAGATGTTCCAATCAGAGCCCCCTTTACAGCAGGGGTCACCATCAGCATCCCTTTATACATCAGGTGTCCTCATCAGAGCCCCCCTATACATCAGGTGTCCCAATCAGAGTCCCCCTTTACAGCAGGTGCCCCCCTTTACATCAGGTGTCCCTATCAGAGTCCACCTTTATCACAGGTATCCCCATCAGCATTCCCCTATAAATCAAGTGTCCTCATCAGAGTCCTCCTTAACTTCAGATGTCCCCATCAGTTAGTCCGCATACACAATATTGACCAGACAGCATGTAGGCGGTTTCCCAGTTTCACAGCCCTGGACCACTTCCACCCAGAGACACACAGCCAACGTCTCCATGAGGCTTATGGAGGCTCCAGCTGCAGCTAACACATGGCACTCGTGGATCCCTCAATAGAGACTTTCCGGCGGTCCTCCTGTGCTCCTGTGACCAGGGCCGCTGTTAGAAATCATGGGGCCCCATACAGCCTACCTGACGGGGCCCCATTGACCCCGCCCACAACCCATCCTGGCTCCGCCCATAACCCCACCCTTGCCTCCACGCTGTCAGGGCAGGAGGCAGGAGCTGGAACATTTAACATTTACAGCGCCCCACCAATCATAACTGCATCTGAATGGGAGAGATGTCATGACTAAGGGAGATGCCCATTTCGTGAGGCTCCCCAAACAACACAATACCCCCTCTTAACGAAAATAGCTTATAAATTGACCAGACGACACATTCTCTTCTTTTGGAGTCGAATGGCCATAGCAGCCTTCTTTTTATTATTATCAACATATGAAAATACAAAAATCTTATAAAAAACATAACTTAATGCATATAAATACATTTTACAACAAAAACATTATAAACCAAATATATAAATAACCCAGTATTACACATTTTGATCTAGAGGTCTTTGAAGGTAAATTATCATTTTCAACCAACTAGTTGTATCGGTACACCCATGAACAGGCCCCCCGCCGCGTATTACGAAAGCTCGGGGACAAAAAACCATCAACTTCCTTCCAGATACAACCTTCTGCACCATCTTTACCATTTAAGGGAATGGACACCCATATCTCCATATGAGCCCAACTCCCCTAGACCTCCATTATTTTTTAGCACCACCTTCAAAGACCCCATAGACCCAATGCTGCTACGACAAAATAAAGCAACCATTCTAACAAGCCCACCACCGTTAAGAAAAAGACCTCCCAATGGAAAACAAAAATTGCCCCAAGACCAAACCCACCTGTACTCATAACCACAATAAGGGGAGGGAGGGTGGGAAACAGCTCCTTCACTATCACTAAAATGGCGCTGACTGTTCGCGCGTGCGCGCAAGCTCCGCCCACCCCGACGCACGTCGTCACGTCACAGCGTACTCACCTTGCTTCCGCCGCCTCACGTCTGCCTCCCCTCGTCATGCCGGGCCCTCCCCCTAGTGCCTGTGTCCGGGCCGTTCCTTGACTAAGGGAGATGCCTATTTCGTGAGGCTCCCCAAACAACACAATACCCCCTCTTAACGAAAATAGCTTATAAATTGACCAGACGACACATTCTCTTCTTTTGGAGTCGAATGGCCATAGCAGCCTTCTTTTTATTATTATCAACATATGAAAATACAAAAATCTTATAAAAAACATAACTTAATGCATATAAATACATTTTACAACAAAAACATTATAAACCAAATATATAAATAACCCAGTATTACACATTTTGATCTAGAGGTCTTTGAAGGTAAATTATCATTTTCAACCAACTAGTTGTATCGGTACACCCATGAACAGGCCCCCCGCCGCGTATTACGAAAGCTCGGGGACAAAAAACCATCAACTTCCTTCCAGATACAACCTTCTGCACCATCTTTACCATTTAAGGGAATGGACACCCATATCTCCATATGAGCCCAACTCCCCTAGACCTCCATTATTTTTTAGCACCACCTTCAAAGACCCCATAGACCCAATGCCACAGCACGCGCACGTGAAAACCTTACGTGCGTGTCGCCCTCCACATCCTAAACGCCCGCTGAATGCCATCCTGCAAACCCAGCTGCCAAAGATCAATCCCGATGGCATTCAGGTGTACACCATCTGTACGCAAAAAACGCCAAGTCTCCACCTCCAAATCCCGGTGACGAACCGCCAAACCCCCGTTCCGCGCAAAGAACTTGGCCACCGCTTTGTTCACCTTAACCCGAGCTCTGTTCAGGCCCGCAACAGAGCGAGCCAAGCGCCAAGCAGTCCTGGCCACAATGTCAGACCATACAAAAATAGTGTCTGGAAAAGAAGATTGCAGCCGTAATAGATCAAATTTGATGTCCCGCACCAACTCCCGCGCGCAGCGCAAACCCAGATCGTTACCCCCAACATGCAAAAGAACCACATCAGGGGGACGGTCCAACCGTGCGTACCGGTGCATTTCGGGCACAACCCTGGACCACAACATACCCGGGACTCCCAACCAGCGCACCGTGTCCTCCTCCCTGGACAAACCCAACAGCCTGCCATCTCTTCTGACATCCGCCCTCCTGGCACCCCAATAGACGTAAGAATGTCCCATGATCCAAACCAGGCAGGAGTCTGAATCTGCAAGAAAAAAGAAAAAACACAGAAATAGGACGGGGGAGGAGGGGGAGGGGGGGGGGAATGTCACACGGCAGCTCCCACCCGCTACAACATAAACAGAAAAGGAAGAGACAAAAGGAAGGAAAAACCAGGTGAAAAAATGCACAACCGGAAAGCACCTCCTACCCCCGCGCCCGACCGTACGTAAGATTTTACAACAAATGGGGGCGCACATATAATTTAAACCGCGCTGACTCCCAGCGACCGATTTTCTGAACCACCCTGTCATCCAGACCCCACCGAACCGCCTCTGTAGCTGCCCCGATACGGAACGAATGAGAAGAGTAATTCGCGGCCGGCAATCCCGCAGCCGCCAAGCATTTCTTGAACACCGCCTGAAACTGAAATCGGGACACAGCAGAGCCATCCCCGTGCTGGAAGAAAAACCCCCCCAACCGGAGGCCTGAGCCGACAAAATTCCCCCACAGCCGCCACCGGACACAAGGGAGAACCCGGAATCGACCTCAGCTCCACCCAGGCCCCCTTGCCCAATTGATCGGTCTTTGACCTCTTCAAGAACACCCTCAGCGTGTCGTCACGCACCAACACATCCCCCGCATCCAGACCACCTACCCCCTTCTTGCTCCTACTCACCAACTCGCCCACCCGAAAGGCCCCGAAAAAGGCCAGTACAAAGACAGCCCGAAACAAAACCCTCTCAAACTGCGAAAAACAAACGACCCCCAACTGCGCCACCACCTCCCCTAAAATCCGAAAAGAAACCGGGCGCCTCCTGTCAGCTGCCGTGCGACCCGAGCGATAGCCACGCATGGCGCGCCGGACCATGAAAGCCTTAGTAGCATCCCGCTGACCCGCCAACTGGAACATGAAGGCCAAAGCGGCCAATTTTTTGGACATATGGGATGCCGACACCCCACTCTCGAAATTCCTACCCACAAAATACAGCAGCACATGAACCCTGTCCTCATCGAGAGCACAGTCCCCCACTTCCCGCATCAGGGAACCCCATTCCAGCCAAACCTTGCTGTACGCCCTCCAAGTAGCCTCGGAAACCGATCTGCGAATCAACATCTGGGCTGTGGCAACACGATGTCCCCTAACCAATCCGGGCAAGGAATCCCGCTCACCTCCGCATCCGGAGCCAATTGACGAAATCTGTCCCACTGGAAACGAGACAACGCATCAGCCACTGAATTATCAACCCCCGGAACATGTACAGCAGTCACAAAACAATTAATGCATAAACACCTTAGAACCAAGTGTCGCAACAAGCGCACCACCGGAGGGGAGGAGGCCGTGTTATTATTAATGGCCTGCACCACCCCCATATTGTCACAATGAAAACGCACGCGGCGGTCCCGGAACTCCTCACCCCACAGCTCAACCGCCAGCACGATGGGAAACAATTCCAACACCGCCAAGTTGCGAGTCAAACCATCCACCCTCCAAGCCTCCGGCCACTCACCCGCACTCCACTGACCCCGATAAAAAGCCCCGAAGCCGCACGAACCAGCCGCATCGGTGAACAATTCCATATCAAAATTCGACACCACCTGCCCCAACCAGAGAAAGCGGCCATTATACGTCGCAAGGAAGGAGTCCCACACCCTCAAATCTGCCCTATGCTCCCGCCCCAACCGAACAAAATGATGCGGCGCCTTAACACCGGCCGTGGCCGCCGCCAAGCGCCTGCAAAAAACACGCCCCATCGGCATGATGCGGCAAGCAAAATTCAACTTCCCGAGAAGGGATTGCAAATCCCGCAGCTGCATTTTCTTCACCCTCACCGCCCCCGCAACCTCCAACTGCAGACCTTCCAGTTTGTCCAAAGGCAAACGGCACTCCATCCTCACTGTATCAATAACTATCCCCAAAAAACGCAGCTCCGTGGCCGGACCCTCAGTCTTATCGGGAGCCAACGGTACCCCGAAAACATCGAAAAGCTGCTGAACCGTCGCCAACAGGGAAGCACAGACCAGGCTATCTGCCGGCCCTATACACAAAAAATCGTCCAAGTAATGGATGACGGATGGCAAGCCTGCGACATCCCGGACCGCCCATTCCAAAAACGAGCTGAACTGCTCGAACAAAGAACAAGAAATAGCGCACCCCATGGGCAAACATAAGTCAACAAAAAACTGACCCTGCCACCGACAACCCAACAAACGGCAGCAGCTGGGATGAACCGGCAAAAGGCGAAAGGCCGACTCAACATCCGTCTTCGCCAGCAACGCTCCCTTGCCAAAACGTTGGACCCAAGCGACCGCCGTGTCAAAAGAAGTATACGACACCGTGCAAAGGCCCGGATCAATGGAGTCATTGACCGACCCCCCGCGCGGGTAAGACAAATGGTGAATGAGCCGAAATTTGTTCGGCTCCTTCTTTGGAACCACACCCAACGGTGAAATAACAAGATCAGGAAGCGGCGGCCGCCCAAAGGGGCCAGCCATGCGCCCCAAAGCAACTTCCTTTAGCAACTTCTCAGTCACAACACCAGCCTGTTCCCTTGCCGACCTCAAATTATCCGCCACCGGCGGGACCACCCGGAGTTGACAGTTCAACCGAAAGCCTTCGGTAAACCCCAACTCCAGCAACTGTGCCGCAGCCCGATCAGGGTAGCGCCTTAGGAAGGGAACCATCCTTCCTACCCTCACCGGCGACCTCCCTTTTTCCAGAATCACCCCCTCTCCCGCGACCCTGCTTGAAACACCTAGACTGCGGGTGGGAGCCCCCGCAGGAGGAACACTCATGTCGGAACCGACACTTAGCCCCGAATTTGCAGGAACCTGCATTAAACTGGCAGCAGAAACCCAGGCGATTGCCGGCCGGTTGTCCGGCAGTTGCCTGACCACCGGCCCCCCCCTGAAAGGGAGACAACACACTGCGCGGAGACGACATTAACTTCATCCACAAACTAATGTCCTTGTGATCCCATCGCAAGGACGGACGCACCGCCTTCCTCTGCCTGAATTGCTCATCATAGCGCAACCAAGCGGTACCCCCATAAACTCTCTGGGCCTCCCCGATGGAATTGAGATAGCAAAAAAGGGGGGAGCAGTTTTCCGGCTCCTTTTCACCGATAACACTCGCCAATATCGCAAACGCCTGCAGCCAATTAGCAAACGTACGCGGAATCAGACGGTACCGCCGCTTCTCCTCCTCTTCCTTCTTGCTCTCGTCGGGCTTAACTTTATCCAAGTTAAACTTCTCCAAAGGCAATAAGGAGAAAATCTCGACATACTCCCCTTTCCAAATGCGGTCTTTCACTTCAGTCTTCAAGTGAGCGCCCAAAGGCCCCTCAAAACAGACGTAGACCTCGCATTTCGCGGCGTCCGCCAGGCGCACACCGTCGGCACCAACAACCGCCTTCCCACTCGCCGCGACCTCCCCGACAGGCGCTGGTGTCACCGGCACAGCCGACGAGGACGCAGACGCAGCCCCAGAAGCGGCCACCCCTGCCGCCGCAGTGCCCACAGCGGCCCCCATCGCCACAGCCTGGCCCAACCCCGCCCCCTGCGCCGCAGAGGTACGAGCAGCAGCCCACGCCGCCACCGGAGCAGCGTCAGCCGCAGGCAGCGCACCAGCCTCGCACCGTGCCAGAACCTCCCGCAGGCCCGCCAGCAAAGTCTGAATCATCCCCCCATCAAGGGGCCCCGCAGTCCCAGGGGATACGGCACCAATACCAGAACCTGCCCCGCCAGCGCCCACCCCCCGCACTACAGGTGCGTCCACAACCCGAAAACCACCCACAGAAACCCCCTTATCTAGCACAGGACAGGGAGAAGAGAGAGCAGAAGAAGAAACCTTACCTGGCTGTCGGTGCCCCAACGGACATCCAGCCGTACGTCCCGTTCCCTGCGACATCTCCGGCACCTCGTCCTCGTCCCGCTCGACCAATTCGCCCTCCGACAGGCTGTCTTGGGAACTCCCGGCCTCCCTCAGATCCTCCTCCGCAGGCCGCCGCTCTGGATCCTCAACGGCCGCCGGGCGCTCAGCAGAGACGACCTCACTGCGCGCCGTACCGAACCGCGCCACACGCTCGGGATCAACGCCACGCTGAGCCCTGGGCCGGGCAGGTGAAGCCCGCCTGGCCGCTTCTCTGGACCGTACCTCGGCTAGGTCCCTACGACTACGCGGCCGCGTCCCCTCAGGCCTCCTCCTCCCTCTCTCCGCCGGAATACAGGCCCTGGCCGTTCCGAGAGCGTGGCCATCACCCGCCGAGGCACCTCTCCCCCGCCGAGCCGCCCCCGGGCCAGGTCGGTGACCCGCCGAGACAGCCGCCTCCCGTCCACCATCAGCCGCAGGATAAAGGGGTGCAGGCCCGTCGTCCTCTGGACCACCACGCGTCCGGCGCCTCTGGGGGGTCCGACCAGCCGCCGAGCAAGCCCCAGGATGCCTCCGCTTGGCCGGCGGGGTCTGCAGGGCCTGATCCTGGCTCCCAACCCCATCCCTCACGCTGGCTGCCTCCGGGCTGTATCGCTCTGGAGGCCTGGACCTCCGAGCACGTGTCCTAGGTGGGGGAGGGGGGCCGGCGGGCACACTAGCAGAGGCCTGGCTGGGTGCCTGTAGTAGGCCGTCAACTGAGGCCTGCAGCCAGCCAGCACCCCGCACCGCGGCCTCCTCCCGGAGCCTTAGAAACAGGGCCTCAATATCCCCCATAGTCCCGTAGCCACCGTACGCCGAAATAAAAGGGGGGGGAAGGGGGGTGAACACAGTCGGATGCGCCGGAGCTCCGGAACAGCTCCTTCACTATCACTAAAATGGCGCCGACTGTTCGCGCGTGCGCGCAAGCTCCGCCCACCCCGACGCACGTCGTCACGTCACAGCGTACTCACCTTGCTTCCGCCGCCTCACGTCTGCCTCCCCTCGTCATGCCGGGCCCTCCCCCTAGTGCCTGTGTCCGGGCCGTTCCTGTGTTTTAACATCTGTGCCCATTCAGTTTGTGTCTTCATACGGAGCTTTCAATCAGGTCTGCATGAAAAAGGACCTAATTGCAAAGCTTGGGTGGAAGGTTATGAAAGGAGAGTGGTTTGGGGGTGGTAAAAATGCAGCTTGGCTATGTATTTTTACTGTCCCTTCCCCCATCACATGTGTAAAAGTAGCATCTCACTATGTGCACATGGTCATTATCATTATGATGATCAGTGCACAGCAGGTGCTGTGTGGCTCTGTCAGTGTAACATGACTGTGTGATGCTGACTTTGTTATGGCTGTGCTGAGTTATAGTCTGTAACACACAGTACAGTCATATATCAGGAAAGTCAGCACCACACAGTCATGTTACACTGACAGAGCCATACAGCACCTACTGTGCTCTGATCATCATAATGATAATAACCATGAGCACACAGAGTCTAGGGACTGCACATGCTACAATAGTGTGACCTGTCAGTGTGTGTGTGTGTGTGTGCAGGGGACTGCTTGCCTGTGCACCACTGCCATTTCCCAGATTACTCCTGCTGCTCTGTCTGTCTCAGCCGTCCCAGTGATAAGTCCCTCAAGCTGCAGCACTTACTGGATGAAGGGAGCCGTATAACAGTAATATCCATCCGCCGGAGAGGCATACAGTGAGCAGGAAGAACTTTAGTTTGTGCAGGTATACTGAGAACAGCATGCGGCACAGCATTGTATCCCTGCACCCGAAAATAGAAAAAAAGTCCCTCTTCTGCTTTCACCTCCTGGGCCCCTCTGGTAACCTGATGGGGTCCAGGAAATGAATATATATTCCTTATATATGTTAGTAATCAAGTGGGTGCAGGTTAATATAGTTATTTCGTTTTTTTTTTTTTTTTTTTTTTTTTTAGCTAGAAGTTAAAAGCTGCTCGGGCCCCCCCTGCTGGCCGGGCCCGGTACAACAGGGCTGGTTGTACTGCCCTATCAGCGGCCCTGCCTGTGACACTGCACGTGGAAGCTCCCATCCACTTTAGCACTCTGCAAGTACTCCAACATTTTTCACGCAAGTTTTTAGTGTTGTTTTATAATTATATACTGAATGAATTCCTAAACTGTTTAAAGGATTGGCTTGGCACTTATCTCTCCTCCTTTTGCTTTCCCCATCAGAGTCCCTCTTTACATCAGATGTCCCCATCAGAGTCCTCCATTACATTAGGTGTCCCCATCAGAGTCCTCCTTTTGCATCAGATGTTACAATCAGAGCCCCCTTTACATCAGGTGTCCCCATCAGAGTCCCACTTTACATCAGATGTTCCCATCAGAGTCCTCCTTTACATCAGATGTCCCCATCAGAGTCCCCCTTTACATTAGATGTCCCATCAGAGTCCTCCTTTACATTAGATGCCCCTATCAGAGTCCTCCTTTAGATTAGATGTCCCCATCAGAGTCCCCCTTTACACTAGATGTCACCATCAGAGTCCCTCTTTACATTAGATGTCCCCATCAGAGTCCACCTTTACATTATATGTCCCTCCCCGTACTCACAGCTCACACACAAGTCACCTGTAATCCACCCTCGGACCTGTGGGGATGAGCCTGAGAAACTGGAAGGTACAGGACCCGTCAATCACACACCTCAGCAGGGAACAATGATAGAAGGAGTGTTCAGGGAGCAGAGCTCAGCACCCCGAGGACTTTCTAAAGGAAGCCAATAGAGTTTCTTGTTTGCAATCACATGATTGCAAACACACCATGATTCCCATAGCAGCTGTGTGTCCAGTGCCCTGCACACACTTAAAGTGCCATTCTTTTATTTATTTATTTATTTTCTTTGGTCGATGATTGCAGAACGTTATGCTTCCCATACACCTGTGTGTCTGGCATCCCGCACACACTTAAAGGGCCAGTATCTTTAAAAAAATAATACTTTTTTTGTATGATAAGTAGCTTTGGGTTGGGGGGGCACCACTGCATGTTGGTGAGAGCTGGCTCCATACTGTCTTCATCAGGCATGTGATAAGACATGCCTGACAAAGGGGTCCTGCGTAGCTCCGAAATGTTGCACTACATAGTTTTGTGATGTGATCTTTCTTGAATGAAAAAAAGTTTGGATGAAATTGATGATCCTTGGTGTGCTGGCGAATATCTACATATAGTACAGATTCCAGTATCCAGCTGGTGGTCGCTACAGCATTCAGTACCTTAAAAGTTCATTCCAGGAATGTTTGTGGTTTGAATATGGACTGTGGGTGTGACATCAGGAGTCTAAACAGACCTCTGATGTTTCATCTTTGAAACAGAGAAATTAGATTGAGGACACAGCCCACACAGCCTCAGCTGCACAGAATGAATGGACAGAAATAGCTCCATACAGAGCTTCCTGTTCATTCACAAACTGAAGCATAGGAAACACAGTTTACTATGCCTCAGTTATAAATGAACTGGGTCAGTGATCCCTGCGGATCACTGACTCTATTCATTAAGACAAGGGAGGAGCCGGTAAATTACACATCTACTGGCTTCTTCCCCACTCTCCATCCAGAAAGCATCCCCGCAGCAGCCAGGAATGAGAGGGGAGGAGGGAACCTGGCAACACCGTGGGGGATGGGGGGGCAAAGAGTGCACTGGAGCTTGGGGCAGCAGGTGGTGGATAGCAGGGGGGTGCGGTGTATAGAGGAACTGTTCCCCTTCATTTTCCTCCTGCAACAGCTATCCAGGTGTGCAGGGGGCTCCACGGGAACCCTGGGGCATGCAATTGTGACCTCTGCAACTCCTGTACATATGCCTCTGCTGTTGGGATGAGTGACAGTGTTGGGGGGGGGGGGGGTGAGGGACCATGCTGGGGGGGATGGGATGAGTGGGATTTCTCGGGGGGGGGGGGGGATGAGTGTCAGTGCTGGGGAGGTGGGATGAGTGTCAGTGCTGGGGGGGTGGGATCAGTGTCAGTGCTGGGGGGGTGGGATCAGTGTCAGTGTTGGGGGGGGTGGGATCAGTGTCAGTGCTGGGGGGGATGAGTGACAGTGGTGGGGGGATGAGTGGCTGCGGTGGGGGGGAGGGATGAGTGACAGTGGTGGGGGGGTGGGATGGAATCAGCAGTGGTGGTGGTGGGGTCTGGGTTCATTGGCAGCACTGGGTGCTGGGATCAGAAACACTTACTTGCTGTCAGTGTCCGCTCGGTTTCCCCTGCATTGCTCCGTGTCTCTCTCGGCTCCCTCCACTGTCTCTTCTTACATCTGTCACACAGCGCTGTGACCTCCTCCCCCATCACTGTACTGGGTCAGCTGGCACTTTTATAGATTCAGCTCCCCAACTGCAAGCCCCATCATCAACTTGTGGCTGCAAATGGAATGGGTAGACCCGGCGGAGAGACAGTGTGGGCGGTCCGCTGTACTGTGCAGCGAGTGTCCCTATTCTGACCTGAGCGGAAGGAATGCCTGGTGCAAACAATAATGACCCTTCTCTAATTAGGCAAGAATAATGGGTCTTAATTATGAAAATAAATTAAAAGGCCATCAATTAATGTCCAAATCGAGTATCAGTGGTCCATGGAGATGTGTAAAGGTTCATATAGGGCAGTGGTCTCCAAACTGAGGCCTGGGGGCCAGATGTGGACCTTTGTTTGCCTGTTACTGGCCCTTGAGGCACTATCTCACCAACTAACGCCAGTGATGAGGCATCCAATCCCCCTACTGGCACCATTTTTCTCATTAAAACCGCTGATGCTGGGGCATTTTCTACAACCACTAGCCACAGTCTGGCCCCCCTAAAGCCTGAAGGACAGTAAACTGGCCCTTTGCTTAGAAAGTTTGGAGACCCCTGGTATAGGGATTCATACTTGAGCAGCGATTGCAGTATCTCCTGCAGGTACGGTAGGGTTGCCACCTTTTCTTTAAGCCAAACCCAAACACTTTACTGGCGCACAGCATTTTTTTTAATAAACACTATAGACAATATGATTGTAAAATACCTTTTTGTTTTATTAAAAAAAAAAATCTTGATGGTATTTTGCTATTGTGAGTTCTGTTTCTCCTTGATGTGCTTATATGGACTTCAATCTGTGAGATCTGTTTGCATTGTCTGTGATCCGTAGACTAGAACATTTGGCCAATGGATAGATGCTGAAGTGCTAGTTAACCTTCTGATTCAGGGGGTCAAAATTTTGGGGTTGCTGCTGTCTTTAGGTATGAGGCATGGAAGAAGAATTTATTAACTTAAATATATTTTCACATGAATGGACTTATTGCACAGTCGGTGTTTACATAAATTTTTTGTATACTCTTTATTTGTTTTCTCACATACAAATCATCATGTGTATATTACATTTACATTCATTATTTTAGTACCCATGTTCATGTACCCCCCCCTCCCAAAAAAAAAAAAAAAAAAAAAAAAAAAAAAAAAAAGAGAAAAGAGAGGGGGATGCAAAGCCCCCAGTCCCCCGTTTCACTCCCCTCGTTCCTCTCCTTCCCTACTCAACCATATGTGTTACTCTTTTTCCAAATATGCTCCCCATTGTTGCCATTTGCTTGCATGTTTTTGGCCTATGTCCCCAAGTCTTTGTATGGATTCCTCCATTACCCTTATATGTTCAACTTTCCGGGTCCACTCTAAAACTGTCGGTACTTGCACAGACTTCCAATGACACGGAATCAGGGATTTGGCCACATTCAATAAGACTGGGGTCAATGTGCTTCTGTATTGCCCGATCCCTTTCTTTGTATCATGGAACAGGCATTCCCATGGAGAGTTTCCCACCGTTTCCCCTGTCACTAAAAATATCAATTCTCTTATTTGTTCCCAAAAAGGGGTTATTTTGGGGCACTCCCACCATATATGCTTAAAAGAACCTAGTCCCCCACATTCCCTCCAGCATAGCTTCTGATTATCCTCACTGAACCTCTGTAGTCTCTGTGGCGTCAAGTGCCACCTCGCTATTAATTTAAATGACATTTCGATCGTCTGCATATCTTTTGCCAGGGCGTGCGTCATTTTAATTATTTTGCTCCTCTGCTCCTGACTTCTCAAGGGCCCTATTTCTTCCTCCCATTTCCTTAAGTAGTCTGGGAGCTCCACGTCTCCTTCTTGCTTTAATATTTTATATATTTTAGAGATCCTTTTCTGTAAACATTGTGGTTCTTTAAATAATTTTTCAAGTGGGTAAAGTTGTGTCTTTCCTCTTAATGGTTGTGGTAACCTTTGTATGAAGTGCACCATTTGCGTGTATCTCCAATAGTCGAGTGGCTTACGCCCCCATTCTTGTGAAATTTCCCTAAAAGTGCTTATCCTATTCCCTTTCATTACTTCTAAAAGTGTTATGTCTTCCCTTTTTGCCCACCTACTAAAGTATAAGCGTTCTTCTTTCCCTGGGGGGAAGTAATTTGTGTCCAAGAGTGACATTAAAGGTGAATTGAAGTGCCATTTGTGTCTTTTATTTATTTTATCCCAAATTTTTAACGTATGCCTAGTTAAAGTGCAAGTGCTCGTCCCTAAATCCCTATATTGAGAAGGGATCCATATCATTTTAGCTAACTCTGTGTTGCTTAGTGTAACTTCCAAATCTACCCAACTCTTCCCTTGTTTGTTATGACGCCAGTCCGCTACCCTTGAAATTATTATCGCCTCATAGTATTTAGTGAGATCCGGTAGAGCTACCCCACCCCTCTCTTTCTCCTTCACCAAGATATTATAAGCTATTCTCGGCCTCTTTCGAGCCCATATAAACGATAAAATCATTGATTTAACCTTTCCCAGGTAGCTTACGGGCAAGGGGATAGGGATCATTTGAAGCGTGTACATTACTAATGGTAGTATAAATGTCTTTATTGTATTTATCCTCCCCATCCACGTGAGGGCTTTATGTCTCATTTTATTTAACTTATCCTTGATATTGTTCAATAAAGGTAGATAGTTCGCCCCGTAGAGATTGTCCATTTGTGTCGTCAATTTTATACCCAGGTAGGATAACTCTCCTTTGCACCATTTAAATGGTAGCTGGGAGCTTAACGCTGTCTGTTCGGCCTGCGTTAAGTTTATATTTAAAATTTCCGACTTGGTCGCATTTATTTTAAAGTTTGAGAAGTGGCCAAACTTTTCGAACTCTTTAAGGAGGGGTGGGATTGTTGTGATTGGGTTAACCATGTATACCAGTACATCATCCGCAAATGCAGAGATTTTATATTCCCTCCCACCGACCCGGAGGCCCCGTATGTCCTGGTTCCTCCTTATTGCAACCAGTAGTGGTTCCAAAGCAATCACAAACATGATCGGTGAAAGGGGGCATCCCTGCCTAGTCCCATTAAACAATTGTAGGGGGCTAGACAGGGATCCGTTTACTCTGATTCTCGCTGTGGGTTGCCAGTATAGGGATTTAATCCATCTCAGCATCTTTTCTCCTAGTCCTAGATGTTCTAATACCCTGTCCATAAACTCCCACTCCACTCTGTCGAAGGCCTTTTCGGCATCTACTGACAGCAGTACTGTGGGAGTTTTTCGCCTGCTCGCTTCCTGAATTAATGCTATGGACTTTATGGAATTGTCTCTCCCTTCTCGCCCCTGGACAAACCCCACCTGATCCGGGTGGATCCAATCCGGGAGGAGGGTTTTTAGTCTTTCTGCAAGTATTTTCGAAAAGATTTTTATGTCCGTGTTTAATAGGGAGATCGGTCGGTAACTCTCTACGGCTGCTGGGTCCTTCCCCTCTTTCAAAATCAAGGTTATATGTGCGCACAGGGCTTCCTCCCTAAACCTCTCTCCTACTCCCACTGCATTGAAATAGTCGCAGAGTTTTGGGATTAGGAACTTCTGAAACTTCTTATAGTAGAAAATCGAGTATCCGTCGGGACCTGGACTCCCCCCGAGTGCTGTATTATTAATTACTCTACTCACTTCCTCCGGTGTTATCGGAGATTCTAATATCTGCATCTCCTCTTTTACTCCTCTGGGGAAGTCCATGTCCCGAAGACATTCCTCTATTCTTCCTTTCCTCCTCTCCTTATCTCCCCCTTTCCCTCTTATGTTGTACAACTCACTATAGTACCTATGGAAATTTTCTGCAATTTTTGGAGTGGAATATTGGGACTCTCCTCTTTTATCTTTAATCATTGAAATATGGGTCCTATTCTTATGGTCCTTGACTCTTTTTGCTATCCATTTTCCCGACCAATTCCCCCATTGATATCTCTCTCTGTTTATTTTATGGAATACCGATTCCCTTTCTTGTTCCAGAATTTTTTCCAGATCTCTTTTTTTTTTCCCTCAACTCCTTTCTCTCCCTTAGTCCCTTTGGTCTAGTGTCCTGTTCTAGTTTATTAATCTCCCTGTAAAGGTAAGTTTTTTGTTGTTCCCTTTCCTTTTTCTTCCATGCTCCAATCCCAATCAAGACCCCTCTAATAACTACTTTGTGTGTTTCCCAAAGGGTAGCTCTCGTTATACCCGATGTGTCGTTTAATTCATAGAAACTAATCAGTTCCTGTTCTATCTTGGCTGAGACTTCCGGGTCATGTAAAAGAGAATTATTTAATTTCCACGTCCTCCCTGCTCCACTCTCTCCCTGTACTTCCAACTGAATTACTACTGGGGCGTGGTCGGAGAGGGTGATTGCTTTAATTTCTGCTTTTTTCAGATTTGGGATTAGTTGATGATCAAGTAGAATATAATCTAATCTTGCGAAGGAGTTATGTGGAGCTGAATAATGGGTATAGTCTCTATCTTTTGGGTGGAAAATTCTCCATGTGTCTATAATCTGTGCATTGGCTAAGGTGCTTTTTAAAGATCTGTATCTCCCCTCAGCCGCCCTACTACCACCCCCCGAGTTGTCCATCTTAGGATTTAGGGTCCAATTCAGGTCTCCTGCTATGATTACTTTACCCACTTTGAAACCCTCCAGCGTCTCAAGAACAGTCTTTAAGAATCTGTCTGGGTTTCTGTTGGGTGCGTATACATTCACTATAGTACATTTCAAATCAAACAATTTGCCCCTGAGAAACAAATATCTACCCTCCGGATCAGCCAGTCGCTCCTCTATTTCAAATCTGGTTGTTCTGTCGAACCCCGTAGCTACGCCTCTGGAATGGGCTGAGGGTGCGTCCCCGTAAAACCATAATGGAAATTGAAATGATGCCAGCTTTACAGGGGATTCATTAGTAATAAATGTCTCTTGAAGGCAGACCACATTCCCCCCTATTAATTGGAGTTCTTTATCTATCTTAAATCTTTTTTCTTTTATATTTAATCCCCTTACGTTGTATGATATTATATTAATTGCAACCATCGAGTATTTGCAGTGTGTGTCGGAGTCTCACATAGGCTGATCCGGGGGCACAGCCCCTTTGAAACACCGGGGGGTAAACCTTTGGGGGAAAAAAAAAAAAAAAAAAAAAAAAAAAAACTGGGGGGGACTCTAACCCCAAACCAACAAATCCCTCCCTCCCCCCTCTCTCCTCCCTCCTCCCCTCTCTTCCCTCCCCCTCTCCGCAACAATGCCCCTGACAAGGGTGGTCGGAGTTCCCCCCACATTTTGTTGTTCATATGGGTTAGATACCTTACTAGAAGGAACCTTCTTTTACCCATATATACCCAAGGGCTCCCACCAGAGACTCCCCGAAACCCTCCTCCCTCCTACCCTCCCTTTACCCTCCCAACTCTACCATCCTCTCGCTTCCCCCTTCACGCCCTCTTTAAGTTTTTACTGTACTCTAGGCTCGACTCCTCTCGTTCCTCTCCATCTAGGGATCCTTGGGGTGCGTACTGTTTTTTCTTCCACCTCCCACCCCGGTAACCGGGGAGGGGGGATATCCAACCTTTCGCAGAACCCCTGTAGATCTTCGGGGAATCGTAGGACTGCGGAGCGGCCGTCTTTTTTCCCAATTAAACACGCGGGAAATCCCCACTGATAGGGTATGCCCAAGGCCATCATCTGTTGTGTGAGGGGCTTCAACAGCCTCCTTCTCACTAATGTTTCTACGGCAAGGTCCGGGAAGACCTGCAGTTCTACCCCCTCGAAGATCAATCCTGCTGCTGTTCTCAATTTCTCCATAATGAGTCCCCTCTCCTCTACGTAGTGAAACCTCACTATTACATCTCTGGGTTGCTCTTCCCTTAACCCTGTCCGTTTTGCTATCCTATGAGCTCTGTCTATCCTAAGGGTGTCCCCAGGGTCTCTACCTAGTAGGGGGTTAAATACCTGCTTTATTATACTGCCCAAATCCTTGTTGCTATGTTTTTCTGGGAGGCCCTTGATGCGCACATTTTTCCTTCTCCCCCGGTTATCCTGGTCCTCCAATTTATATTGGAGGCTCCTATTCGCTAACTGAAGGGATGTAATTTGTTCTGATATCTCATCTAATCTTTGGTCCTGGTTGTCTAATCTCCCCTCTATCTCTTCCACCCTCCCAAGTACTAAACCTATGTCTGACCTTACTCCTGCTATTTCCACTTTTAGTGAATCTTCCATTTTTGTGAACATTTCTGTTAGCATCTCCCTAATTGGGGGTCCTTCACTTTCCTGGGGTGTTACTGGAACGATACCTCCACCCCTAGTGCCCTCCATCTCCTGTCCTATTTCATCCCTCACATTTCCTTCCTTTGGGGGCCCCTTATTAGCTCCATTTTCCATTCCCCCTTTACCCTCCTCTAATATCCTTTGCTTATTTGGCCCAGATCTCCGTGTTGCTACAGATTTTGGGCTACCGGATCCTTCCTCTGTTATACTAGAGTTGCTTGCCATGTAACGCTGGATTCCCCCTGGGCTAGAAGTCAGTGGGGTTTTTTTTCCTGTTTTTACCTTCCCCTTCATCTTCCCGTATCGGTAAGGTCCCCTTGTTTTTAATCCTTTCTTGGAGACCCACTAACAAGTAGAGAGAAAGCGTGGGGAGACTCTCTGTGTCACAGTCCTTCTCCCTGACCCCAGGAGCTACTCTTCTCTCCTCTCCCTTCCCCACCTACCCGGGGATTTTTACTTAATTATAATACAGTACCACCCCTGCCCAGATACGGAACCCCAACCGAAATCTACAGGTCTGCAAGCTGTAATCACACTATCAGTTCCAATCAGTATTAATACAATCTTTATACAGTCTCTTTATCAGGTTTTGTCTTAAAATCTTCTTCTTCTTTTACTTTACTTCCTGGCCAACGCCTACTCCGTATGGTTAGGGCTCTTTAAGATTGACTCAAGGTTGGGCCCAGCTTAATTGGTCAAATATAACTTCCTCAGAGAACGGTGGTCTCGGTTCTTGAACGCACCTCTAAATACCCCCTCTTCTCTGTGTTGCGTACAAAAAGGAAAACAATGTCACATTCTGTGGGTAGGGTGAGGGGAATACCAGTATAAGCCCTCAAAACTTGTATGTTCTCTCCCTTGCCCGGCTGTGCTCCTTGCCCAGGGGGCCACCCTGGAGGGCCCTTAACACGTGGCCATGGGATATATATAGTCTATTACTTCTTTATAAGCCAGTCTCCTCCCAATCTTCTTAGAAAGATGAGGGCACAACAACCAGAAAACAGAAATAAAGAGAAAGAGGGGTGGGGGGGGGGGGGTGGGGAAGCCGGCGGGGGCAGAACAGACGTTTTGTGATCTGTGGGAAGCTCTTTGCTTATCTGCACCGGCCCCCTCCTCCTGCTTGTAAGGGGTTCAGGGGGTTACTAGGGGGGCGTCCTGCAGGATCTGAGGTGGAGAGCCACAACGCCAACAGCGCAAGTGTGCCCAGCCTTAGCAGTTTTCAGAGTGTATCTCTTTATGTCACAGTTTTCCCAAGGCTCAGTGAACAGCTCTGTCCTGGCAAATCACATTTCATCATTAACTGCTACTTAGTGTTTGATGTACTGTACCGCGCTCCAGTGATCATGGCCGGGGGTTTCTTCCGCTATGCTGTGCTCTGATGAGGCGGTGAGCTCTCTGATGTTGGCTGGCGGCTGTACATCCGTGGTTCGAAGCTCCCGCCGAGACCGGCGTCTCCTTCTTTCCCCCGTCAGGGTTCACTTCCGGTCTGCGGCAGGTCACGGGGATCGAACGACCGTGTCAGTGGGCGAATGAAGCCGTTCCTAAGCCGCGTCAGGCTGCGGGGAAAGCCGAGGCGGGCCGGCTCTATTCAGGCTGTCAGCATGCCTGATCGAATCTCCGCTCTGCTCTCGCCATGCGGTGAAGGGGGATGGAGAGCGCCGTCAGAGTTCCTAGTGGAGAGGGAGGGATGGAGGAGCTCCGGACGAGCCTATCTTCTAGTGCTCCGCCCCATTCTGTCTCCTTGAGGTGTTTACATAAATTAATTGAATTAATTGAATGTGCGCTTATGAAAAATTGTTTTTTATATCTTATTGTAGGGTATATGTACAGTATATAGTATTATATAATTTTTTTAGGTATATGTATATAGGGGAATGATTAGTAATTCATTGTATGAATTATCAGATGTTCACATCATGCATAAATATGCAACCACAACATACTGCCAGATGAATATGTACACAATTAGTCTGGTAATGGGCAGCCAGCTTCTCCCTTTCCCTCTCTGTCCCCCTGTTTACTCACTCACACTCTGTGCAGCTCCTTCCTCTTCCTGCCCACACACACTCACTGCTCCCCTCCAATAGATCAGTCTGTCAGGGCTCATTTACACTTGCTTACATGTGAGCGCAACAAGGCTTCAACATGGCTTCGGACAAGCTTTGTTAAAGCTCTCTGAACGCCAGTCAAAGCCCCTGTGACTAAATAAAATTGTTAGCTTACAGTCCTGTTCACACCTGCCTTTGCTTTGTTTCGGCATCGCTTAAAAAATGATACCCCATCTAGCTTCAGTGGGGCTTCAAAACGTCTTCAAAGCCTCCATAGAAGTCTATGGCAAAGCTCGCTTGAAGCCCCACCAAAGGCTCATCGAAGTGCCACCGAAGCCCCATCGAAGCTCCACCAAAGCCTCAATGAAGCACCAAGCACAAACAAGTGTAAACAGGACTGTAAGCTACCATTTTAGTGACAGGAGCTTTGACTTGCGTTCAGAGAGCTTTAACAAAGCGTGTCCGAAGTCTTGTTTTGTGTAAAATTTTGTTAAATGTAAAATAGCCCTCAGAATGAGCAGTCCTGACAGGGATCCAGTAGCTGGAACTAGAAGCAAAGCATCGGAAACTGCGGCCAGGAGATTCTGTATCCTTCCACAGAGATAAAAAAAACACCCTTGTAACTAGGGCTGTTTCCATCCAGACAATCACATATATGTGAAGACAGGTGAAATTCTGATACATGTTATGGATTCTAGATTCTGATTAAGCTTTTATGGGGGTGCTATGGGGGTGTTGGAAGAGTTTTTGGGGGTTCCCTGGTGTCCGGGTGTCAGGCAGTGAGAAACCCGGACACATGATGTAAAAACTGGACTGTCCGGGTGAATCCCAGACAGGTGGTAACCCTAAGGTACGGTCTGAGGTACGTCCAAACAATAACCATGTATAGACAAAAAGAGAAAGAGGAATAAGGGAACGTGTACTGTGGAAAAATGAAGCAATAAGGTAATGCAATCACATACAAGTACCTGGGCTCTGCATATCGGTATATACTGTAATCTGTAGAATGTCCAGCAGGGGCAGTCTTACTAATGTCTTCACTGAGCATGGAAAACGAGAAGTGCAAGCACCACCCCCAGTGTATTATTTATTTACAGTTTAATTACAACAGTTTATTTTCTCTACTGATTACATGTGAGCGCAATACTGTTCATCTCTTTATCACACCTATTGTAAATAAATACTACCTTGAGATAGGGTACCATTCAGTAATGCTTGTCAAAATAATTTACAGATATATAACTATGTAGGTAAAGACATTTTTTTATCACAAAAAGGGGACACAGTATGACACTAAATCAAAAAGTGTTAGTGCACTAAAAAAAAAAAAAATCTGTAAAATTGTTAAAATAATTGTGAAGAATTATTTAAAGTTGTTTACATCTATTTCAACTATTATATTGGGTAATCTATCAATCTTTAGCCAGTCCTTGTTCATGCTTTGCTGCACAGACAATGCTGGACAGTAAAACATGAGAGCACTGCCAGGCTATAGTCTGCATTGGAGGTACAGTATGTTTATGCCTACATTAGTTTGCGCAAAAGCCCAAGAAAGGCAATAGGGCTTGCACATATTCTTTTCATTTCAGTTCTTCCCAAGAACTCATAAGTGTCAAAAATACATGTTCGAAAGCATTTCCTAATTAGGAAGGGCTGATTATGACTAGGAACTAGCTCCATTGTATGTATTTTTACAGCATTCTTCCTGTTATTGATTTGAGGTCTATAAATGGGTGTTAAATGGACACACTATGCATCATTATCCTGGTTACTCATTCACAGTAAAACAATATACAGTATATACATTGCCTTGCAAAGTATTCACCCCCTTGGCTTTTTACCTATTTTGTTACATCACAGTCTTTAGTTCAATGTTTTTTTATCCGAATTTTATGTGATGGATCAGAACACAATAGTCTAAGTTGGTGAAGTAAAATTAGAAAAATATATACATAAAACTATTTATCAGAAATTAAAAACTGATAATTGGCATCTGTATATGTATTCACCCCCTTTGTTATGAAGCCCATAAAAAGCCCTGGTGCAACCAATTATCTTCAGAAGTCACATAATTAGTGAAATGATGCCCCCCTGTGTGCAATCTAAGTGTCACAGCCCCAGAGGCTGCAATACCTAAGCAAGAGGCACCGCTAACCAAACACTGCCATGAAGACCAAGGAACTCTCCAAACAAGTAAGGAACAATGTTGTTGAGAAGTACAAGTCAGGTTAGGTTATAAAAAAATATCCAAATATTTGATGATCCCTAGGAGCACTATCAAATCTATCATAACCAAATGGAAAGAACATGGCACAACAGCAAACCTGCCAAAAGACGGCCACACACCAAAACTCACGGACTGGACAAGGAGGGCATTAATCAGAGAGGCAGCACATAGACCTAAGGTAACCCTGGAGGAGCTGCAGAGTTCCACAGCAGAGACTGGAGAATCAGTACATAGGATGACAATAAGCCGTACGCTCCATAGAGTTGGGCTTTATGGCAGACTGGCCAGAAGAAAACCATTACTTTCAGCAAAAAACAAAATGTCACGTTTTGAGTTTGCGAAAAGGCATGTGGGAGACTCCCAAAATGTATGGAGGAAGGTGCTCTGTTCTAATGAAACTAAAATTGAACTTTTTGGCCATCAAAAAAAACGCTATGTCAGGTGCAAACCCAACACATCACATCACCCAAAAAACACCATACCCAGATTTATACATGGTGGTGGCAGCATCATGCCGTGGGAATGTTTTTCAGCAGTCTGGACTGGGAAACTGATCAGTGTTGAGGGAAAGATAGATGGTGATAAATACAGGGATATTCTTGAGCAAAACCTGTACCACTCTGTGTGTAATTTCAGGTAATGACCCCAAAAACACTGATAAAGCAACACTTTATCAGTGTTTAAGGGAAAACATGTAAATGTGTTGGAATGGCCTAATCAAAGCTCAGACCTCCATCCAATAGAAAATCTGTGGTCAGACTTAAAGATTGCTGTTCACAAGCACAAACCATTCAACTTGAAGGAGCTAGAGCAGTTTTGCAAGGAGGAATGGGCAAAAATTCTAGTGGTAAGATGTGGCAAGCTCATAGAGACTTATCCAAAGCGACTTGGAGCTGTGATAGCCACAAAATGTGGCTCTACAAAGTATTGACTTTAGGGGGGTGAATAGTTATGCACATTTACTTTTTCTGTTATTTTGTCCTATTTGTTGTTTGCTTCACAATAAAAAAAAAAAATCTTCAAAGTTGTTGGCATGTTCTGTAAATTAAATTATGCAAATCCTCAAACAATCCATGTTAATTCCAGGTTGTGAGGCAACAAAACACGAAAAATGCCAAGGGGGTTGAATACTTTTGAAAGACACTGTACATAGTTAAGGATTGAGTAACTTGCTTAGATTATGCATAGGAAAAATGTATTAGAACATGACTGAATTATATAAGCCATAATGTAATGTGTTATAACTTTATACAGGTTTGAAATTTTAAAGACTTCTTCATTTTCTTTTTTTTTTTTTTTTAGCAATGCTTTATAAAGAATGATCTTATAGCTGATAATTTTGGAAGTTTTTATGTGTGAAGCTGTTATCATTATGACATACATAATAAGAACTTCCAGCACTCTTGTAGACATACGTCAGTTCTGGTTTAAGCATAGAGGTCAAATACAATTCAAAAAGGGATTTTCTGAGTGTACCTGTCAAACTTGCTAATCACCTTGTTGGCAGTCAGGAAGAAAGAGTGCAGAGAAAATGCCAGAGACAAAGTATTACAATAAGTAACCCTGGAAGGATGCATTAACATTTTTTAAGACCATCCAAATACATCTAAAACATAAATACAAGAATTTATACCTTCTAGCTGATTTAGCTTGCTAGTTGGTAAGTTCATCTGTTGTTGCACTTTGGATACGGTGGTGTATTGTTCACGGAACGTCATTTTTTGGGGACACTTTCTTCACTGTATTTTTTACATTTCACTAATGCCCCATATACACGATTGGACTATCCGGCGGACTTAGTCTGCCAGAGGAAGTCCGCCGGACTTTCCAAACGAGCGGACTTGCCCACACAAGACCACACACGAACGGACTTTTCCAGTGGACAATCCGTCGGACTTTTGGCAGGGGTCAGGCGGACTTTCCAAATGAACGGACTTGTGCGACGGGACTAGAGAAGGAAGTCAATGTCGCCGCTTTCATCGGCGAGATTGACACCTTGCAAGCCCCGCCACCTGGTATGGTTTTAAGGGTGACCCCACGCCGAAAAATGGTGTGGGGTCCCCCCAAAGTCCATACCAGACCCTTATCCGAGCACGCAGCCCGGCCGGTCAGGAAAGGGGGTGGGGACGAGTGAGCGCCCCCCTCCTGAACCGTACCAAGCCGCATGCTTTCAATATGGGGGGTGGGTGCTTTGGGGAAGGGGGAGCCCTGCGGCCCCCCACCCCAAAGCACCTTGTCCCCATGTTGATGAGGACAAAGGCCTCTTCCCGACAACCCTGGCCGTTGGTTGTCGGGGTCTGCGGGCAGGGGGCTTATCAGAATCCAACAGCCACCTTTAATAAGGGGGCCCCCAGATCCCGGCCCCCTACCCAATGTGAATGAGTATGGGGTACATCATACCTCAACCCATTCACCTGGGGGGAAAAAGTGTCAATAAAAAAAACACACAATACAGGTTTTAAAATTAGTTTATTAGGCAGATTTTGCCACTCTTTTGCTAGCGGAGGAGCCCGGTTTTCTCTTTCGTCATTGTCGCCGTCTGGGGGATCTTCCTCTGACTTCTCCGTGCTTTCCGGCCTCTTCTCCCGCTGTTGTCGTCATCACCACCGTCTTTTTCTTCCTTCTTCTCTTCTTCCGATGTTGACACAACGCTCTCCTGCTGTAATTCCGGGGACACATTGCGCGGTGACTTATATAGGCATAAGTGGTGGGGTCACCGGGTGATGTCACATGGTGACCCCATCCCTTATGACATCACAGTCCCGGGGGATGCTGGGACCGCGACATCATAAGGGGCGGGGTCACCATGTGTGGACTTTTGAGTCAAGTCTTCTTTCAAAGTCTGCCATACTTTTGGGAAGAAAAAGTCCGCCCGAGCCCACACGCGGTCGAATCGTCCGATCGTGTGTACGCAGCATTAGTGGTTGTTATCTAGGATGGTGACTTTTACCTGGACACTTTTACCTGGACACTTTTACCTACATGGATTTTTTGCATGAATTTATTATTTATTCACTTTATGGATTAATTTATTTATGTAATCACTAGTCACACTAGCAAACTCTTGTTGTAAGGGCTCAAACTAACATGACATAGACCTCATGCTTCAGTCTGCCAGACTGTCCCACAAAAAAGATGCAACAAACCCCCATCAAATGACCCACCAAACAAAACACCAATGCTCTCATGTTTCCTGGCATGTTTCCTGGACCAGTTCCTTTCCTCATATCTTCCCTTTGGGACTATTTGGAATTGTGTCTGGTAGATTAAATTAGGAGATCTATACTATATAAATTTATTAGGTCCTTAAAACAAATAAACAAGTGTTTGTAAATTATATAAATATATTTTAAATGGCACTTTACTTCACCAACCTAGTGAGCTTTTGGTGTTTTCGCTATATTTCAGTGTGATCACAAATATCATAATTAGAATCTAAAGTTTGAAAATTAAGTGTTCTACTGATTAATCTCAAGTACAGAGGAAAGGGAACTTTTAGTATACAGTGCTGGCAGAGCTTAATATCCTTTTATGCTGCGTAGGCGGTGTTTATTTGCCCAAATGTAAAATAAAATGAGCTTTGCCCATGTGGGAACTTTAGTGGCATCCCCCTTAGATCCTTATACTCACTTTCTTTTTACTCCCCTGGCTACCAAAAACAAAATAGGGAACAAGGTTTAAACTGCAATGTGTAAGGCCGCGTACACACGCGGGGACTGTTCGTCCAACTTTGTCCGCTGAACAGTGTTTCGGCGGACAGTCCGCCCGTGTGTGGGCTTTCAGCGGACAGTTTCAGCGAACAGTCTGCTGAACAAAGTTTTTCGGAAATTCCGAAAAACTGTCCGCTGAAACTTGGTTTCAGCGAACAGTCCCCTCGTGTGTAGGCTTGTTCGTCAAACTAAGTTCCGCGCATGCTCAGAAAGGATTTACACGCCGAAAGTTGTAATGCAGTGTATAGGACGTCGTATTTTCCGTCCCGTCGTACGTGCCGTTCACGTCATCGCGCACGGTTTCAGCAAACTGTTCGTTCGTCGTGTGTGGGCAAGTCCGTCCATGCTAATTTTGAGCGGACTGTTTGCTGAAACTGTTTGACGGACAAAGTTGAGCGAACAGTCCCCGCGTGTGTACGCGGCCTTAGGTGCAACTTGGAGCCTAAACGTGTCCATGGACTTCCTGCCCCCTGGTCACCAAGGAACCCACTATAGCCATTTGTTGAGCACTCTATAGTAGTTTTACTGTTGCAGGGCAGCAGCTGTATGCAGGTATATATATATATATATATATATATATATATATATATATATATATATATGTGTGTGTGTGTGTGTGATCCCATACCTCCACCTGCAGGGGGTGTGCGCGCCCAGCTTCTGCTGTCAATATGCAGGTGATGAGCACTCGCTGTTCGCTAGCACCCACCGATGATCAAGCAGAGACTCAGGACGGAGCTCTGCCTATGTAAACAAGGCAGAGTTACATTCTGACAGGGGAAAGGGATGGATTCTGTGTTCCTGCCAGTTAGTGTCCAATTGTCCGCTGTTATATCGCAGTCCAGCTCTAAGTTACTGTTCACCAGCATTACTAGTAAATAAATACAAATTCCAGCATATATATCATAGTTTTTAGACGCTATAAATTTTATGCAAGCCAATCAATATACACTTATTGGGATTTCTTACCACAAATATGTAGCAGAATACATATTGGTCTAAATTTATGAAGAAATTAAATTTTTTTTATTAGATATGTTTTATAGCAGAAAGTTAAAAATATTGTTTTTTTTTGTGGGAAAAGAGTTGACAAGCACCTATTAGTTAAAATAACGCAGTACCATGTCACAGAAAGTGGCTTGGTAATGAAGGGGGGGGGTAAATCTTCTGGCGGTCAGGTGGATAAGCCCAGAAGCACATTCTCTCTACTTGTTTCCACTGCTAACTATGGACCTCCATAGTATTGGTCTCTTTTTAGAGTTGCTGACTACAATAGCTACTCATTGTTGTACCATTTAGTCCCCTACCAGAGATCACTTGCTGCTACTCACACTCAAGTATCCGCCCGGCAAACACTAAAAAAAGCAAGCCATACCTCTATTTTCCCTCACTTTCTGATATAACTGCTCAAGGATGACACAGAACATGTGTGATATTGGTTAGCATGCACACTCAGCATGGTCAATATGGGAAGAGTGTCTCTCAGTACCTCTGCCATTTCATGTAATTCTCCCTTACACACTATATTACCAAAAGTATTGGGACACCTGCCTTTACACGCTCATGAACTTTAATGGCATCCCAGTCTTAGTCCGTAGGGTTCAATAATGAGTTGCCCCCCGCAGCTCTAGCAGCTTTAACTCTTCTGGGAAGGCTGTCCACAAAGTTTAGGAGTGAGTCTACGCAGAGGCATAAGTAAGGGGGCCCAGGGGTGTTCAACCCCCCCCCCCCCCCCCCCCCCCATTGTGCCCCATTCCCTCAATTTAATAAGATGTCCCCCTGAAAAGCATGAAATTACTGCGAGGTCTCAGATGCCTGCAATTGACAGTGAACGGTTGAGGGAACTCCTAGACTCCTCCTCCAGGTATCATATGACACAGCCAAAGGGAGACTAGGGATGCAGAAGTTTTCCTACTTCTGTGTCATGCTGAATCTGAGGTCTGGTAAGTGGGGAGGCATCAATTTTTTGTTTTGGGAAGAAGGAAGTGGGAATTGCAGCCTGGGGGAGATTATTTTGGTGGGAGGTTAAGAAAAAGGGGTAGGTTTGCTTTTCCAGTAGGGGGGAGTTTCTTGTAGAGAAGTTTACAGAAGGTGGTTAATGGCAGAGTGTGTGAGTGCCAGCTTGGGAACAGGGTGGACCTCCGCTTTAATGCTTTTGTAGTTTGGTGTGCTAGAAGCACCTAAAACGTGTTAGAATGTCATCAGTATAGATAAGGATGTATATCCATCTGTCTTCTTGATCCCTGGAGTAGAGACAGGAGTCTGCTTTACTTCCTGAGAATCCCTCTCTGGCGGATGCCCGTTCTGGAGGATTCTTAAGCCACCCCCAAGAGGAGGACAGGGTCCAAGAGTCTACAGCCATCCGGCTCAGAGGGAGATTGTGGTGAGGTATACGCCAGCATTTGGATACTGTTGTTATGCCTGTTACCCCTCTGGTGAGTGCAAACACAAGAGGGGAAAGTTTATGAAGGAGGGGAGCACTGGAGAGTTTTTTTTTTTCTGCTGGTTTTTGCACGGATTACATTTTGTTTTTGCACGGATTACACTAGACTGTGTTTTTATTGTTTTGGACTTATAAATATAATTTTTTGAAGTTTGCTATTTGGGACTTCTTGGAACTTTATAAGACACGCTTGTGCTTTTGGTACGTGTTTTTGGTACACTTTTGGTCACTTTTTATAATTAATTGAGTTTTTTTTTACTATTTATTTATGTGCACATTGCACTTTATAGAAAGTGCCATATATATATATATATATATATATATATATATATATATATATATATATATATATACACACTTATTTGTATATGCCTTTTTAGTTAACATTGTTTTTATCCGCTTTTGCACATGCACTTGTATACATGACACACGCCAGTTACATTTGAACAGTGCCAATTTTCCCTTTTAGCCCTTGTACACACGGTCGGACATTCCGACAACCAAATCCATCGGATTTTGTCCGAAACTGGTGTTGCATACACACGGTTGGACAAAGTTGTTGGAAAATCCGATCGTTCAGAATGTGATGACGTTATTTTGTTACGATGGGACTACGTTCAGGCTAGTAGCCAATAGCTTTGGTCTAGGAATTTGATCTGAGCATGCGTGGCACTTTGTCTGATCGGAATTCTCTACAAACGATCGGACAAAGGCCGATCGGATCATGTTGTCAGAAAATTTTACAGCCCAGCTCTAAAACTTTGTTGGTCGGATATTCCGACGGAAACAGTCCGATGGAGCCCACACACGGTCGGATTATCCGACAACATGGTCCGATTGGACATTTTCCATCGGAATGTCCGACCGTGTGTACAAGGGCTTAAGCCCCATACACACTATCAGTTTTTCTGCTGAGTTTTTCCTTCAGATTTACCAAAACCATGTAGTTCAAGGGCCTGCCTGATTGCATACACATTGAAACTCCTAAGGTTTGACTTTATATTATATAGTTTTGGTAAATCCGAAGGAAAAACTCAGCAGAAAAACTGATAGTGTGTATGGGGCTTTAGAGTTATATAATTTTCCGAACTCCACCTAGTGCTGTTCCTTTTTGGGGAGGCTGCAGTTCCCTTTTTTTTCCTAAGTGCGGATATTGACTATTTTAAATATCTGGGTGAATGCTGACTTTAAAGTTAGGATCTTTCCACACCCAGGACCTGCTGAGCGATATCAGCTGACAGCGGGCTATAGCTGGCTGTTGGCTAAAAATGGGTCACGAACTGCACTCTTACCCAGGAAAAGTACAACCAAGCGATATGCCATCACTTCAGAGCGCATGCACCGGTGACATCACCGGATGCTTTCCATGTGAATATCTCCTAAACACCACATGTTTAGGAGATATTCACTGTACCCAGGGTCAGATTAAAATAGGGGCTTGTGGAGCTGCAGCTCCAGGCCCCTCCCTTAATAAAGGCCCATACCAGTGGCTTATCAATATCTGTGTGCCTTCTTGAAGGAAGAGGAGCCCTCTACGCACTGCACACATGGTGGAGACAAGTGTTAGTCACTGCAGCCAAGGCTTGTCTCTGCAGATGTCTGACTCCTATCACAGGATCTGTTATGCCGCGTACACACGTAGCGGACTATCCGACGGACTTAGTCTGGGGGACTTCCCGCCAGACTGTCCTTTGGACTTTCCAAATGGGCTACTTGCCCACACACGGCACTTTTTCAGTGGACTAATACGGCGTACTAAGTCCGCCGTACTATCCACCCTACTTTTGAAATGAACGGACTCGCCCACACACGCGGAGGAAAGTCCGCTCATTTTGAGCGCGTCTTCAGGTAGGCGGGGCCCGCAAAGGAGACGTCGCTGGCCCCGCCACCTGGTATGGACTTAAAGGGGAAGTCCACATCAGACCCTTGTCCGAGCACGCTACCCGGCCGGCCAGGAAAGGGGGGCGAGCGCCCCCCCCTCCTAAGCCGTACCAGGCCGCGTGCCCTCAACATGGGGGGTGCCTTGGGGAAGGGGGAGCGGCCCCCCCACCCCAAAGCACCTTGTCCCCATGTTGATGAGGACAAGGGCCTCTTCCCGACAACCCTGGCCGTTGGTTGTCGGGGTCTGCGGGCGGGGGGCTTATCGGAATCCGGGAGCCCCCTTTAATAAGGGGGCCCCCGGATACCGCCCCCCCCACCCTATGTGAATGAGTATGGGGTACAATGTACCCCTACCCATTCACCTGTAAAATAAAGTACAAAAAAAACAACACACAAGATAAAATAGTTTATTGCACAGCTCCGGGGGTCTTCCGTCTTCGGGGGTCTTCTCGCCAGACTGCTCCGCTATCTTCTTCTAGCTCTTTTGCTAGCGGAGGAGCCCAGCTTTCTTCCTCGTCGCCGGCCTCTTCTTCTGACTTCGGGAGTCTTGTCCCCCTCTTCGGTTCTTCTGCCGGGCCACCGCGCCTTCCTATAGCTCTTTTACAGGCGGTGGCCCGGTCTTCTGTCGCCGCCGCCGCCGCCTTCCGTTCTTCTTCTTCTCCTCCTTAGCATTGCGGCCGGAGAGAGCGTCAAGTCAACATCTCCAGGAGAAGAAGAAGAAGAAGAACGGAAGGCGGTGGCGACAGAAGAACCGAAGAGGGGGACAAGACCCCCAAAGTCGGAAGAAGAGGCCGGCGACGAGGAAGAAAGCCGGGCTCCTCTGCTAGCAAAAGAGCTAGAAGAAGATAGCGGAGGAGTCTGGCGAGAAGACCCCCGAAGACGGAAGACCCCCGGAGCTGTGCAATAAACTATTTTATCTTGTGTGTTGTGTTTTTTTTTGTACTTTATTTTACAGGTGAATGGGTAGGGGTACATTGTACCCCATGCTCATTCACATAGGGTAGGGGGGCCGGTATCCGGGGGCCCCCTTATTAAAGGGGGCTCCCGGATTCCGATAAGCCCCCCGCCCGCAGACCCCGACAACCAACGGCCAGGGTTGTCGGGAAGAGGCCCTTGTCCTCATCAACATGGGGACAAGGTGCTTTGGGGTGGGGGGGCCGCGTGGCCCCCCCCTTCCCCAAGGCACCCCCCATGTTGAGGGCACACGGCCTGGTACGGCTCGGGGGGGGGGGCGCTCGCTTGTCCCCCTTTCCTGGCCGGCCGGATAGCGTGCTCGGACAAGGGTCTGATGTGGACCTGGGGGGACCCCCACGCCGATTTTTTTCCGGCGTTGGGGTTCCCCTTTAGGTCCATACCAGGTGGCGGGGCCAGCGACGTCTCCTGGAGACCAGCTGGAATGAGCGGACTTTTCTCCGGGCGGGAAAAGTCCGTTCATTTCAAAAGTACGGCGGACTGGCACACACATGGCCGGATTGTCCGCCGAAATGCGAGTCCGGCGGGAAGATTGGAGTGCAAAACTACTTTCTAAGTCCACCGTACTTTCGGGTCAAAAAAGTGTGCCGGAGGCTACACACGGTGGGATTGTCCGGCGGACTTGAGTTTGCCGGACTTTTCCACCCGATTGTTTGATCGTGTGTACGCGGCATTACACTCACACAGATCCTCTGTGTCTGAGAGCTGTCTGGAGGAGGGGCGCTGATGTTGTCATAATCAGCAGGAGCCCGGGAGGAAGGACATCTCCCATGCTGTTGACATAAGGTTAGTAAATTTGTTAGGGAGGTGTTGTGTAATTATTGTGCTAGGGAACACCCTGCTGCTTTCCCCCATGTAATGTGCTCTCATGTACCCAGTGCCCCCCATGTAATGTGCTCTCATGTGCCCAGTGCCCACCATGTCATGTGCTGTGCATTGCAGTGCCCACCATGCAATGTACTATGCCCACCTTGTCATGTGCTGTGTAATGCAGTGCCCACTATGTAATGCGCAGTGCCCACTATGTCATGCTGTGCCTTTCAGTGCAAACCATGTCATGTGCAGTGCCCACCATGTTGTGCTGTGCCCTCCATGTCATGTGCATTGCAGTGCCCCTATGTAATGTGCTGTGCCCAGTATGTCATTTGCTGGGCATTGCAGTGCTCACTATGTAATGTGCAATGCCCACCATGTCATGTGCTGTACATTGCAATGCCCTCCATGTCATGTGTTGTACATTGTAGTGCCCTCCATGTAATGTGCTGTGCATTGCATTGCATTGCTCTTCATGTGATGTGCAGTGCCCACTATGTCGTACTGTGCCTTGCAGTGCCCATAATGTCATGTGCTGTTCCCACCGTGTCATGTGCTGTTCCCACCATGTAATGTGCAGTACCCACCATGTAATGTGCAGTGCCCACCATGTCATATGATGTGCCATGCAGTGCCCGCCATGTCATGTACTGTGCCATGCAGTGCCTGCCATGTAATGTGCAGTGCCCACCATGTCATGTGATGTGCCCACCATGTCATGTGCAATGCCCACCATATCATATGCTGTGCCATTCAGTGCCCACCATGTCATATGCTGTGCCTTGCAATGCCTGGTATATAATTAGCTGTGTCCACCATGTCATGTGCTGTGCCATGCAGTGATCCCACCATGTAATGTGCAGTGCCCAACATGTAATGTGCTGTTCCATGCAGTGCCCACCACGTCATGTGCAGTTCCCACCATGTCATGTGCTGTTCTGTGCCCACCCTGCCATGTGTTGTGCTCAGCATGTAGTGTGTTGTGCCGTTCAGCAGTGCCCACCATGTAATATGCCTTTCCTTACATGTAATGTGCAGTTTCATTGCCCACCATGAAATGTGCTATGCCATGCAGTGCCCACCATGTAATGTGCTGTGCCATGCAGTGCCCACCATGTAATGTGCTGTGTCATGCAGTGCCCACCATGTTATGTGCAGTGCCCACCATGTCATGTGATGTGTTGTGCCCACCATGTCATGTGCTGCGCCATACAGTGCCTACCATGTAATGTGCTGTACATTGTCCACCATGGCATGTGTCGTGCAGTACCCACAATGGAATGTGCTGTGCAGGGCTCACCATGTCATGTGCAGCGTCCACTATTTAATGTGCTGTGCTCACAATGTAATTGCTTGTGTTGTGTTGTGCAGTGCCCACCAATGTGCCCAATGGAATGTGGTGTGCAGGGCTCACCATGTCATGGTGCAGTGTCCACCATTTAATGTGCTGTGCTCACAATGTAATGTGCTGTGCTGTGTCGTGCAGTTCCCACCTTGTCATGTGGTGTCATGCAGTTCCCACCTTGTCATGTGCTGTGCAGTGCTCACCCCCTCTCTCTCTTTCATCCCCTTTCTCTCTCTTTTTCCCTCCCTCTCATCCCCTCTCTTTCAGCTCCCTATCTCAGTATCACCCCCCCCCCCCCCTCTCTCGCTCTTTAATTTAATAAAAAAATAGTTTGCATTTTAATTTTATTTATTTTCATAAAAAGGCCCACCAAAATCCTTAGCACCAGGCCCATGATGCTCTTAATCTGGCCCTGACTGTACCTACAGGAAAGTGTTATTATAGGCTTACTTGTAGGTGCAAGTTCAAAAGCTGGGTTTACTACATTTAAGACTGAATAAAAGCCAACCATATTGAGCAGGTGCAAAGGGCACCATCCTGTGGTAAGCAGTGCAAAATATTTTTTTATTTTTTCATCTCTTAAAACATTTCATTAGGACACAGTTTTTTAAGGTTTAAATAAATCACAGAATTTACTGCCCACCACAATATGTTGCCCTTTGCACAACTTGCACAGTAAGGTTAGCTAAAATCCAGTCTTGGGTCTCATTCATACATCCTACATGACCAGGGGTGGACTGACAACTCATGGGGCCCCCAGGCAATAGGAGATTATGGGGCCCCCAGCCAATCAGACATTATGGGGCCACATAGTATACACAAACATACACACATGCAGTATACAATCACACAGTATACACAGACATGTTTCTATTGGCTGAGAAGGTACTGGAGAGGTGGGGCAGCTATTATCTTGGGATTTTTAGACCAAAAGGATGTCAGTAAGGGACATTTCAAAGACAGATGTAAAAAAAAAAACACAGATTTTTGCATACTGTCCCTGGTTTTACCGAGGCTGGCAACCCTGATGGGGCCACCTAGTGGCCCGGGGCCCTCGAGCAGCGCCCGAGTGGTCGAATGGTCAGTCCGCCCCTGTACATGACTATGGTGCAGCAAGTATACTGCAAATATCTGCACCCGGGATCTCAGATGTTCCAATCTCTGCTCAGCTTGTACACCTGAGTGATGGGCTGAAAAGAGCCAAGGCTGTCTGCTGCTGTAAACATGTATCCACATGTATCTGGACATCCAGCGGTTACCTGCAGGTAGGGATACATTTTTGCCCTTGGATAAAATCTCTCTGCATCCAGGGTCAGAAATGTGTCCCTAACAGCAGGTAACCACTGTGACCCACGGGTTGTTAGTGTGTCACTCAGGCTTAATCAATGTGGGGAGTAATGTAGATGTAACCGAATGTGCTGCAGGAGTGCCAACAAGGAATGGAGCTCATCCCAGCTCCTGTAGTCACTGAAGGGAAGAGAGAGAAAAAAATCCCTGGTGCCGCACATCCATGGAGTCCTATGGTAATGTAGTAGTGATGGGAGAGTCCTCAGCCAGGCCACACTCCAATGTGTTTTGCTTTAAAACATGGGGGCCACTGGATGTACAGATACATGTTAACAGCAGTGGCTCTTTTCAGCTCATCACTCAGGTGAACAGGCTGAGCAGCTGACAAAAATTGTACCACCTGGGATCCTGGCTGTAGGTATTCATGGTATATTTGCCATTCCATGAGCATTTAGAATATGAATGAGAGCTAAAGCCCAGCTCCTCAAACGGTAACTTTTTTTCTTCTTCAACCCAACGGCTGAATGAAAAAATAATAATAATTTGGGAGCTTAGGAGGAGCTTGCTGTACTAATGAGTACACTACCGCACCACAACTGCGTGCATTGCGTTCTATTCAGTTGAATGGGGATCATTTTTGCAGCGCAGCATTGCAAAGCCTCATGGCCTCACTATGCTGTCACATGTTTTTACTGTACCTCCCCCCACATAAAATTGTAAATGATGCCTTTAAGTTTGAAAGATCTGAACCCCCTCCCCAGGAAAAAAAATGATCTATGGCCCTGTGTCTATGGGAATGTTTGACCATTCTTCCAGTGGCGCATTTGTGAGGTCAGGTGCCGATGTTGGACAAGAAGGCCTGGCTCGCAGTCTCCACTCTAATTCATCCCAAAGGTGTTCTGTTGGGTTGAGGTCAGGACTCTCTGCAGGCCAGTCAAATTCCTCCACCCCAAACTCACTCATCCATGTATGGACTCCTAAACCTTGTGGACAGCCTTTCCAGAAGAGTTGAGGCTGTTATAGCTGCAAAGGGCAAGCCAACTCAATACTGAACCCTTCGGGCTAAGATTGGGATGCCATTGAAGCTCATATGTATGTAAAGGCAGGTGTCACAATACTTTTGACAATATAAGGTATGTGCTAAATTAAAAGGGTGGGGATACTTTCAAGAAAAATCACACACCTTTCCCAGCTCTGATGTGCTAGATTATACTTTTTAGTTACATTGGGAGATAATCATATGCATTTCTATGAGGCCAGCAATAAATAGAATTACTGTCAATGGGCATAAACAAAACTGCTGCTTGGAACACAGCTGGCTTCCAAATGTAAGCAAGTATCTAGGATGATATGGGGTTTATAATAAAGTCTAGCTCACGAAGACTAAAAAGCTGGGTGGGAGTTATAGAACATTCCTTGAAATTACCCTTATCCTTTAAAACTTGTTTCATGGCTTTTAAGAAATCAATAAATTAATAAAACATGTTTTAATGTATTTTTGGAGATACCGGTAGTCTAGTTTTATTTAAAAAAAATCTAAAAAGTAGTGATCATTGATCATTTTTTTTCCCTTGATTTCCAACCCAAACACATGTACTTGTATGTCCAGGCATCTTCTTGATCAAACCTAAATAAAGTAAATCATAAGTAAAAACTGATTGGAAAATGTCTTGAACTGCAGAACGTGCCATCCTCCAATAACCCCCTGCCATCCTCCAATAATAGCCTGCTGCTAGTGGTGAAATTGCCAGTCAGTCGCTAGATGCTGCCTATCTATCCTTATGGAATAGCTCCTTCAGAAGCTGAGGCACCTGAATCACTTCCATTTCCACCAATGCTGCTGAATTGTAATTGCTAGTGAATGGAGCAACATCTTGCTGCTTCAGCTAGCAAGAGAACAGCTCCATAGGGACAGGCAGGCAGCCTGGCGATTACAACCTAGCAACCTACAACACTAGCAGCAGAGTTACTGAAGTTAGCCATAGATCCTAAAGTTGGCCATACACTTGTGGACGGGGTCATCTGTGCCTGTGCACATGGGGGTTCCTCTCACATGGAGCGCATTCATCAAAATGCTCAGGAACAGGAGGGGACTGTAGTTATGTGAGGAATCTAACATTAATGCAGTTCCCTAGCTTAGAGATGAGCCTCCACTGTGAACTAATAAAGTGCAGAGTTCCTCTGAAAAGCGACTTGTACCATGTCACTACACACTGTACTTGTATGTTTGTATTAGTAGGGACATGCTGAGCCTGCACACACTCCATTAGTCCACTGTACCTCTTCTGTTACCTCACTCCCAGTAACAGAGCACCTAGCTCTCACTTAACTCTTTCCTTTCTGTACCCCTACACCAGGCCATAGATCTCCATAATGCAGGTTCAGATCCAGTTGCTATTGGATATCGACCTCTAGGGAGGGAGCCAGAACATCGACCTCCATCACTTCCTTTACCAGGTATCATGTTTAGTGACCGGTTGCTGTAGCTTCTTCCTTCACTGAATTATCCATAGCAACTACATTCCTCTTTGCCGAGTTAACCCTTTCAGCAGTGCTACTTCATACCCCTTATGCCGCATAGACTTTCCAGCAGAATAGGTCAGACGGAATCATTCGGACGGATAGTCCAATCATGTGTGGGCTAATCCGATCGTTTTTCTTTAAAAAATTCAGACGGACCTAGAAATAGAACATGTTTCAAATCTGTCCGACGGACTCAATTCCTATGGGGAAAACCATTGTCTGTATGGTGGTCCGACGGACCAAATAGGAAGTAAGGGCAGCTATTGGCTACTGGCTATTGAACTTCCTTTTCTAGTCCCCTCATACGTCATTGCATTAAAAAAAAATGGACTTTAGTCCGTTCATGTGTGGGCAAGTCCGTCGGGAAGACCGTCGGACCTTTTCTGCCGGAAAATCCGGTCGTGTGTACGCGGCATTAGTGCTTTACAGACCCAAGTCCTTTTGAATACTTCAGAACCAGCATGCACCCCTCTTAGTAACTGCAAACCAGGCTCTTGATAATGAATATGACTTTACTGAACATGATGCGGCATACAGTTCAATATGAACAACATCCTTTCCCTGATCCTAACTAGAATAATGTAGTTGCCCAGGCATAGCTCCATGAGGTGAGAGTCCATTATGGTATTGTCCATGGCTTGGATGTCCTCTGCGATTCCCAGTTCCTTTAGCAGTGACATAAAGATACTGCAACACTTGAACTAACTGTTACCCGCGTTCTTGTTCCTGCTCCAGGCAGCTCTGAACCTTAGCTGTACCCTCTTTTTTTTTTAGCACAGGTGGGCTGGCTAGGACTAAAAGTGTGGGAACTGAGCTAAAACACTTAACCCTTTCCCAGCCCGGGCCAGCTACTGGCTAACAAAGCTGTACACATTTTTCAACCTGCCTACACACTGTTCAGTAAGCAAAAAAAAAAAAAAAGAGAAAACAGATTCCATTATTCAGACAAACAAGGTTCATAAAGAATTTCCCCCTACCGGGACATTGTATTCTGACAGCAGCCACTGCTGCTGTCAGAATTCAATGGTGAGTACTGAAGCCACTGATCAAGTTTTCAACTTGCCCATTCAACAGAAGTCAATCAAACGATAAAATTCTGGTAAGCAGGGATGGCCACACACTGATCAGAATTCAGCTGGTCCCTCAGCTGGTCTACCATTGTATAGCCGCCACCTTTAGGCATTGCTATAGTATGCCATTGTTTAAGTTTTTTGGGCAGAGACTATATCAAATAGAAATTAAAGCTGAGTTTGAAAGCCACGGTACACTTCTTTTTACAACATTAAGCATTGTTCTTTGTGTTCTGTTCTAGCTGGATATTTTTCTTTTTTTTTTTTTTTTTACAGCAGATTGAAACGCTTGATCATTTTGATTCCAGTAAATAAAAAATACTGAAAATGTAAATGATAGCCTAAAAAGGGCTTAGAAGTAAACAGCATTATTGCTCATGTCCACAGATGATAATATGATTTGATGTTATGAAATCTTTCCTGGCATGAAAGCATACACTATAACAAAATCCATCAGCACTTTCATCCCGGTCCTTCCAAGCTCCCTTTTTTCTCTTATCGCTGATTCACTGCTTTAAAAAAAAAAAAAAAAAAAAAAAAAAAAAGGATCAGCAGCAGTCAGCCACTTGTGACTTTCCCAGTCACTCATCCGTTTTAGAAGAATGTAACCCATGGTGATGAAAGAGGCTGTTGAAAATTACTTTGTCCAGCTATTTTCCTTTCTGGTAATAAGAATTTGTTTGAAGGTATATGTAACCCTACGCACTAAAATCTTAAATTGTTTTTAGCATGTTCAAATAATTTATAAATTTCAAATCTGCAGCTTTTATTAACACAGTACCTGGCATTCCTGCCAAGGAGGCGCTTGTTTAGAGAGTTCAGGTTATAAGACGACAACACTGTTTCTTGTTTCAATCTCCCATTTGTACCCCTGCTTTGTCACCCCGTCACACAATAGAAACCACAAATGGTTATTTCTACAATACACAGGCATGATTCATTGTTGTCACCAGCAGGATGATATATATATACAGTGGTGTGAAAAAGTGTTTGCCCCCTTCCTCATTTCCTGTTCCTTTGCATGTTTGTCACACTTGAGGGCCAGTTCACACAGCGATGCGATGCGAGGCGACACGGCTCGCCTCGCTCCCGCAAGTCGCCCCCGTTCAGTACTATGGAACCGTTCTGAGAGGAGCGACTCGAGTCGCTCCGACTCAGAAAAAAGGTTCCTGTACTACTTCTGGGCGACTTCGGGGGCGACTTGCATTGACTTCTATACAGAAGTCCTCTGCAAGTCGCCGCTGAGATCCCCGCAGGTCGCGGCGAGGCAAGTCGGAGACGCCTCGCCGCGCCTCGCTGTGTGAACCGGCCCTAAGTGTTTCGGAACATCAAACCAATTTAAACAATAGTCAAGGACAACACAAGTAAACACAAAATGCAATTTGTAAATGAAGGTGTTTATTATTAAAGGTGAAAAAAAATCCAAACCATCATGGCCCTGTGTGAAAAAGTGATTGCCCCCTAAACCTAATAACTGGTTGGGCCACCCTTAGCAGCAACAACTGCAACCAAGCGTTTGCGATAACGTGCAATGAGGCTTTTACAGCGTCCTGGAGGAATTTTGGCCCACTCATCTTTGCAGAATTGTCCTAATTCAGTTACATTAGAGGGTTTTCGAGCATGAACGGCCTTTTTAAGGTCATACCACAACATCTCAATAGGATTCAGGTCAGGACTTTGGCTAGGCCACTCCAAAGTCTTCAGTTTATTTTTCTTCAGCCATTCGGTGGTGGACTTGCTGGTGTGTTTAGGATCATTGTCCTGCTGCAGAACCCAAGTTCGTTTCAGCTTGAGTACACGAACAGATGGTCGGACATTCTCCTTCAGGATCTCTTGGTAGACAGCAGAATTCATAGTTCCTTTTATCACGGCAAGTCTTCCAGGTCCTGAAGCAGCAAAACAGCCCCAGACCATCACACTACCACCACCATATTTTACTGTTGGTATAATGTTCTTTTTATGAAATGCAGTGTTCCTTCTACGCCAGATATACTTGGACACACACCTTCCAAAGAGTTCCACTTTTGTCTCATCGGTCCACAGAATGTTGTCCCAAAAGTCTTGGGGATCATCAAGATGTGTTGTGGAGAAATTGAGACGAGCTTTGATGTTCTTTTTGCTCAGCAGTGGTTTTCTCCTTGGAACTCTGCCATGCAGGCCATTTTTGCCCAGTCTTTTCCTGATGGTGGAGGCATGAACGCTGACCTTAACTGAGGCAAGTGAGGCCTGCAGTTCCTTGGACGTTGTTGTGGGGTCTTTTGTGACCTCTTGGATGAGTCGTCGCTGCGCTCTTGGGGTAATTTTGGGCGGCCGGCCTCTTCTGGGAAGGTTCACCACTGTTCCATGTCTTCGCCATTTGTGGATAATGGCTCTCACTGTGGTTCGCTGGATTCCCAAAGCTTTGGAAATGGCTTTATAACCCTTTCCAGACTGATAGATCTCAATTACTTTCTTTCTCAATTGTTCCTGAATTTCTTTGGGTCTCGGCATGATGTGTAGCTTTTAAGGATCTTCTGGTGGACCTTACTGTGTCAAGCAGCTCCTATTTAAGTGATGCCTTGATTGTGAACAGGTGTGGCAATAATCAGGCCTGGGTGTGGCTAGAGAAATTGAACTCAGGTGTGGACAACCACAGTTATAGTATGTTTTAACAAGGGGGGCAATCACTTTTTCACACAGGGCCATGATGGTTTGGATTTTTTTTCACCTTTAATAATAAACACCTTAATTTACAAATTGCATTTTGTGTTTACTTGTGTTGTCCTTGACTATTGTTTAAATTGGTTTGATGTTCCGAAACACTTAAAGCGGTAGTAAACCCAGTTTAAAAAAAACACTTACATTCCCGGCATGCCGGAAATGCTAACTTTCACATTGGTTGTGCTCTCAACCAAACTTTCAAACCATCCAATGGCTGGTTTCATAACTGATCACATGTGCAGCATCATGGCAGTTGAGGAATCATTAGAGACCAAGATGGCAGCTTCCTTATCTGAAAACGATAGAAGGGTTTACTACCACTTTAAGTGTGACAAACATGCAAAGGAACAGGAAATGAGGAAGGGGGCAAACACTTTTTCACACCACTGTATATATATATATATATATATATATATATATATATATATATGTGCCATGTAGCTATAGTTGAAATGTGTGCATGTAGACATGGAGTGGATGCAAAGGGGTTTTAGGGAGTCAGCAAAAATTAAAACAGCAATTTAAAAATATCACAATTGTGATTCTTTAATGAGTTAATAATTTTATCTTACTTTAACCTCTTTCATTACACCAGTGGTCTCCAAACTGTGCTCCTGGGTCCAGATATGGCCCTTTGCTTGCTTTTATCTGGCCCTCGGGGCACTATTTTCAGCTACCGATAACAACAATTGGGTATAATTCCCAGCAACACCAATGAAAGGGCAGAATTCCTTCCAATGACACCGATGGGGCACAATTATTCCCAATAAAAGCAAAGATGGGGCGCAATTCCTCCCAATGATACCAACAATGGGGTTCAGTGAAACCAATGATGAGTGCAATTCTTCCCACTGACACCAAAAATGGGGTGCTACTCCTCCCACTAATACCAAAGATGGGACATTGTTTATTCCCACTGACGTCGGAACCTTTTCTACTCCCAATGGTCACAATCTGGCCCCCCTTAAAGCTGAAGGATAGTAAACTGGCCCCTTGTTTCCAAAGTTTGAATACCCCTGCACTACACAATGGATTACCTCTCAGGGTGAGCTGGCTGTCTTAGGCAGCACAGTTTAAGGGTGTAGTTGAGGCAGGTGTAATGGTCGTGCATACTGGGCACACAAATCGTTGTGTGTGTAGCAACCATTTTGTTCACGTCACAAGTCTCCCATGCCATTTTGTCATAAGAAGGCATAGTGACCTCCCTCTCCCTCCCTTCTCCTTTCAGTTCATATAATCCAAAACATATTAGCTGCATGCCAGAAACCCCTTATCTTTCTGGTAATAGGACTAACCGAATCTAACCCCCAATACAATCTCAGGGCCTATAAAAGTGTCTGACTTAGCAGCTTCAGTGACAAGAGAATTAACAGATATTAGCACATAAATAGCTTAGGAGGAATCCATAGAATACGCATATCCGTCTCTCAGTAGAATCCATCATCCCAGTATGTTTGATGACTTTTAAAATCCTGACAGTATAGCCAGAATAAAGTCATATTTCCCTCATCAGTTATTGGGTAGCATTGTGAACCCAAACACCCCTATGCTAGGCAGTATCAGAGTGGATTAGGCCTCCACATCCCTCCTATGAGAAATAAATATCTGAGACCTGTCATATCTATATCCATTTCAAAGCTAATTTCATGTTGGACAATAATATGCAAAGTAACCTACTGTACCCTAGAGATATTCAGAGATATTAATACTTATAGAAAACTGTATCTGGGACGTAGTCATAAAAGTGGTGACATCCCTGCAACCACCCCTTAGATCGAATGATTGGTCAGATGGTCTCTGTCAACCCCTGGTGTCTGGAAGGTTGAAGAACCTTCTAGAACTAGAGGGTGGGGTTAGGAGGAGCTGACATGACTATTTATGGGGCCTCAGCCAATCCCTAGCAGTAGGCTGACAGGGGACTGAGACAACCCCATAAATAGACATGGGCTATTGCAGCAGGGGAGTTGGTTGGATGATGGAGAACCAGCTCTGAGGAGAGGTGGGAAGGAGCCAGGAGAGACAGTGAGCAGATCAGCATTGTACAGGGACAGACAAGGGGAGAGACTACACTGTGCCATGTCTTCATCCAACCTTGCCCGGGGGAATCGCCATGTGTGCATGCCAGTCAGGCAGGACTGGGGCAAAAAGTCAGTCAGGAGGACTGGGAGGAAGATCAGCCAGGCATGAATGGTGGCAGCCAGCTGGGCTAGCATTTCTGCAAGGAGGTGGAGCTGGGATCAGTGCCCACAGGAAGGCAGAAGGAAAAAATGTTGCTTTTCACTCCAACTTTGTATTGTACCAAAAGGGTCTGCGAGCCCCTGCCTGTAATGGGCTTTTGCTGAAGTAGCTGTTAGTGCCCTCTGGAGTGATCAGCAGGAGCTGTACTTAAAGTATAACTAAAGACAAAACTTTTTTTTGTAATTTTGGATAGAGTAGATTAGTACACTTATCAGTTTTTATTGCGGTCAGTGTCCTCATTAAGGAGATTCACATTCTCCATTTGTCATTTTTACCATTATCGTTGAAAGTAAAAGAAAATCCCAAATTTTGGGTTGTCCCCAAAAAAGTAATAGAGGCAAATTGTTCCACTGGGGACACTAGTTCTGGTGACCTGAGGGTCCCCAAGGAATTCCTTTAATTTTCAGGGATTTCCTGTCACTTCTTGCTTTGCTATGGGACAGGAAGTGAAGTGAAATCTCCGCAATGGGACGCAGATTACAAAAATAAATCTCCCTTGCTCTATCCAAAATGGGGAAAAAAAATTAAAAATAAAAATTATATATATATATATATATATATATATATATATATATATATATATATATATATATGCGTGTGTATGTGTGTGCCTATAGTTATAATTTAAAGGAATTAAGTGTGTGTAGGAGGAAAGAAGATGATTCTTTGTAAATAGGGATGAGGTTGTCTCTTGTTCTGGACATTATTTCCAGTTGGGCATTCCGTAATTTCCTAACGCTATCCAATTTATCATCCCCTAAATAAAGCATAAAAAAACAAGTCAATGACTCTTTTCTGAGTGAGAAAGAAGGAAGAAAATGCTACATGACTGGCTGTGCAGCAGTGGGGACATTAGTACCTCCTATGGGGGTAGTGCTACAACTATAACTGAGAAAGACTACTACAATATTTTCTTAAAACAGCACTCGAGCTAAAGCGGTTAAACAGTTAATTGAACCTGGAAGAAAAAAGAATGGCATAAACTGCATTGAGATTTCAAGCTGACACCAAATTTATAAATAAACTGTAAGCAATGAATCTAGGTTACCATGTGAATTATCACCCTTTGTTATCAGTTAAACACTGAGGATGAAGTTTTACAAAAAGCTGTTGCTTAACACTTTTTTTTTTTGTTCATTCATTTGTTCTTGGAAAAAAAAAAAAACACAGAAAAAAAAAAAAATGTATACTGCATCTAAAACAGAAGGCACTATAGTACTAAAAAGAGGTCAATTAGCTTGAGGTTAGGAATATTTACACTCTAATTCACCAAGTTATCAGTATTTTCATGAACATACAAGTATTTCAGCCTGCATAAAAAGCAAAAATACTTATTTTGTCTTTAACCGAAGTCTACTGAACACAACTAAATCATGCAAACAAACCAGCATCACACCAAATAACCTAAAGGATAATTGTACCCACCCTCTCTCCAGAATGCAGACCACCTAAAGAAATATCTGATCCAGCAATCTTCACTGTACAGCCTTGACCGAAGCCACGCAGCCTTGCTTGTATCTTTTGGGTCCTCTTTATCATGCGTATGGCCCTATTAATTCCTACAAGGAGAGCCACACTCTGAGGGACTGCTGCATGCCACCACGAGTACAAATGGGACTGCAATGAGCATACAGAGGATAAAGAGAACATTGCTTTCTGGAGCAAGGCTGTGTGGTTCTGAGCAGGTCAGCGCAGTGACCATCGCTGAATGGAGGGCAAAGGTGCATATTACATCAGGTGAGCTGCACTTAAATGGGTAGAGGCATGTCTTAAAGCAGTGGTCATCAACCCTGTCCTCGGGGCCCACTAATAGGCCAGGTTTGCAAGATAACTGAAATACATCACAGGTGATATCATTTGCTGCTCAGTGATTGCCGTATTCTAGTCTGCATCTCCCCAAGGTAATACATAAAACCTGGCCTGTTAGTTGGCCCTGAGGGCGGGTTGATGACCACTGTCTTAAAGGACACCTTGCACCACTGGCAGGGTAAAGAAAAACTTCCTAAATCCTCTCCTCATGCCATAATCACATGGAAGGAGGGTAGTAGAGGACGAAGAGGTGAAGAAAGAAAAGAAGAAGTGGTAGAGGGAGGAGGAGGACAAAAATATATGACATAACTCTGTGGCTTGAATGCTTATTACAGTGCAGTGTGGATTAAGGTTACCAGATAATCAAAAGCAAATCTCAGGACAGCCAACAGATCATGTCCATTTTTATCCTTACAGCCTCATGCCCTCATTCGTAGCCACACCTTGAAAATTATGCCCCATTTTAAACTGCTTTTAAATATTTGGTCACAGACTTTTAGAACAAGAGGAAGACATATATAGGAAGGTATAAAAATGAAACAAATAGATTTGAAATAAGGGGCACCAAGATATGCATGCATAGTTAGTCAGATGCTCGGTTGTCCAACAATCGTACCGTGTGTATGAGGCTTAAGGCAGGAAGTATGTTACTGGCCAAATCACCAGGTGAAAACAGAGGGGAAAAGCCTAAAAAAAGAAAACAAATGCAGCCACATCTACTGATTGGTGAGCTGCAAAATGCTACCTTTGAAGTTCTGGGTTTAAACAGCAGACACTTGTGTATCATTTCAGTGCACTGGTGTTGTTTATGATGATGCAGTGTAGAACTGATATTATTGGACAGGTCTTTACAGGTTTGCCTGTCTGTACTTTTTCGTCCTGTGCATTGGAAAGTAATGTATCCTACCCTGCTGTCAAATCAGTTTATGCAATAAGATAAAAAGCAAAGTATAATAATACACAGCAATCATCCAAAGCCAAGTCATTTGTCGCTAGTCATCTTGGTTTATTGTACACTACTTATTGCAGAAAGCAGACAAGACCAAATTCTAATCTACAAGGTCTGAAAATTTCAGAACAAATAATGAAAAGGTTTTTTTTTTTGTGATATGGAAATGCAAATAAATGAATGGACTTGTCAAATAAGGCGAATGGCAAATTGCAAAGTACAGTAGCCCACAACATATTAATATAATAAACTTCCCAGCACTGGTTTCCGGAATGTACACTTTTCATCAAAATATATAACAAATAAAGTTTCAAAAGCTAATCACAGTGGATAATTATAATGCACAAACTTGTGCAAATCAATCATAAATGAAATGTTAAAAAAGGGCAGTCCCATAGTCCAGCCGTGACAGGAAACAAAAATGTGCCACTCTTTACACAATGCTGAATGTGCTGTGCACCCCAAAGGGAAAAAAAGAGGCCACTTTCACCACATGTTAACCCCAATGCTCACCTCTGATGAGGACCTCTTACTTTACAGGAGGTCTAGAAGTGCTTTATGGAAAAATAAGGGCTAATATCCTCCACTTCTGTGTCCAGGCATCACAATAGACCAGACCACAACGAGTTAACTCTAGGTTTCATTGTTTCACTCCCACCGTACATGTAACACATAGTACACACCAAAAATAGTGCTCTTCATTTCATTTATTAAAAACCATCCATAGTGCAGATGGATATACACTTACTATATAAGAGCAATAGTGGAATTGCAGCTTCTCGCAATTAAACGTAACACTCCATTCAGCTTTTGTGTAATACTCATTCACCTGGTACACTAAAGCCCTAGCACTACTTGCACAGATTGCCAGCCAGAAGGTGCCGATACAATGCAGAGATTGTCAGCTAAAGAGTTACGGTAATTGAACACAGATAAGGCCTCTATCCACAACCATCAATTAGGGTTGTGTGGTAAAGACCCTACCCCACAACTCTGAGGGCATGTGACCTGGAATGATTCAGGAGGATGTGCCCCCTTACCACCTCTTTCCTTACAAGCCAGGCTGAATGATAGGGTTTAGGGTCTGGTATGGTTTTTGAGGGGACATTATGCATTTTGTGTGTTTGTGTGTAGATATCAGTGTTTGGTATGGACTGCTTAAGGAAACCCACACTTTTTTGTTTTTGTTTTTTTGAAAGGTACCCCTTAAAATCCATACTAGACCTTAAAGGGTTTTATTTACTAAAGCTAGAGAGTGCAAATTCAGGCTCATTCCTCCATAGAAACCAATCAGCTTCCAGGTTTTAGCCCCAGTTCACATTGGGCTGATTTGACATGTCAAAGTGCATGCCAAATTGGAGCCTATTGACGGCAATGACACCGTCCGATTCCTAAAAGAAGTTTCTGCCTACTTTTGGTGACTTCAGGGGGCCATTTCAATAGACATCTGTGCATGAAACCACGCAGATGTCTGTCAAATCGCCCCCAAAGTCAGACTAAAATACCGGTTTGAAATTGTGTGAGCTCATCTAAACTGAACACTTAATTGAAAAAGCTGAGGTTAGAAGCTGAGTGGATACTTTGCACAGCTGCACCAGTTTACGTAAATCTACCCCAAAGGATCTGTTAAGTATTTTTTGGGGGGGCTCGAGGATGTGCTACAGTGAAAGTGACATTTAAAAGAAAAAAAAAAAGCACACAGACCCCTCCGAATGTTACCCCAAAATACAAAGTAGACCCTTTGAGGGCTCTGCATTTATTTATTGTTTTAATAAAAAGAAGCCTATAATGAAATCCCTGTTCCTGGCTGAATGGAATATTTTAAAACTTTTGTTTTTTGCATTGGTGCATGTTCCCCAAGGCAGTGCCCATCTCCGTGCTATTTTTTTTTTTTTTTTTATTCCTATTGCCTATGAGCCCAGAAAAGGGCATTGTTAATTTGATAGTTTTGGCTCCTATTGATTTCAGTGGGGTTTGAGTTCAGTATCTGATTTTCTGTGAAGTTTGCTGTGCTCAAACCAATATCATCAATAGACACTTGTTGTACCTGGATTTATTAGCCATTAGGAGTTAGCAATGTCAGGGCATAGAAATTAGTTACTTTTTCTTTACTTACAAATACCAGAGTATCAGCAATCATTTAATAACAAACATCAGAAAGTGTTAATGCGCCTAGAAGGGTCACACTTAATCCAGGCCATCCAAAATGTATACATAATGCTGTCATGTGATCACTGTTTACACTTTATATTCTGTTTAGCTGGAATTGGAAGTCTGAGAAGCATGCAAACATGCATTTGCTGGGTATTATTTTACAGGCAAAAAAAAACAAAACATACACATCATTGTATCATAAGAGTTACATTTTTTAAAGAAAAAATCCATGTTTCACAACTGCATAGCCACAGACAGAATGATAATAGAGGCAACATTTGTTATCACTATGGCTAATGTTCTAAAAATTTTAGTTTGAATGTGTTGTGTAATGGAGTAAGTAGTCACTGTATGTTGAGCAACACTGCACACAATACAGTGCAGAAGAATGCAAACAGAGTGCAAACATGTTAACTGTAGTTGTTTTTCCATTCCTTTCATGTTGAATTGCTGCTCTCTCTCTGTGATTTTTTTAAACTCAACCTATCGTCAAAATCCTGAATTCAAAAGAATCACAATGGCATATCTCATCATTGCCAAAACAATTTTTTTTAAATAAAAAATAATTTCTTGTCACCAATGAAAAACTGTTGTACACATTCTCACAGCCTAGGCAATTTTAGTTACATGGTCTCTGGCTACCATTGATTAGAGTCTGGCAAACGGTTCGGGCTGAGCAAATGTTTGGTCCAAACATCGCCTGTTCGTCGGTTTGGTGAACACCCAAATCTGCGGGGTGTTTGTGGGAAGTTTAGTGTGTCAGTATAGTGTGAGTATGGTGTCAGTACAGTGTACTGTGTCAGTTTAGTGTGATTAAAGTGTGAGTACAATGTAGTGTGTCAGTATAGTGTGAGTACAGTGTAGTGTGTCAGTATAGTGTGTTTTCAATGTAGTGTGTGAGTATAGTATAAGTACAATGTAGTGTGTCAGTATAGTGTGAGTATAGTGTAGTGTAAGTATAGTGCTGTATATCCCTTTTTCTTTTTTCTTTTTTTTGGTTGGTTGGTTGCTGCATGTTTTTTTTTTGTCCTCTGCCTGCCCCTTTTTTTAAATTGTCAGATGTAGTTTTTCTGACTGCGACACTGGTGTTCCCCCCTTTTATTGATTTCTTTTTCTTTTTATATTTATGTCAGTATTAGTCCTTAATTTAAAGTGCACCAAACACCACTTTTCATTTAATAAAGTACATCCAATGACATTTCCCAGTTATTAAATGTGGGTAATGACCCCCTATTATGTCTGGGAGGCCAACAAGGTGAGGCAGATGTTCCCATGGCACTATGAGGGGGCTGGAAGCATCTGTGTCCACAGGCAAAGGTGGACATGGTCCGTCCTCAGACAGGACACGTGTCTTTTTAGTGATGTTGCCCGTGCTTTCCAGCCAAAGCATGCAGAGGAGCTGGTGGACTGGCTTAATGCGCAGTTCAACGCAGCTGCCAGAGTGGCTTATTCTGCCTTCTTGTCCATAGCCCCAGCATCATGCATGGGGGAGTCAGGGGAATTATTTGAACACAGCGTCAGTCACTTGCTTCATGAGGATGCACAGGCATTACTTGATTCTGATGTTGTTTCTGAGGTAGAAGAAGAGAGTAACATGAGCCTACAGAGAGTGGAGAACACTGATAAACAACAAATTGGCAGTCATGTTCCCCCAGCCGCAGCGTATTGACAAGTTGGCTCCAGTGATGATTAGAATGGAGGGGATGATGATGAGGTCACTGACGTGACTTTGGTGCCAGATAGAGCAGAGGAGGAAAGTGAGGGGGAGGCACAATCCCAATGAGACAGGATGTCCTCCAGAGGCAGCCATCATGAAAGAGTAGAGAGAAGCCACCCTATTCCATCAGATTGTGAAGCTGTGTGGGCCTTTTTTAGCACATGTGCAATGGATTGTGTAACATATTGCACTGTTGCAATTTGCAATCTCTGCCGCAAGCAGATCAAGCATGGCAAAAACACCAGCCATTTGGGTACCACATGCTTGACAAGGCATTTAACCTCCCACCACTCAGCCCATTGTCAGCACCTGAAAGCCACACACAAGGGACACACTTCTCCTCCTCAACTGTCATGTCTACCCCCCACTACATCTCATAACCTCTCAGCAGCCTCCACTGACAGGGATGATGGTATAGCTAAGGGTGTCACAGGTCCTTGCAACACACCTGCCAGAAGCACACTATCAGCTGTAGCATTTAGCAGGCAAATTTCAGCTGCTGCATTGAAAAATAAAATACAGTCCCTGCCACCCACATAACCAGTGTCTAAATTCCAGCTTGTCTAAATACAGAAAGCTTGCAGGGAAAATCTATTTAAATTTATTTTTTATTTATTTTTTATTTATTTTTTTATTTTAATAAATAATTCTATTTATATTTTTCTTTATAATTATCCGTTTTGCTGCAGCAGGTTTTATACATGGTACAGATGCACCACTTTACAGGCAGACTAAGGGGACCCACTCGGGACTATATTTGAAGGAATCCCTCATTTTTATTGTTTTACTTTAAGCATTATTAAAATCACTGATCCTTTAAAAACAATAAAAAAAAAATTTCCATTGGTACATGCCCCCCAAGGCAGTTCCTGGGCCTCCATACCCTTTTATGGCCAATAACCTTGCATATAAGCCTTCAAAATGGAGACTTTTGATTGTTCAAGTTAGGGTCCCATAGACTTTAATGGGGTTTGCAGTTCGGGTCCGAACTTTTGCGATGCTCGAGAGTTCTGGCGTGAACCAAACCGGGGGGGCGTTCGGTCCATCTCTACCAATGATTACAGAAAATCTTTTATTTGTGAGACAAATTGATGTTTACAATGAGGGGAAATTGTGTTTTATTCAATTACATCTTTCTTACTTAAACAATTCAGCTCTGGAAAAATGTACCCCCTTCCTGACCAGGCCATTTTTTGCGATACGACACTGGCAATGTTCTGTGTGAAGAAGTGGCAGTGGACAGATACAACATTGGTCTGATGCTTCATCCGCCTAGGTAAATATCATTCTTCCAAAAAAAAATAAAAAATGTGGAACATATATTGCAAAATTTACCACACAAACATCCAATACATTTGGAAAAACATCAAAATGTTAATATTATATTATCTGTAGAAAAATACAAAGAAAAAGTAACTTTTTTATTTTTTAATTTACAATTGTTCGCAAATTGGTTGGTATTCAGAATGGGAGGTTGCAGTGCTGGTGGAAGGCTTTGGGGACGGTGTTAATGGAAAATTGGTTGATTCATGGAAGAATCATTGGTTACCTGGTGTGCCGATGGTGGAGGGAATTGGGGACGTAACAGATATGGGATCGGGCGATGAGCAGGATTTAGCAGATTGCCACACTCATCGGAATATTGACGGAAGTGAGGGGGATAGTAGGAGTGGGTTCTGGGTGGTGGAGGGTTTGGGTAGGAATAGTAGGGACCGGATGGTGGTGGTGTTCCAAACATAGGTGAGGAGGAAATTGCTTTCTTATCACGCAGACTAGCATCAATGAGGTCAATCACAGCCTTCTTGACATTATTCTTCCGCTCTTGGGGATTCCGAATCCATAATTGCGGACTCCAGATCATCCAATTTTTTATTCCGATGTTTAACAAGGTCTGCAAATTGGTCTATGTTCTGACCATGCCTCCCACGTGGCGGTCTGCTCGTACGGTGGCTTCGTAGCTGACTAGGCCCAGCTGGCTCCTACATTTTTGCTGAAGGTTCTGAGTGGTTGCTCTCTTGTGCCTGAGATTCCTCCACCAAAGAACGCTCCTGCGGCCCTTGAGAGTTAGGTTCCTGAGGTGCCTCCTGACTTTCTTCTCCCACTTCCCAACTGGATTGTGTTCTACATTAAACATTTAATACTGTTAAGGCACACCCTTCTTTATATAACTGTATAGTAGCACTTTACAAATATGAAATATGTTACCTCACGCTCTCAGCTCCATGAAAGGTCTCAGAAACTCCAGTTCATCGACAGGGCCGTAGGTTATCACCCTTTTTGATTCCGATCCACTCCTGGCCTCTGTTACCGGTATTTTTCTTAGGTATCACTTGTCTCTCAAGCTCTTCCATCGATTTTGTAAAGTAGCCACTGCAAAAAAGAAATAGGAACATAATCAATTATGTATTTTGTCTTTCAGTTACCTGGCAACCCGTCATTCCCTAGTTAGCCTACATTATGAGTTCATGGTGGGCAGGTCGTCAATCAGTTACACCCATCCGAGAAACCTACCAAATCTTATGGGATGTGCTTAACACCATAGTTATGAAGAGACCTACATAAGAGAATTAGTGAGATATTGCAAGACTCTTTTGAAAGCGGTGCAATTTCCCGAATTGCATTGGAGCTATAGATAGGAAGCACGTATGTGTCATTAAGCCTGTTGGTAGCAGAAGTATGTTCTTCAATTACAAGAAATATTGCTCCTTTGTGCTGCTTGCTGTGGCCAATGCAAACTACTGCTTCACCTATATACAGGGCTCGAGTCCTGCGGGAACGCATGGGAACGGCGTTCCCGTACTATTCCCACAGCGGGAACGCCGTTCCCATTAGCTGCCTGAGGGCTGAGGCTATGCAGCGCGTAGTTCGCTGCCGCTCCTCAGCCGCCGAGTGACTGGTTGCTAGGCAGAGGCCGCTCCGCATCTAGCAACCGGTCACATGACTTTGGCCGTGCACGTGGGCACGCACTGGCGCGAGTCAGTGGGCAGGCTGACACACGCTGCGCGCCTGCTTGGATACGGAGTTCCGGACTGTCCCCCCCCTCCTCCCCTCTACCCAGTGCCAGTCAGTCCTGGCCTCCTGGGGCCACACGCTGCACTTTTCCAGGTTACTTCTCCCCGGAGAACAGAAGGGAAGAGAATACCAGGTTAGTCACTAGTGTGTAAGTTGCACTCTGCAATACCCTGCCAATACTCATCAATACTCTGCAATACCCTGCCAATACTCATCAATACTCTGCAATACCCTATCAGTATCAATACTCTGCAATACTCTGCGAATACTCTGCAATACCCTATCAATACTCTGCAATACCCTATCAATACTCTGCAATACCCTGCCAATACTCTGCAATACCCTATCAATACTCTGCAATACCCTGCCAATACTCATCAATACTCTGCAATACTCTGCAATACCCTATCAGTATCAATAATCTGCAATACTCTGCGAATACTCTGCAATACCCTATCAATACTCTGCAATACCCTGCCAATACTCTGCAATACCCTATCAATACTCTGCAATACCATATCAATACTCTGCAATACCCTATCAATACTCTGCAATACCCTGCCAATACTCTGCAATACCCTGTCAATACTCTGCAATACCCCGCCAATGCTCTGCAATACATACCCTGCCAATACTCTGCAATACCCTGCCAATACTCTGCAATACCCTATCAATACTCTGCAATACCCTGCTAATACTCTGCAATACATACCCTATCAATACTCTGCAATACCCTGCCAATACTCTGCAATAAATACCCTATCAATACTCTGCAATACCCTGCCAATACTCTGCAATACATACCGTGCCAATACTCTGCAATACCCTGCCAATACTCTGCAATACATACCGTGCCAATACTCTGCAATACCCTATCAATACTCTGCAATACCCTGCCAATACATACCCTGCCAATACTCTGCAATACCCTGCCAATACTCTGCAATACCCTGCCAATACTCTGCAATACCCTATCAGTATCAATACTCTGCAATACTCTGCGAATACTCTGCAATACCCTATCAATACTCTGCAATACCCTATAAATACTCTGCAATACCCTGCCAATACTCTGCAATACCCTGCCAATACTCTGCAATACCCTGCCAATACTCTGCAATACGCAATACCCTGCCAATACTCTGCAATACCCTATCAGTATCAATACTCTGCAATACTCTGCGAATACTCTGCAATACCCTATCAATACTCTGCAATACCCTATCAATACTCTGCAATACCCTGCCAATACTCTGCAATACCCTGCCAATACTCTGCAATACCCTATCAATACTCTGCAATACCCTGCCAATACTCATCAATACTCTGCAATACCCTGCAATACCCTATCAGTATCAATACTCTGCAATACTCTGCAATACCCTATCAATACTCTGCAATACCCTGCCAATACTCTGCAATACCCTATCAATACTCTGCAATACCCTGCCAATACTCTGCAATACCCTGCCAATGCTCTGCAATACCCTGCCAATACTCTGCACTACCCTATCAATACTCTGCAATACCCCGCCAATGCTCTGCAATACATACCCTGCCAATACTCTGCAATACCCTGCCAATACTCTGCAATACCCTATCAATACTCTGCAATACCCTGCCAATACTCTGCAATACATACCCTATCAATACTCTGCAATACCCTGCCAATACTCTGCAATAAATACCCTATCAATACTCTGCAATACCCTGCCAATACTCTGCAATACATAACCTGCCAATACTCTGCAATACCCTGCCAATACTCTGCAATACCCTATCAATACTCTGCAATACCCTGCCAATACATACCCTGCCAATACTCTGCAATACCCTGCCAATAGTCTGCAATACCCTGTCAATAGTCTGCAATACCCTGCCAATACTCTGCAATACCCTATCAATACTCTACAATACATACCCTGCCAATACTCTGCAATACATACCCTGCCAATACTCTGCAATACCCTATCAATACTCTGCAATACCCTGCCAATACATACCCTGCCAATACTCTACAATACTCTGCCAATACTCTACAATACATACCCCGCCAATACTCTGCAATAACCTGCCAATACTCTGCAATAACCTTTCAATACTCTGCAATACTGTGCCAATACTCTGCAATACCCTGCCGATGCTCTGCAATACTCTGCCAATACATACCCTGCCAATACTCTGCAATACCCTGCCAATACTCTGCAATACCCTGCCAATACTCTGCAATACTCTGCCAATACTCTTCAATACATACCCTGCCAATACTCTGCAATACCCTGCCAATACACTGCAATACCCTATCAATACTCTGCAATACCCTGCCAATACTCTTCAATACTCTGCAATACCCTGCAATACCCTATCAGTATCAATACTCTGAAATACTCTGCGAATACTCTGCAATACCCTGCCAATACTCTGCAATACCCTGCCAACACTCTGCAATACCCTATCAATACTCTGCAATACCCTGCCAATACTCATCAATACTCTGCAATACCCTGCAATACCCTATCAGTATCAATACTCTGCAATACTCTGCGAATACTCTGCAATACCCTATCAATACTCTGCAATACTCTGCCAATACTCTGCAATACCCTATCAATACTCTGCAATACCCTGCCAATACTCTGCAATACCCTGCCAATACTCTGCAATACCCTGCCAATACTCTGCACTACCCTATCAATACTCTGCACTACCCTATCAATACTCTGCAATACCCCGCCAATGCTCTGCAATACATACCCTGCCAATACTCTGCAATACCCTGCCAATACTCTGCAATACCCTATCAATACTCTGCAATACCCTGCCAATACTCTGCAATACATACCCTATCAATACTCTCCAATACCCTGCCAATACTCTGCAATAAATACCCTATCAATACTCTGCAATACCCTGCCAATACTCTGCAATACATAACCTGCCAATACTCTGCAATACCCTGCCAATACTCTGCAATACCCTATCAATACTCTGCAATACCCTGCCAATACATACCCTGCCAATACTCTGCAATACCCTGCCAATACTCTGCAATACCCTGCCAATAGTCTGCAATACCCTGTCAATAGTCTGCAATACCCTGCCAATACTCTGCAATACCCTATCAATACTCTACAATACAAACCCTGCCAATACTCTGCAATACATACCCTGCCAATACTCTGCAATACCCTATCAATACTCTGCAATACGCTGCCAATACATACCCTGCCAATACTCTACAATACTCTGCCAATACTCTACAATACATACCCCACCAATACTCTGCAATAACCTGCCAATACTCTGCAATAACCTATCAATACTCTGCAATACTGTGCCAATACTCTGCAATACCCTGCCGATGCTCTGCAATACTCTGCCAATACATACCCTGCCAATACTCTGCAATACCCTGCCAATACTCTGCAATACTCTGCCAATACTCTTCAATACATACCCTGCCAATACTCTGCAATACCCTGCCAATACACTGCAATACCCTATCAATACTTTGCAATACCCTGCCAATACTCTTCAATACTCTGCCAATACTTATTCCTGTTTGTGGGATATTTTCTAATAGGCTGTGTAACAGAATTTGGAACAGGGTGTATTTGTGGTAGAAATTCCCTGCGAGGGAAAGATCATCACCCATTGTGTTGATTGTTTTGTTTGACACGTTATTTTGTTTTTGTAAACTGCCACTTTACAATAAATGTTGTACTGTATTTTCTGTGAAGTATATATGCATATGAGCGTACCTTTTTTATTTTTTTTTTTATTTTTTTGGTGGGGGAATGGATCTTGGGTGGGAGTTCCCACACTTTTTTTCCCAGGACTTGACCCCTGCCTATATAGATATAGGATCCTATGAAAGTAGCTACAATTCACATATTTTTTCAAATTCCTCATTTGGTCAAAGGCTACGAAATAATCGGCTAGATATTCCTGAGAACTGTCCACTTACTGGCACAACTGAACCCTATGTGTTCATCGCAGATGAGGCTTTTGTGTTGGGGGAACACCTAATGAGGCCTTACTCCAACAGGAATCTTAGTACACCTAAGAAAGTCTTTAACAATCATTTCACAAGGGCAAGAGGGGTAGTTGAGTGCAGTTTTGGAATTCTTGCCAATAAATGGCGTTTGTTACACATGCCTATTGCGTTAAACATTGAACACGCAAGTACTGCTGTCAAAGCAGCATGCGTGCTCCACAATTATGTTGGCTACGTGACGGGTACTGTTTCGAGGATTCCCTTATGCATGACATGGAAAGTGCACACCTTAGTGCTACTAGGGAATCCAGCGACGGTGCCACTGTTCGCGAGCAATTTGCTTCATACTTCCTTTCACCGGCTGGTGAAGTAGAATCGCAATTGGACGCTATTTCCTAACTGCATTGATAACTTCTTTAACCACTTGCTTACTGGGCACTTAAACCCCCCTCAGTCCCAGACCAATTTTCAGCTTTCAGCGCTGATGCACTTTGAGTGACAATTGCGCGGGCATACAACACTGTACCCAAATGAAATTTTTATCATTTTTTTCCCACAAATAGAGCTTTCTTTTGGTGGTATTTAGTTACAGCTCGGAGTTTTATTTTTTGCTAAACAAACAAAAAAAGATGCAAAAAAAAAAAAAAAAAAATCATGTTTTAATAGTTTGTTATAAAATTTTGCAAACGGGTCATTTTTCTCCTTCATTGAAGTGCGCTGATTAGGCGGCACTGATAGGCTGCATTGGTGGGCACTGATGGGCTGCATTGGTGGGCACTGATGGGCTGCATTGGTGGGCACTGATAGGCTGCACTGGTGGGCACTGATAGGCATAGTTAAGGCGGCACTAATAGGCACAGATAAGGCGGCACCGATGGGCACAGATAAGGCGGCACTGATGGGCAAAGATGGGCACAGATAAGATGGCACGGATGGGTGGCACGGATAAGTGGCACGGATGGGTGGCACGGATGGGCACTGATAGGTACCACAGATAGATGGGACTGATGGGCACTGATAGGTGGCACTGATAGGTGGCTCTGATAGGTGGCACTGCTGGGCACTGATGGGCGGCACTGCTGGGCACTGATGGGCGGCACTGCTGGGCACTGATGGGCGGCACTGGTGTGCAGCACCTGAGGCAGATTTTGGGTGGCACTGTGGGTGGCACTGCTGGGTGGCACTGTGGGTGGCACTGTGGGCACTGCTGGGTGGCACTGTGGGCACTGCTGGGTGGCACTGTGGGCACTATGGGCACTGCTGGGTGGCACTGACAGGGGGGCACTTACTTTATTTCAGGATGGCACTGCGGTTGGCAGGTGGGCACTGGCAGGGGGCAGGTGTCCTTTTAAATTGCTGGCCGTGATCGGGACTGATGTCCCGAACACGGCCGCCGGCGATCGGCTTTTTTTTTTTCTCCTCGCGCTGTCAGCGCGAGGAGGAATACTAGCCGATTACCGGCTCCGTTTTATCACATGATCAGCTGTCATTGGCTGACAGCTGATCACGTGATAAGGGGTCGGGATCGACCCCTTACACGGATCGGTGATCAGGCGAGTCTCACGGACTCGCCGATCACAGAGCGCGCCGCGCGCGCCCCTCAGGGGGCGCGCAGGCCGCTCGTAACCGGGACTACGTCAATAGACGTAGTCCCGAAAATGTGGGTCCGCGCTATTGCCGTCATTTTGCAATAGCGCGGATCCCAAGTGGTTAAATATATATTTTGCTGCTATTGCTGTTTCTGTTAAGTTGTCTAAAGCCTGTACAGGTATTGAGTTTAATTTTTTAATGCTATTCTATACTGCCATTAATGTTTCGAATACTATTTTTTGGTATCATATAAATAAAATGTGAAAATAAAATAAACCAATAATTTTTTTGGCTGTAGTAATATTTATTATTCATTATCTATATATATTGACAAAGGTAAGTTATTCAACAACATAAAGCTAACATGATTCCTATTCTGCAATAGAACTAGACATGAGTTATAGTCTGCACCAGGGTTCTCCATACTCTGACCCTCCAGTTGTTCAGGAACTACAAGTCCCATCATGCCTAGTCAGGTCTGGGAATGTCACAGTTTTACAATGCATCATAGGATGTTTATTTGCGCAACACCTGGATAACAAACAGACATAAATAAAATAAAGGTGTTAACTTACATTTGTCACTACGTTCGTTCAACGAAAAGATTTTCCAATTGTCAATACTTTGATGACAGATCTCCAGCCAGGCATTGTCCCTCTTCAATTGATCCTTATAGTACTGATCACTTTTTTCATAAAGGCATGGGTGCTGCCTCACGAGCCTTATGAAAGACTTGTTATCAATCGACTCTCTGTGACCTACCTTCCTGTGGGCTCTGGTAGACATTGTGCATAAAGTTCTGTCACAAGTATACAGGTCGGCCACAGCCTACATAGACAAAGGCATACAGGAAGTTCTCTGTGGGAGGGAGGGGGCTGTCTGTGTAGTGGTGAGTACCTAGGTAATTTATTTTCTTTTTCCTGTAAAGTCGCTTCACTATAGATGGAGATCTGACTTGGAGGCAAATTTCATTGAATTCTATGGGTAGAAGTCGCCTTGAAGTAGTACAGGAACCTTTTCTGAAGTCGGAGCGACTTCTGTAGTGTACATTAAGATGGCTCTCATTAACTATAATGAAATTCCTAATGTCAAGCGACATGGGGCAACTTGAGGTCTGACAACTCGGATCCCAAGTAGTTGTAGTGTGAACCAACACTTACTGTTTGGCAAGTGTGTGTGTGTTTGGATGGTCACAACATTGTTGCAATCAGTCATTCTGATACTAAGTTTACAGGTGATTGTCCCCATCCAATCTGTCAAGGAATTTAACTGATTTTTATTTGTGCCTTGTGAGGAAGGAACATTTTGTCTGTTTATGGTTCTACCAAGTGTGATGCGTATCTCAAGCCCCTTTTTACTTTTCAGTGTTGTGAGCTACATAGCAATTTATCCGTCTTCCTGGCTCCTAATCTAGTGGCTCAACCATCAGGGGATCAGAAATCATGGGGTCCTTACTATTAACTATTTTAGATTTGATTTTTAGCTTTCTCATTGTCTCAATGTTTGAGCTTTCTCAATGTCTGCAGATTTCATGATCTGCTGGATGCAGTCACCTCTTTTCACCTAACAGCACTCACATCATGTTTGTTACTTTAGTCCAATTTCGTTTTTTGGTAGTATTCTGCAGGGATGTGCAGTCAGGGGAGGAAGGTGAGGCAGGGCCTTACCTGCCATGAAGATTAAAAAAAAAATCGAGCTTTAAAGATCGTAGCTTGGCGACCTGGGATCCCAGACACCCCAAATTTGGGGGGTATGTAGCCTAAGTTCTACCCCACCAGCTGAGGCTCCTACGACCTATGGTTCCAGAGATATGGGGCTCCTTGCGCAGCCTGTCAGAAGCTAAATACAAAGCGGCCACTTTAAATACAAGCTGGAACACTCTGTTTGCAGCAGACTAAGCCCTTGTACACACGGTCGGAGAATCCGTCGGAATGTGTCCTATCGGACCGTGTCGTCGGATAATCCGACTGTGTGTGGTATGCATCGCACTGATTCCATCAGGATATCCGTCGGACCCAATTTTCCAACATGTTGGATATATTTCCCGACCAACTGGGCCGATCGGACATACTCCGATCATGTGTAGAGAATTTTGATTGGACCAAGTGCCACGCATGCTCAGATCAAATTCCTACATCAAAGCTATTGGCTACTAGCCTGAATGTAGTCCCATCGTAACGAAATTACGTCATCACGTTCTGAAAGATCGGATTTTTCGACAACTTTGTCCGACCGTGTGTATACAACAGTTTCGGACAAGATCCGACGGACAAAATCCGACGGGCAAAATCCGACGGATTTGGTTGTGGAAATCTCTGACCGTGTGTACAGGGGCTAAGAGGTTGAACTCACAGTGCCTCTCACTTCTTGTCAGAAGCACTGAGCTCAATGAACAGCTTGGAGACTTGGACCAATGGAAAAGTACCATTGGTCCCAGCTGTCCAATAGAAATGCTGTAGTGGAGGCATGCTTCTCACTGCAGTACCATAGAAGGGGCATGTGTCTAAAAGACAAATGCTCCCTTCCAGCCCAGCCCTCTTATCTACAAGGAAAAACGTGAGTTTATGTGTATATGATTTACCCATAATCCCATGTTTTTCTCACACAGGAAGGAGAAACTGATTCTGTTGAAAAGGTACTGTTATATACAAGCTAAATCATATAAATCAAACCACCTGCTTTAGTACAGATTTTGAAAATATAATAAATTACCTTAAAAACAATATATAATAATTATTTGTACATTACCGTATTTATCGGCGTATAACACGCACCCCAAGTTTAGGAGGGAATTTAAAAGAAAAAAACTTTTAGGAGGAAAGTTTAAGGAAAAAAAACTTACATTTAAATGCCCACCAATGCAGCCTTATCAGTGTCATTTGCAGCCTTGCATTCCAGCCTTGTCAGTCATTTGCAGCCTTCCATTGCAGCCTTCCATTGCAGCCTTCCATTGCAGCCTTCCATTGCAGCCTTGTCAGTTGTTTGCAGTCTTGTCAGTCATTTGCAGGCTTGTCAGTGTCATTTTAAAAATGGCGCCGCCGAGATACAGAGCGGATGTCCTGTGTATCTCTGCGTTCTTGGCCGTTCTTGGCGGCTTTCAGGTATTTTCGGCCGCACTCGGCCATTCCCGGCTATTTTCGGCCCTTCTCGCCTATTTTCGGCCGCACTCGGCTGTTCTCGGCGGCTTTCGGCTTTCCGAAAGCCGGCGAGAGCGGCCGAATGTGGCCGAAAATAGCCGAGAACGGACAAAAATAGCTAAGAACTGCCGAAAATACCTGAAAGCCACCGAGACCAGCAGAGAAGGTTAGGATTGGTGTATAACACGCACCGCCGATTTCCCCCTGATTTTAGGGGGGAAAAAGTGTATGTTATATGCCGATAAATACGGTACTTACTTATGGTAATTAACCCCTTGCCACTTTTGACCAATTCTGACACGTCTCTCCTACATGTAAAAATCACAATTTTCTTGCTACGGAATTACTTAGAACCCCCAAACATTATATATATTGTTTTAGCCGACACCCTAGGGAATAAAAAATGGTGGTTGTTGCAACATTTTATGTCACACGATATTTGTGCAGCAATTTTTTTAAATACGGTAAAAAAAAAACACCGTCGTTAGCCCGAGTTTTTTGTATAATGTAAAAGATGATGTTATGCCAAGTAAATAGATACCTAACTTAAAAATTGTGCACACTTGTGGAATGGCGTCAAACTTCAATACTTCTAAATCTCCATAGGTGACGCTATACATTTTTTTACAGGTTACGTTAAGCGTTACAGAGGAGGTCTAGTGCTAGAATTAGTACTCTCACTCTAACGATCGTGGCATATATAACCTGTGTGTATCTGGCTCTGATACTAGCCAGTGCCTCACCGGCCACTGACCTCACTGCACATCCCTCGTATTCTTGGGTATGTTGACCCACAACCATATGGTGTTAACATATCTAGATTTAATGTACAGTTGTGCTCATAAGTTTACATACCCTGGCAGAATTTTTTATTTTTTTTACTTTATATCTTTATTCATTTCTTTTCCATTTTACAAAACCATCATAACACACATACATTTAAGAAAAAAAAATTAAAAGGGGGAAAAAAAGATAGAAAAGAAAAGAACAAAATAAAGGAGGCAAATACACCCCCCCCCCCTTTCGTGTATAACCCTCATTCATCTCTATATGTTGTACTTTTCTGGAGCCATATCTGCATCACCAATCCCACATAGCACACTTCCATACACTCCATTACATCCATCACTTTTTGCTCCATTCCTCTGTCTGCAGTTTTCGTTTCCCTGTTTCCCTCCATCTAGTTTGTCAGCCCTATCACTTTTATACATTTATACTTCCACTTTTCTTTTTCTCACTCCACATCTTCCAGATCTCATGAAATTTCTTAAAAGCTCCTTGTCTAATGTATGATGCCCTTTCCTTGAGTATCACCACATTCATATTCTGTTCCCATTCCCCACTGGTTGGAGGTGTGGAAGATTGCCACTTCTGGGCAATAAGTTTCCTAGCCTGAAAAAGGCATCTCAGGATTGATAGTTGGATATCTTTTGGTTTAACCTCTACCTCTATCCACCCCAGTACACAAAGCATAGGTTCTATGTCAATAGGTACTTCAAACACTTGAGCGATAGTATCCACCACCTCCCTCCAGTACCGGAATAGCTTTGGGCAAGTATGAGTAAAAGAAGGAATGAGTCAATGAATAAAAGAATGCAACGCTATGTCACAAGAATAATAAGAAATAAGAGCACCAATGACTAAAGGTACACCGTTGAAAAGAAAAAGTATCACTTTATGTTCATGGAGTGTTAAGGGCCTAGGGGACCCAGGGAAAAAGGCAGCAGCTTTGTCAATGGCAAAAATGTATGGGGCCACGCTTCTGTGCTTGCAGGAGACACACCTCACTAATATTTCCATACTTCACTTGGGGTGGGGAGAGTTTCGTTTACAGTTTCACTCGGTCCACACTTCCTTTTCTAGAGTAGTGAGTATTTTTATTAAAACAGGGGTTACGTTTAACTGTATGCAGAATAAGATTGATAAACAAGGGCGGTACATGTTTGTATACTGCAAGATAGAGAATAGAACTCTTGTATTGGCTAATATGTATGTTCCACCTCCCTTTAACACTGAGATCTTGTATGAATTGGTGGAGTTTGTGTTGGACAAACCGGGAGTTCCATTACTAGTTGTGGGAGACTTTAATACGGTCATTGACCAGACAATAGATAGGCTCCCCCATGGGATACAACAGGGAGGCACAAGGGATGGCCGTTTGTCCCAGTTTATGGGAGAGATGGGTCTGAAAGACATCTGGAAAATACAGAACCCGAAGTCTCGGAGCTACTCATGCTTCTCCAGCACACACTCTACACTGTCAAGGATCGATCTGATACTTGGGAATGACGAGGCGATCACTATGGTAAATAACTTAAACTACAAGCCAAGAGGTCTTTTCGAACCACTCTCCAATGATAGCCTCAGTAGAAGTAGGGGAGGGAAAACACCTTTGCGAATGGAGAATTAGTGCCTCCTGGTTGGAACTTATGAGAGAACCACAGGAGGTACTAATTGCCTTAAGAGAATGCGTTCATCTGAATACCGGCACAGCTTCGCAGGGGGTAGTTTGGGATATGCTGAAGGCCTTCCTCCGAGGCTTACTAATTCAGCAAGTGTCAAAAATAAAAATAAATCGAAGGAAAGGGAAGAATTAGCAGCAGAAAGAGTGACATTTCAGAAGAACAATACATTCGTGACCCGACACCTGGGAACCTTAGGGCCTGGATAGAGACACAGCAAAACTACCATTTAACATTGTTAGGAAAAGCCGAGAATAAGCAAATCTTTCAAAAACAAATAGCTTTTGGGGAAGGGGAAAGTGTAGGTCAGATGCTAGCCCATTTGGTTAGGATAAACTCACCATCATCAGTGGTGCCAATGATTGCCATTAGTGAGAGTAGGACATCTACATACACGCCTGAGATAGTGGATAGGTTTAGAGACTATTATGAGGACCCATACAAGTCCAATCAGGAGGAGGGAAGAAATTGACAACTTCTTTAGAGACCTAGCGATCCCTTGTCTCTCCAAGGAAGATAGGGCTGCATTAGACAGTCCTATAACACTAGAGGAGATACAGTGGGCCATACAGGAAATGGCAGGACAGAAGTCCCCAGGACCTGATGGCTTGCCTATTGAGACCTACCACATTATGGAAGGGTGTTGCTTCCTGAATTGTTGAAAGTCTTTAATTGGTCGGCGATGAAAGGAGAGCTCCCTCTATCTATGAGGGAATCTACAATAATAGTGTTCACTCTTTTTAAATCGTAATGACAACAGAAACTATCCAAATGACCCTGATAAAAAGTTTACATACCCCAGTTCTTAATACAGTGTATTAGCCCCCTTCAACATCGATGACAGGTTGAAGTATTTTGTGGTATTTTTGAATGAGGCTCTTTATCTTCTCAGATGGTAAAGCTGCCCATTCCTCTTGGCAAAAAGTCTCCAGTTCCTGTAAATTCTTAGGCTGTCTTGCATGAACTGCACGTTTGAGATCTCCTCAGAGTGACTTAACGATACTGAGGTCAGGAGACTGAGATGGCCACTCCAGAACCTTCACTTTATTCTACTGTAGCCAATGACAGGTCGACTTGGTCTTGTGTTTTGAATCGTTGTCATGTTGGAATGTCCAAGTATGTCCCATGCGCAGCTTCCTGGCTGATGAATGCAAATGTTACTCTAGTATTTTTTAATAACATCTTGCCATCAATTTTGACAACATTTTCTGTGACTTTTTAGCTCACACATCTCAAAAACATCAGCAATCCACCTCTGTGTTTCACAGTAGGAATCATGTACCTTTCATCATAGGCCTTGTTGACTCTCCAAATGCAGCGTTTATGGTTGTGGCCAAAAAAAGCTCAGTTTTGGTCTCATCACAAAATGACTGCGCCAGAAGGTTTGAGGCTTGTCTCTGTGCTGTTTGGCGTATTGTAAGTGGGACACTTTGTGGCATTTGCAGAGTAATGGCTTTCTTCTGGCGACTCAACCATGCAGCCCATCTTTCCTCAAGTGCCTCCTTATTGTGCATCTTGAAACAGCCACACCACATGTTTTCAGAGTCCTGTATTTCACCTGAAGTTATTTGTGGGTTTTTATTTGCATCCCAAACAATTTTTCTAGAAGTTGTGGCTGAAATTTTAGTTGGTCTACCTGACCGTGGTTTGATTTCAACAGAACCCCTCATTTTCAACTTCTTGATTAGAGTTTGAACACTGTTGATTGGCATTCTCAATTACTTGGATATCGTTTTATATCGCTTTCCCATTTTATACAGTTCAACTACCTTTTCTCGCATATCCTTTGACAATTCTTTTGCTTTTCCCACTACTCAGAATCCACAAACTTCAGTACAGCACTGGATGAAAGATGCAAGGGTCTGTCAGGAGTCCAGAAAACTCATAAAAGGTTATACACGCATACTAATTACAAGCAACCAGATCACAGGTGAGGCTGGTTATCTTTAATAGCCATTCAAACCTGTTTGTGTCAACTTGTGTGCATGTTATCAGGCCAAAATCACGAGGGCATGTAAACTTTTGATCAGGGTCATTTGTGTAGTTTCTGTTGTCATGATTTAAAAAGAGTAAACACAGTTAATCAATAATAAATGGCTTCAGCCAAACACTAACCATGAGTGAAAAAAAAGTTTTTGTGTTATAATTCATATTCCCTGAAAAATGGCCAAGAAATCATAAATTCTGTGAGATAAACTGTAATTCCCCCCTCTTTAGTTTTATCAATGTAAAAGTACCTAAATCCTTTGGAACCACTCTAAAGTTTATGTTTTACATCATTTTTTTTTTTACTTTAGAGTATGTACAACATATACATTTTTGTTTTACAGAAAAATAATTAATGCCTTGAGGCTAAAACTTTGGATGGCGCGGTCTAATAACTGATGGGTGATTTCTTTGGCTCATTATTTGTGTGTACAAATTTCAGTTGATGCTTGAAATAGACTTCCATTAGTGTAATGGCTCAGACATCCCAACAGTTGCTTGGAATAGACTTCCAGCAGAGGTAGTGAGTCAATCAACAGTTGCTAGATTCAAAACATAAAAGTTTAAAAATATATATAAAAAAAATATATATATGGGGCAAACTTGATGGACCACTTGATCTTTTTTTCTGTCTTCTGTCTTCTTCTTCGTTTCTAGTTCTGTAAGCAGCACAGCAGTCTTTTTTTCAACAAAGTGGCTAAAAAGAGCCCATAAAGCATGCAAAATGTGACAGCTGTTATATGGGCAAAGGCGGGGCCATCCGCTGACGCAATTGGATGACATCACATGACATCAGAAGGGGTGATGTAACCGAGTGACCCCGCCCTTGCCTATATAACAGCTATCCCAGCCAAGAGACAGCAATCCGGTGGCGTGATTGAAGATGGATGGACATCACAGGACACTTTTTTTTTTTTAAAGTAAAGGCATGGTCAAAAACTGTCTTTTTTTTTTGGCGTGGAGTTCTCCTTTAAATCTATATCAGACCCAAAGGGCCTGGTATGGATTTTGAGGGGGACCTCATGCAGTTTTTTTTTTTTTAATTCTGTCATAGGGTTGTGTGTGTGTGTTGAGTTACTTTGAGGGGAAAGCAAATTTACACTGTTATACAAGCTGTACACTTACTACTTTGCATTGTAGAAAAGTGTCAATTGTTCAGTGTTGTCACATGAAAAGATAGAATAAAATATTTGCAAAAATGTGAGGGATGTACTCACTTTTGTGAGATACTGTATATATACTAAACTGCCTGAACGCCACTAACTAACCTGCCTAATCTAGCTCAAGTTCTCCTCTCCATGTTATTATCACACTATACATGGCTGTGCAAGCAGCCTTATGTAGTGTGGGGTGTGGACTTAGCCCCCTGAGCCATGATTGGCCAAAGGCACCTTTGGCCAAGCATGGCTCTCAGAGCAGTTTGCGCTGTGATTGGCCAAAGCATGCAGGTCAGGTGCATGCTTTGGCCAATACGCAGCCGTTAATGCACTGCGATCTCACAGTACATTATGGGGAGATCGAATTTGCCGCGAAAGCCCCATATATTCGGTCCCGTCGAACATCGGGACCATCCCTATTTTTTTACCACAATACACAAGTAAAGAAAATATATACAAAACCACTATATGGCATAATCTCTTTAACTGCAGGGCTCAAAATGTCAAGTCCTGAGCTACTAGATAGGGCTTAAAGGTTACTCGCCACCAGTTGCCCCACCCGACACCTACCCTGCCCCGCCCTTGTGGGACTTATTTTTGTCTATCTTGGACCTTTTACTTTATATTATTACACCTATAGTTTCTATGTTTTTTTATATTGACGCTGCACTTTATTTTTAATTTATTTACTTTTTAGGCTGGCTATACTGCCTTTTACGTATTAGCAGCCTCACCTTTTTCATTGTATAGCACAGCACAGATTTCTTTCATACTTATGGACTTGAGTTCTACACTTACCTGACCTGAAATTTACAGCCATTCAGAAAGCAAAATTGGGATTTGCATACCTCTTCTCCTACTATGATGGGAAAGAAGTACATGCTTTTGCACTGAATATTTAGGCAATGACCACACCTATACTACACCTACTGATCACGGGGGTCCTTGGTTAATCTAAATGATTAATACTAAATTGAATGCTTTCATTTTGTCTACTATTTTACTTTTACATTTCCTTTATAGTAGCATTTAATGTTATCAATACAAACATCAAAAGGATGTATGTAAAGGTTAGTACTATAAATAACTTTTGCAATAAATAGTACATTTATTTATATGATCTCTACACCAGAGTTTAAAGAGGGAGATTTTAGAAAGGATAAAGGACAGAGAGGAATGGTACCAAAAGAGGGACAGTCCCTGTAATGAAAGAGTTCAGAGATATGGCTTTACAACAGATCAAGCTATTTTTCTCAATTGCTGACTGAAGGTATAATGTTTAAAGTAAAGTCCAGAGAAGCCATTTCTTAGAACAAAACAGATGCCAGAAAGAACATAGACAGTGTAGTGTTCTATTTGTTTAGTCACCAACTAGCCTATTAGCTATTTCTGTCTACAGTTACAATCACAATATGTCAACTGAACCCTGTCCCACGGCCACATTAGCCATCAAGTTCATGCCTTGTTACGAGGCTAAACTCGGTCTGAAGGTCATATGGTAGTTGAATGCAAATCAATGGAATTAATTCAACAGCACTTACCCAACCTATCATGTTTTGACTCATTTCTGTCTGTTGTTAAAATGTGATAAGAATCTCTAAGCAGCCAGAGAAAGAGTCTGTGTCATGGGGAACACATGACATTTGTAATACATTTTTTGCACTGGCTTGATTTTTTATTCGCAAGCATATCAATCTGTTTAAATCACTTTTCACATACAAGATAAACTTGTCCATGTGCTAGTTTTATTTATGAAATTAAGATTTTTGAAGGGGATCGCATGGCCACTTAATTTTACTTCCTTCACCTCCACTACTTTGTATTACCTTCTATATTTTATGACTTGCTCACCCAGGTTCAGCCTCTCCTGGGATGGGTTGCTCTCCCTAAATTAATTAAATACTCTCACTAAAGTTTACTCAGTTTAAATGTAGTAAAAATGTTTGTTTTAGAATGTCTAGGAGCTCATTGGTAATTATAGGGTCATTCCAAGATGTAGTGTTTCCACTGCCTTTGTAAGTGTCTTATGTGTGTTGAGAAGGGAAAGTGGGTGCTTTGACTTTCTGCCTTTCACTCAGTTCTCTTTCCAGTTTGTGCATGTGTGGTAGCTGAAGCAGGGGTGAAGTATACTCCAGTATTATATTCCACTTTTGACATCACCATGTGTGCTCTGCACAGGTGCCGTAGTACATGTTGGAGCAAAAAGCAGCATTGCCATGTTTATGAAAGGCTCTTAACAGGCAGGAGGGGAGCACATTTAAAGAGGCAAATTGGGCCTAACACATCTTTCTCTTGGCAGCCAGGACTCTGTACACCAGAGTTTATGGAAATGTATTTTCTGTGCAACTCTTATCACTGGATTCTACTTGCTGTCACTAACTATTGATACATAGGTTACACTTAGTTTCAATCCTGAGCCAGCCCACTGAGCCCGAGGCCATGAAGTCTCAAGATCTCAGGTAGGAAGATTGAAGTGTTTGTCCTGTGTTGCAAATAAAACAGTGTTGTTACTAATGGATTGCTTCTGTGTCTAAGGCTTTGGGGGGTAGAGGCCAGCGGTGGCTTGTCCATATGGGGCGCTGCCCATCTAATCCATCCAGCCCCTAACCTACATGCATGGCACCGGACGCATGGATTCCAATGGGGTTTTTTCTTTTTTTTTGAAGCACATGATTAGAGCCGGAGGCTAAATATTTACTATTGTCTTCTTGATTCTCCACCCAGCAAATCAGGAAGCGGATCCTGAGACCCGTTTGGTCAAGAGGAGAAGCAACCATATTGGCCGCTGAGGAGGAAGCCACCGAGGATGAGGAGATACAGGAGAAGCCACCTTAAAGCAGCCGATTAGATGAAGAAGGAAGGATCCAAAGCTGCCCACGACCCAGATGGAGTAAGTGTGGGGCTGGTGGGCAGATGAACAAGTGAGCATTCGGGGGTAGTGGGTGGTTTGTTTGTCGCAGCTGGCGGAGGCCTGAGGTACATTCCAGTTGACGTCTGATTACGAAACGCGTAGAACAACATTGTGTCACTTCCGGTTTTTGATGACACAGCGTGTATGCTCGATTTTGCTTTTGTATATTCATGGAAATGTGAGTAGATTATCTGTTACAATAAATTTTCATTTTAAAACGGAACTATACTATGGGCATTCCCTTCTTTTCTATGTGGTGACCAAATGAGATATCAATATAACTAGCGCCATTATACAGAAGCCCAGGAGCCACTGATTGCTACACAGTGGCACATACTGTGACCATAAAGCACCCCTGGAGGGGTAAGGGGTTCCGGTGAGTGTATTGGCAATAGGAGCACGGATCACAGCACCACGCACAATTCATAGGAGAAGGAATCCTTACCAAAAAGCTGTTTGATCACTGGACTATTTTAGAGCACCAAGTCACTTTGTTTGTTTATTACTTTGAGCACTAATCACTTTTTGTGTATGGCATATATATATGGAATTAAGCATCAGTCACCTTTTCTTTCCCATGGAATGCACAGTCGCTTTGTTCACTATATTAAGCACCAGTTAGTTTATGTATATGAAGAAAGGGTTGCACAGGTGATACATATATATGTATATCTCCTGTGCACACATGTGCATGGAGCATTATTGGTAGTAGTTTAATTAATTATTCACTGCTGTAATTATTTTTTACTTTATTTTTTAATTTTTTAACTTTATTAATTCAGTCTTTAGCACTTTTTGGGTTATGTTGTTTTTTCTTTGGAGGTATCCAGGAGTATAAACCACTTAATTAGCACAATATTTCACCCAAACACAGGAAGTAATTTAAAATGTTGTTTCATATTGTTGTATCGCTATATTTATTTCATAAAAAAACTCCAGAGGATCTAACACAGGTTAATTCTACAAAATATTTTTTACACTTGAGAAAAAAAATGTTTTTTTGTTGGCACTAGGCCTAAATAAGGGAAATACTTCAGATGGTCATACGGATAGCAGTTAAGCACAGGCTGAGCTTCAAACACATAAAAATATTTAGGCCAGAGTGCATCTCACTACTGGGTGGGGCAGGAAAAAGGGACCCATTGGTTTTGTTCAAGAGAATTTGCTTAACTAACCTCTGGGTTTCTCCCTCATATAAGATTATAACCTGCAGAGGATATAACATATGTAGCGCCATAACCCCGTTGCAGGGCGGCCTTGACTTAATGGGCTTACCGGTTACCTTCTCCTGGCCTGCTCCTCCACGTCTAGGGGTTCCCAGGTTTTATACCCAAGGACTTGTACACCGACACAGATAAAGTCCTTTCAAAAAGGTTTATTTTGCAGTAGAACTTTGACAAACACAGTCTCTTAGGGAACAGAAGGCATGGGTGAAGAACTCAGACACCTTAAACTGCAGGTTTAGCAAAGTCTCTATTTCCACCCAGAGAGTAGCCACTCGCAGCTGGGTTCTTCAAGGCTGAACAGATCTCTAGCCAGAGATCATGGCAGTCAGCACGTTGACTCAAAACTTGAACAATCAACTGAGGGTATATGGGAACCTTTTTCCAACTGTACCTGGAACGTTTCCCGCTTCCTTTATGGTACTGGAAAATTGTGAATTTGTCAATGTCCTTCCCAACTCAGTAACCAGGCACTTCTCAGGATGCCACTTGCCGGCCCTCCTTAGAAGAGTCCTCCCCCGGTCACTTCCACGAGCTGTGGTGTCCCTCCAAGCCGAGAGCACACCCGGACACTTTAAATCCTCCCTCGGTTACTGCTTCTTGGACCAGCCGGCTCCGAGACTCGGGAACAGACGGATCCCTTCCCCAGACCCGGCAGGTCTATCAGGGGCCACTGACAGGAACATGTTGCGGGATGTCGAACACCCTGTGACCGGGACCCCTCACGGGGCTACCCCAGTCCTGGAACCAGGACAGACCACACGGGTCTCACGAACAACTCCGGATCCCAGAACATGTGCCCCACACATGTTTAAGTACCCCCTCCCAGACTCCTCAGTGAGCCCGGCACTCCTGCTGATTGGCTCTGAGAGGGCAAAACATCCAGCCAGACTTGGTTCTAGCCTGTCATGTGCACCTCACCGTTCACATGACCAGGCAGAACTTCTAAGCATAGCCTGGCCACAGGGCCGCTGATAGAAATCATGGGGCCCCGTACAGCCTACCTGACGGGGCCCCCCTTCAGCTCCACCCTGGCCCCGCCCCTAGTCCCTCCCCAGACCCCGCCTTGAAACACTGAAACTGCAGTGCGGTGCGAATCACATCCGGTTCTCGCTGCCGCAGCGGTGTGGACCCAGCCTAAAGGCTTTTAAAGCGCCGTCTATGGATAATATAAATTTACCGTAGTGTTCTGCCATTTCACAGGTGGGCATCGTTTTAAAGCATGGTATGTTTGGTATCTATTTACTCGGTGCAACATCTTTTATATTTAACAAAAAAAAAAAAGGGTATTCTTTTGTGTTTACATGTGCTAGAATTCATTAACCACTTGCTTACTGGGCACTTAAACACCCTTCCTGCCCAGACCAATTTTCAGCTTTCGGTTCTCTCACACTTTGAATGACAATTACTCAGTCATGCAACACTGTACCCAAATGAATTTTTTGTCCTTTTTTTCCCACAAATAGAGATTTCTTTTGGTGGTATTTGATCACCTCTGGGGTTTTTATTTTTTGCGCTATAAATGAAAAAAGACCGAAAATTTTGAAAAAAAATGCATATTTCTTTGTTTCTGTGACAGAATTATGCAAATTATTAATTTTTCTTCATAAATTTTGGCCACAATTTATACTGCTACATATCTTTGGTAAAAATAACCCAAATTAGTGGATATTATTTGGTCTTTGTGAAAGTTAGAGAGTCTACAAGGTGTGGTGCGAATCGCACAAAATTGATCACATCTGATGTACTGGTGGCCTATCTCGCTTCTTGTGACCCGAACAAGTCAGGAAAGTAAAAATACCCCCCAAATGACCCCTTTTTGGAAAGTAGACATTCCAAGGTATTTAGTAAGAGGCATAGTGAGTTTTTTGATGTCATATTTTTCCCACAATTCTTTGCAAAATTAAGATTTTTCATTTTTTTTTTTTCTCCACAAAATTGTCATTGTAATAGGTTATTTCTCTCACATGGCATGTGTATACCAAAAATGACACCCCCAAAAAATTCTGCTACTCCTCCTGAGTATTACAATAGCACATGTGTGGGACTTTTTCACAGCCTGGCCACATAGAGAGGCCCAACATGCAGGTAGCGCCATCATGTGTTCTAGGAACATAAATTACACATCTAACTTGTTGACTACTTATTACACTTTTGAAGCACCAGGACAATGACACGTGACACTGATGACAGATGGCACTGATACGTGGCAATGATGACACTTATACGTGGCACTGATGACAGGTGGCACTGATGACAGATGGCACTAATATGTGGCACTGATGACACGTGGCACTTATACGTGGCACTGATGACACGTGGCACTAATACGTGGTACTGAAGACACGTGGCACTGATGACAGATGGCACTAATACGTGGCACTAATACGTGCCACCGATGACAGATGGCACTAATACATGGCACCGATGACACGTGACACTGATGACAGATGGCACTGATAAGTGGCATTGATGACACGTGACACTGACAACAGATGGCACGTGACACTGACAGGTGGCACTGATGACAAATGGCACTGATACGTGGCACTGATGACAGATGGCACTATGTGGCACTGATGACACGTGACACTGACGACAGGTGGCACTGGGGGCAGGTGGCACTGACGACAGGTGGCACTGGGGGCAGGTAGCACTGGGGTGGATGGCACTGGGGGCAGGTAGCACTGGGGTGGATGGCACTGGGGCAGGTAGCACTGGGGTGGATGGCACTGGGGCAGATGGCACTGGGGCAGATGGCACTGGGGCAGATGGCACTGCTGGGGGCGGATGGCACTTTTTATTTGTTGCTTTTTACTTTTTACCACATCGACAAAACAATTATTTTATCTTTTATGCCTCAAGATCAAGAATACACAGACACCTCACCTTGTCCCCAACTTCTCACCTCGATCGCCCGGCCCCTGCTCTCTCTGCTTCTGGTTAGTCATGTGTAGAGAGAGAGAGAGAGAGGATTGGGCATATCACTCCGCAGCATAACCTTTCTATGTTAATGCTGTGCGTTGTGCGGAGCGGGTGCAGAAGATGTATTCCTCCGCGCCCGAAAAAGAAGAAAGAGTCCCCCCCACTACAGGCAGCCGCATACGTAGAAAACATACTGGAAAAAAAAAAAACTGTACCGACGGGGGGGGGGGGGGGGGGGGGATGGGGGGGCGTGCGCACGGGTTAGTTGTGGGACGGGTGGCGGTGTGCTGGAGGAGGAACTTTTTTTTTTTTTAATACATACAATTTTTGGCAGTTAGGTTGCCCGGGCCCCCCTGCTGGTCAGGCCCGGTACAGCAGGGCCAGATGTACTGGCCTATCAGCGGCCCTGCCTGGCCATACTGGTGTTAGGCCTACCTACAATAACTAACCTTTATTATCCTGAGGCCAAAAACTAAATTTACAATGCGTGTGACATTTGATCCCAAATGTCATCCGCTACACATAGTATTACTGGCCATAAGGAACAGCGCCAAAACCTATTGCAATATCTCCCCTTCTTTTCTATCTTGGTGGAGCCCCGATGACAAGATGTTCAGATATGCCCACTGAGAAGTTTTTGAGCATGTGAGGTTTAATCCCTAGCAGGTAAGATGTGTCAGCTTTCTGAACTTGGGCAGAATAAGGAGGTAGAGTCATTGCAAGGGCAGGCAATGGATGAAATCATGCTCCTGTACATTGCTACTAATCCTGGGCCTAGTGCCATCAAGCCTCCAATTGCTTCACAGGCAATTTTCACAACAAAACCCCCTTTTTTTCCAAAGGATATTATCCCTGCAGGAAATGCAATGTCTGCACCCATAATATCTTTGGACGGAAAAAAATCTGAGTCCTTCGAATCCACTGTTACTTCTACTGTCTACCATATGAAATATTTCACCACATGTGCAACACGGTACATAGCATATTTGATTATATGTCCATGCCACAAGCAATATGTGGGACGCACAATCCGATCATTCACTACTAGAGTGAATGAACACATTGCGGCCATCAAACAGGGTCTTACCAACCAGTGTCCCTAGGCACTATTTCCATTTTCATGATAAAAACCCTAGTGGTACGAAATTCCAGATTATTGATAAACTGGTCTCACATTGAAGAGGGGGGTCCCATATCAGAGAAGTCTCTAAACTCGAGACCTTCTGGATATACCAACTCAAGTGTTACTCTCCCAATGGGTTAAACATAGAGTGGGACATAAATGCGTTATTAATAGATCTTGAAATGTCACCCATTTGTTTGTCCCATTATCACCTTGGAATCTCTCTCATTACATTAATTCATTGTTCTCTGTATTTGTTATAGGTTTACATGACTATTTTTCTCTTCTATGCAGTGACACATGTTAGTGATTGCAGATAGGGTCCTTGCAGAGTGGATAGTGTCACTATGATATTATCATGCATGGGTATTCCTTTATGGGAGGCATGCTTTTTGCAGCCATCAGGACACCTGCTTAGTCAGGATTCTCCTATCCCCCCTTTTTTTTTCTCCAGAGAATACTGATAGGATTCCCAGTGCTCTGATGGGGTTTCATTTTTTGTCTTTTTAGACATTTGTCATATCTCAGTAACACAGGGCGCCCCTTCTGGATTGTCTAGCCCCTAGCAATCACTGACATTGTTTTGCTAAAATTTGCACTTTTTTTTTTATTTCAATATTTTTAATTGGTTGCCATTGAATTTTATTCATAATGTCCCTTTTGGTCCTCAGCTGGGGTATTTTACTCATTGTGTGATGTACTTTTTTCCACACGTTGAATTACTGACACATACAAACCTCCCGTCTCATGACGGGTATAGCGGCATCCCGTGGTCATAAACATGGGGTTAAATTTCTCCTTACTTGCTGCCTAGCCAATCACAGAGACTTCCAGCTATTGCTTGAGCCACTGTGAGGCTTAGAGCGCATTTCCGGTGTGCAATGACAACGTTGTCGATCTGAGGATGGGAGGGTGGTTACCACATCCCGGACCTCGCCAGCCAATAGCCTCTTTCCCCGCAGGGGAAATTAAAATGAGGCTTGGATCGTAAATAACCGGTGCGCGAAGACGAAAGCGGCTTAGGTGCGGTCATGTGACCAGGGAGGACACTCTACATCCTGATTGGCTTATACCAGTTAATTACATACTGAGGAGGTTCTGACACAGAGGAACAACTCAGGATTGGATATCAGAGTTTCCTGCTGTCAGCAGAACACAGCTGATGTGCTTGCAAATAATTTAAACTATTATATTAGCGTGGTAACTAACAATGGGTCATATGCCCCAGTAGATGGACTATGGTCCGAAACATGTTGGGTTGCTAGCTCATTGTACTTTTGATACCACGCCATTTTTTATATGATCCTTTCATGTACTTACCTTGTTTGGTGATTGTTCATTTTTATCCAATTTATAAATAAATTATCACTTTTTCACTCGGATTCATGTACCATATGGAGGCCATTCTCTTCCCTTTTTTTCCATGATTTAAAATTCCCAATTGGATATCAATGGGAGTATCACAGACCTTTCCGGCAGGAGATCGATTTCCCTTATGGGTACGGTTACCTGTTGGAGTGATTCTGGTGCCAGTCATCCATCGTTTACCATCTGAGATGTGGTCAAGGCATACTCTCACACCATCATCGTCTCTGATAAAAGACCTGATGGATCTGATGGTCTAAATGCTCGTTTGACCCACTGCCATATGGCGTGTGTGTCCACCATCTGCGGTAAGGGTACCCAATCTTCTTGTTATACACAGACAGTCACGGGTGGCACATGGAGTAATCCATCTTTCCTGGTTTATCATTACTTCGAAGAGGCATCTCTCCTAACTATTACAAATAGGAGTATACATCTCCTAAAGAGAGGAAGCTCACCGTATATATTGTTTGTTTTTCACGGAATGGTATTTTTTAGAATTTTTGTGTATTTGGTCACATCATGCAAGTACCAGTTGTATTTTGATATATTCTGATGCATATTTATATATTGCTGATTTTTATTGTTTAAGAGATACCTACACAACACTGATTCACAAGAGTTGGTTCTGGGTAGGGATGAGTCGAACACCCCCCGGTTCGGTTCGCACCAGAACTTTCGAACGGACCCCAAATTCGTACGAACTTTAGAACCCCATTGAAGTCTATGGGACTCGAACGTTCGAAATGAAAAGTGCTAATTTTAATGGCTAATATGCAAGATACTATCCTAAAAAGGGTTTGGGGACCTGGCTCCTGCCCCAGGGGACATGGGTCAATGCCTAATATGTTTTTAAAAATGGCCGTTTTGGCAGGAGCACTGATTTTAATGACGATTAAAGTGAAAAAAAAAGTGAAATATTCCTTTAAATATGGTGCATGGGGGGTGTCTGTAGTATGCCTGTGAAGTGCCACGTGTTTCCCGTGTTTAGAACAGTCCCTGCACAAAATGACATTAAACGGAAATAACATAATTTAAAACTGCTTGCCGTTTTAATGTTATATCTGGTTCCTGCAATATGGTTGAAAATCATTGAGAAAAATGGCATGGGTAGCCCTCCCTGCCCATTACCAGCCCCTTTGGGTCTTGTACGCATATTAAGGGGAATCCCATACCCATATTAGAAAAAGGAAATGCGTGTGGCCCCCAGGCCCTATATACTCAGAACAGCAGTATACAGGCGGTGCAAACAAGACAGGGACTGTGTAGGTTTGTTGTGTTAAGTTGAATCTGTTTGTAATTTTCAACTGGTACATTTTTAAAGTGTAGCTCCAGTCAAAAAAACTATTTTTAAGCGTTTTGGAAAACATAGGGAAGGGTTATCACCCCTGTATAATTTGTTTTGTCGTACATCTTTTTTCATCTCACTTGCTGTTGTCTCCTTCCGTTTGCAAGTAGGAGATGTTTGAAAGTAGGAGCCTGCCCTATATGCTCTGCAGAAATGGCGGAACAAGGTGTTGGTTTTGCCACAACATTGTAAGCCCTCAAAGTGACTCTTGGTGGGCGCTGGAGCGCCCTGCTGTGAACGATTATATCAAGAATTGTAATTACATGCCATTGTTGAACAGTGGTAGAAAAACTGACCTTTGGTGGTTGTGGTGCTGGTGCCACAACACTATAAGTCCTCACAGTTACTCTGGGTGGGCACAGGAACGGGCCCTCCTGTGAAATATTATATCAAGAATTGTAATTACATGTCCCTGTTAAACAGGGGCAGAAAAATTGGGCCTTAGGCACTGGTGCCACGACACTGCAACCTCTCCCATTTACTCTAGTTTTATTGCAGGAATTAGCCCTGCTGCAAAGCATTGCATCAAAAATTGTAATTAAACGCCCCTGTTAAACAGGGGCAGAAAAATTGGGCCTTAGGCACTGGTGCTGGTGCCACCACACTGCAACCTCTCCCATATACTCTAGTTTTATTGCAGGAATTAGCCCTGCTGCAAAGCATTGCATCAAAAATTGTACTTAAACGCCCCTGTTAAACAGGGGCAGAAAAATTGGGCCTTAGGCACTGGTGCTGGTGCCACCACACTGCAACCTCTCCCATATACTCTAGTTTTATTGCAGGAATTAGCCCTGCTGCAAAGCATTGCATCAAAAATTGTACTTAAACGCCCCTGTTAAACAGGGGCAGAAAAATTGGGCTGATGGCATCACCCAGAACCAGAAATGTTCTTCCAACATATCAGCGGAGGAGGAAGAGGATAGACAATTAACTTAACAGGACAGTCACTCAGCATCAGCATAGGTAGTCTTGAAGGGATGTGATATTTCAAAAAAAATTATTCGGTTACATCAGCTTCAGGTGCTTGGTAGCTGTGGGTGATCCAAGACTGATTCATCTTGATGAAGGTCAGTCGATCAACTGATTCGGTGGACAGGCGCACCCTGTGATCGGTAACAAAGCCACCAGCAGCACTGAAGGTGTGTTCCGAAAGAACGCTGGATGCAGGACAGGCAGGTAGCTCAATTGGATACTGTGCAAGCTCTGGCCAGTGATCCATCCTCAAGACCCAGTAAGCCAGGTGGGAAAGGTGTCCAAGTCTGACCTTGCCCCTAGGTATTCCTGCACCATGTAAATCAGACGCTGGCGATGGTTGCTGGAACCGATCATACCTTGGGGCTGCGGGCTAAAAAATTGTCTGAAAGCATCAGTCAGACGGCCACCTTCTCCACCGCTCCTTCTGACACGTTGTCCAGGACCAGGAGTTTGTAACCTCCCAGTCTCTGGGAACGCGTTGCACAGACCTTTCTGCAAGGCCTCCCGGAGATGTCTCATCCTCTGCTCCCTCTGCGATGGCAAGATAAGGTCGGCAACCTTACCCTTGTACCGTGGATCAAGGAGAGTGGCCAGCCAGTAATGGTCCCTCTCCTTGATCCGAAGAATACGAGGATCCTTCCGCAGGCTTTGCAGGATCAGGGAGGCCATGCAGCGTAGGTTAGCTGAGGCATTCGGTCCGGAGTCCTCTGGGTCACTAAGGGCAACATGATCCGCAGCTACCTCCTCCCAGCCACGTACAAGTCCACGTGTTTCTTGGGACTGTAAATCATCCCTACAAGACTGCTGCTGCTGCTGCTGATGCTGAGTGCCAGCCTCCACCTCCATGCTCACACAATCATCCTCCTCCTCCTCTTCCTCCTCCTCATCCTCTTCCTGTGTGATGGGTGGCACAGCAGGAACACTGTCTGGATAAAGGGGGCCTTGAGAGTCAAGGAAGTCCTCCTCTTCCTGCCTCTGTTCTGCCTCAAGTGCCCTGTCCATTATTCCACGCAGCGTATGCTCCAAGAGGTGGACAAGAGGTATAGTGTCACTGATGCATGCACTGTCACTGCTCACCATCCTTGTGGCCTCCTCAAACGGTGACAGGACAGTGCATGCATCCCTGATCATGCCCCACTGGCGTGGTGAGAAAAAACCGAGCTCCCCTGACCCTGTCCTGGTGCCGTAGTCGCACAGGTACTCATTGATGGCCCTCTGCTGCGTGTGCAGCCGCTGCAGCATGGCCAACGTTGAGTTCCACCTGGTGGGCATGTCACATATAAGGCGGTTCTTGGGCAGGTTCAACTCCTTTTGGAGCTCAGCCAGCCGAGCACAGGCATTAAATGATCATCGGAAATGCACACAGACTTTCCTGGCCTGCTTCAGGACATCCTGTAAGCCGGGGTACCTGCCCAAGAACCGCTGCACCACCAGGTTAAGGACGTGAGCTACACAGGGCACATGGGTCAGTTGTCCCTGTCGGAGGGCGGAGAGGAGGTTGGTGCCATTGTCGCAAACCACCATTCCTGGCTTAAGCTGGCGTGGCGTCAACCACCTCTCGGCCTGCCCCTGCAGAGCTGACAAAACATCCGCCCCAGTGTGGCTCCTGTCCCCCAAACAAACCAGCGCAAGCACGGCATGGCATAGTTTTGCCTGCGTACTTGCGTAGCCCCTGGAACGCCTATGGAGCACCGCTGGTTCTGAGGACAGAGCACTGGAAGAGGCCATGGAGGAAGAAGAAGAAGAGGGGGTGGAGGAGAGAGGTGTGTCACAACCAATAGTAGCATTTTGGAGGCGTGGTGGCGGAACAACCTCCAACACTACTGCACCTTGTCCTGCATCCTTCCCAGCTGCCAGAAGAGTGACCCAATGGGCCGTGAAAGACAGGTAACGTCCCTGTCCATGCCTGCTGGACCATGAGTCAGCGGTAATATGCACCTTACCGCTGACCGCCCTGTCCAGCGAGGCAAGGACATTGCCTTCCACATTCCGGTAGAGAGCCGGAATCGCCTTCCGTGAGAAAAAGTGGCGTTTGGGGACCTGCCACTGAGGAACCGCACATTGTACAAACTCACGGAAGGGGGGCGGGTCTACCAACTGAAAAGGCAGCAGTTGAAGTGCTAGCAATTTAGCCAAGCTAGCATTCAACCGCTGAACATGTGGATGGCTGGGAGTGAACTTCTTTCGCCAGTCCAGCAGCTGGGGCAGGGACATTTGCCTGCTATAATCGGACGTGGGTGTACTGCTAGCAGAGTGCCCGGAAGCACTTGGCTGTGACACACCTAATTCTACACCTTCATTCCTCTCAGAGCAGGTTTCAGAGAGGACTGAAGGTCTAGTGGGGTTGGAGATGCCAGCTGATGAGGAGCAAGGAGAGGTCTGCTTTGTTCTTTGGTGTGGGTCTTTGAGGTACGCTTGCCAACGAGCTGCATGGCAGGTCAACATATGTCTGGTCAAGCATGTGGTGCCCAAGCGGCTGATGTTTTGGCCACGCGAGATACGCTTGAGACATATGTTGCAAATAGCAGCGGTGCGATCTGATGCACTCGTCTCAAAAAAGGCCCACACCAAAGAACTTTTAGAATAACACGCAGAGGCAGGGCCCTGCACAGGCGGAGCTCTGCGGTGTGATTCAGTCGGTGTGCTGCCCCTAAGCTGGTCCCCGGAGGGCATCTTGCCTCGTTGGACATGTGCCTCCTCCTCTCTCCTACCAGGCACCCACGTGGAGTCAGTGCCCTCATCATCCCCTCCCTCTTCATCGCTGTAGCAAACCTGGCAATATGCTGCAGCTTGTGGAACATGACTGCCAGATTGCTGTCCTTCTTGAGCATCCCCTCTCTCTGCATTCACGCTACTGCCTTCCTCTAGTTGAGTGTCATCATCAGAGCCTACAAAACACTGGGCATCCTCCTGGAGCATGTACCCAACACTGTGCTCAAAGAGTTCAGGAGACTCCTCAGGAGGACGTGGTGGGTCTAGGGAAGGAGTCACTGATGATGACATTGAGAGGAGGGAAGACGATGCGTTGGCAGCTGCTTTGCTAGTACCCTGAGACTGGGTGAGAGAGGATGAGGAGGATGAAGAGGGCTTGGTCATCCACTCTACCAAGTCTTTGGCATGTTGCGGTTCAACATGTCCAGCTGCCGAAAAGAAGGACAAGCGTGTCCCATGGCCACCTGCTGATGACAATGCACCGTGTCTACGATCAGCACTGTTGTCTCTAGACACAGAGCCTGCTTGCCCTCTTTTATCGGCTCGCGCCTGTCTCCGTCCTTGCTGGCCTTCCAGCCATGGTAATGGCCTGAAGGGAGTTGGGTAAAACAGCAGTTGGGTAGTGTATATTGTGCTGGAGGCACACAACACCCACTAACTCCTGCAGATGTCTTTATTATAGAACACCAGAGATAAAGGGGTATACTGTAATGGAGTCACACAACACCCACTAAGCCCTGCAGATGGCTCTATTAGAGAACAGCAATAAAGTGTAGATACAGGTGTATATTGTGCTGGAGGCACACAACACCCACTAACTCCTGCAGATGCCTTTATTATAGAACAACAGAGATAAAGGGGTATACTGTAATGGAGTCACACAACACCCACTAAGCCCTGCAGATGGCTCTATTAGAGAACAGCAATAAAGGGTAGATACAGGTGTATATTGTGCTGGAGGCACAAAACACCCACTAACTCCTGCAGATGCCTTTATTATAGAACACCAGAGATAAAGGGGTATATACAGATGTATACTGTGCTGTGCTGGAGGCACACACAACTTCCAATAACTCCTGCAGATGGCAAGTGGGTTCAAATAGGGAAGAGCTCAATAGGGGAGAGGACAGTGCTGAGGGGACGTGATCAGAAAGAGAACCCCACTGCCCTGTGCCACCAGAGGGAAAGCCGCACAGCCTAGCGCCATCCCCTGATCTGAGCACCACCCAGCGGTGTCGCCACGGGCAACGCAGAATGAGCTGACTCCTGGTCAGAAGAACTGATGCTGCTGTATCGCCAGGTCTGGTGAGAGGGCTGGTCGGCCATTATCTACTTCCGTCCTTAGGAACTGCAGTCTCTGATAATCTCCTGTAGTGTGTCTGCAGTCTCTGACCCTCTCCTGTATTATGTCTGCAGTCTCTGGCCATCTCGTGTAGTATGTCTGCAGTCTCTGACCATCTCTTGTATCATGTCTGCAGTCTCTGACCATCTCTTGTATCATGTCTGCAGTCTCTGACCATCTCTTGTAGTATGTCTGCAGTCTCTGACCATCTCTTGTAGTATGTGTGCAGTCTCTGACCATCTCTTGTAGTATGTCTGCAGTCTCTGACCATCTCCTGTATCATGTCTGCAGTTTGAAATGGTTTTCTGTCAAAATAATGTTTTTTTAAGGTTTCACACTATGGCAGTCTGCCTCTATTTCTTCCTTATGTTGCATAAGTCTATTTGATTATAACAGCAATAGGAGAGAAATGGGGTTGGTCCAGGTGGAAGTAGACAGTGTTTAACCCCTGTGTAACAAGTGTTTTTGACTTGCCTGTAGTGGGTGGTCATATAAACCTGGTGAGTTTTCTGTGTTGGTAGTGGAGGATCACTGGAGCACTGCATTATTTGCCTGAATGGATTCAAGAAGTGAACACAAGAGCAATTTAATGGGATCCATGATATGGACGCTGTATCAAGGCCACAGAGCCTGAATTTGTCTGCAGTACTGCGCTTTTTGTGGAATTTTGACAAATGGACACTTTATTCTTGCACTTTACTGTATAATATATATTTAATTTTTTTTGTTGTTTATGCACATAGATTTGTATACAAAGAGCAAAATTTACCTGGGTTCGGTTTGGGGTTGGTTCACAGAACGTTACCGAAGTTTTGGCGCCGAATTGGAACCCCACTGAAATCTTACAAATCAGTAACCAGCATTTTCTAGGCTAATAGGCAAGGGGTTATCAAACAAATGGAATGGGGAGCTGGGCACTGGGGAGAACCCACAGCAGAGCCCTATCCAAGCATGCAGCATGAATAACCCCCTAAAGGTCCTGAACCATACCAGGCCACATGACCTCAGGATAGGGATAGGGAGGTTACCTTTCCAGGCAAAGCACCTTGTCTCGACGCTGATGAAAACAAGAGCCTCATCCTCACTATTTGGGCTCAGTGGTTGTGGGGATATGTGAGTGAGGGGCTTATCAGAACCTGGAATTTCCCTTTAATATAACGAGGCCCAATACTAAAAAAAGAAATGTAAGTAGTAAGTAAACAAAAATGCTTTTTGACAAGTCCTTTTTTTTTTATCTCAAAAATGTCCCACATCTCCCAGGGGTGGGGTCTCCCAGTTAATTTCATTGACCAAATAGGGACATGACCCCTTAGTTTGCATTCCACAGCTGGGACCAAGAGCCTCCCCCCACCCCACTTGTCCCACCGTTTCCTGGCCCATCAGGCTGCATGCTTGGATAAGGGTCTAGTGTCAATTTTGGGGCTTTTTACCATTTTGAGTAACTATGTTTTTTCTTGTTTCACCAGTGTATATAATTTGTAGCCTAGATGTATTTATTTATTAACTACGTGTCATTTACCCACAGTACTTTAACGGTGGGCGGGCAGTACAGCCAGACTCAGTAACGTAAATATACATTGTCTGGCACATGCGCACTGGCATAATGCCCCCATAACCACTTTTTCCAATTATCCCATCACATGATCACAATGTCACCAAAGCTGTTATGTATGAATTTCATTCATAACAGCTGTGATTCCTGTAGAGTGATGCTGTATTTGGTCCACAGCTATCACATGGTACTTGTGCCAATCATAGCGCCCTGTACCTTGTTATTAGCTGTAGCCAATCACAGCATGTCAACAAGCTGTTATGAATGTAACCCATTCATGACAGTTCAAATAATTACTGTCAGAGTGATAATCTCTGTACCAACAATCACAGGGAAAAACATAAATAAATAATCCATGATTGCCCCTCAGAGAGTAGTACAGTGTTACTGTGGTGACACTGAACCACTCTAATGAAAATATGTCATAAATTGTAAAAAAAAAATTAAAATTCTAAAAAAAAAAAAAAATGTTAAAAAAAGAAAAACAGATGTTTGAAAAGATGATCAAAAATTATTATCTTTTTTTTTTACTGTCCCTGATCACCGCCACACCAGTCATATGATGATGCTCTACTGCATTTGGTGACATTTATGTAATAAAAAAGAAAGTGAAAAAAAGGCTAATTTTATTTAATTTCTTAGTTTTTCAGAAAATTGTGACAAAAATTTGTATTTGTACTGTACTGGCAGTTTATTTCCTCAAGAAATGAGATAAGCCATCTGTACTCATCAGAATTGATTAATTTTCAAATATATATACTATAGTTTGTAGAGCCTATAACTTTCACAAAGACTAAATCATTACTCATGGATGGATCTATTATAGAGACTGCCTTGGAGAAGTGGCTCTAATAAGTATATATATATGTTGAACCTATATGGACTTGGTACATTAGTGGGGACACAAGTTGAGCACCCATAAGAAGCGGTGACCCGTCCATTAGGGGCACAGGGGTGCTGCCCCCCTAATTCATGCGCTGGCCTCCAATCTAAATGAAGGGTGCCGGATGCATGGATTTTTAGAAGCACATGATTAGAACCACAACCAATGGTAAATAAAAACAAAGATATGTGACATAGAACTAATTTATCAAATACTTTTGTAAAGATATGCTGTCTTCTACTGTTGGTAAGTGTGCTACCTGATGTTCACAAAGTTTATGTACATGATTTCCTGTCTCTGGTGTCTGGATTGAAAACCCCAGAGAAAATAAGTAAATAGATAGTCTATTACCAGAAGTCCTGCTATGGAGGAACTGTTGTTAACCCAGGCCAGAGCCAAAGGTTATTAGGCAAGGGTTCCTGTGTTTAATAGTTTGTGTTTGTTGCCCATTGCATCTCGGTGTATATGTTTAAGAACTGGTGACAGACATTTATCTGACACCTTGTTGTTATCTCACATGCACAGTGTAGATAAATATGTCTCTATTACTGTAGATGTGTAGAGGTTACCTTCAAGTATATTAGTAACTAAATCTGTTTATTGTAATAGAATTCATATGCAGCTCCTGTTATCTTAGTTAACACTGACCCTTCTGGTCTGGGATTTTTAACCTAGAAGACAGATTTACTTTTATTGACTTACAATCTTGGTTAGATGGGGAGTGTGGCCTTGGCTTTGTTTTTGGCTGCTTCTCAAATATACATATGTTTGATTTTGAATGTGAAGCTCACTGTTTTTCTAGTCTGTACAAATGTATTACACTATTACATTTGCAGTTAATTGTTTGCCTATATAAAATTGTGTCCTTAAAGCTTTTGCATTGCTATCAAAGCAACTGACATTTCAGTAGTGGTGTAATATTTTGCAAAGTGTGTTTCTGACAGTAATCCGATGTTATGTATTTTTCCAATGTAATTTACAGTTTTAGAAAAAGTAATGTAGCTGTTAAATACAGTTATATTGATGGTTCACAGACAGCTACTCCTGAAATGTTCCCTGAATCAAATCATTGTTTAGGAAAGCAATAAGAAAATTATAGCTTTCCTCAAAACAGCCATTCTTAGCAAATAACTTTTTAATGGCTTCAACAAAAAATACACAATTAGTATCTATTTTATGCAAAAAAGCAGGATTGAATTATTTCTTTATAGCCAAAATTCACAGGTGGCCTAGGGTGACATGGCTGTTATGGGTGGCACACAGCCACCCACAAATATTACAAATGACTATAAGTAACACATTGCCATGTATGATATCAACAGAAAGTTGGGAGCTTATTGGGTTTCTGGCTAATCAACATTTTGTTGTACTTGTAGAAATTTTAAAGGAATAAAACATTGGGAAATGTACATGTTTTGTAGAAATATACTGAATTATTTTTTTGTATATTGCCCAGGCATTAAATTGATTGTAAACAATCACCTTCTAAAACAACCCATTCAGTTAAAAATAGAAATTAATGCAAAACATGTTTGTATAGATATGAAAAAAAAAAAATCTCTTTTTTATAAGTTGTCACATTCCCTCTGTTCTAAGCTGCATAATAGCTGGGGGGAGGAGAAGCAAAAACAAAAAAAGAGTGACAATTTTGAAAAAAACACAATTTTTTTCTTCATTTAGGCCAATATGTATTCTTCTACATGTTTTTGGTAAACAAAATTGCAATAAGCGTATATTGATTGGTTTGTGCAAAAGTTATAACATATACAAAATAGGGAATAGATTTATGTAATTTCTATTATCAATTTTATTTTTTTAATAGTAATGGCGGCGATCGGCAAATTTTATTGGGACTGCGATATTGCAGAAGTCAGATCAGACAATTTTGACACTATTTTGGGACCATTGATAAATATACAGCGATCAATAGCCATTGATTACACTGTAAATGTCATTGGCAGGGAAGGGGTTAACACTAGGCGGCGATCAAGGGGTTATCTTGTTCCCTGGGTGTGTTCTAACTGTAGGGGGGATGTGACTGACTTGGGGAGGAGAGAGATCGGTGTTCATACTTAGCATGAACACACGATCTCTCTCCACTCCCCTGAAAGAATCGGGATTTGTGTGTTTACACACACAGATCCCGGTTCTCATCTCTGTCACAATCGATTGCAGGTGCTCAGCGGTCATCACACCCACCAGGAATGCGCATCGGCTTTGGGGACACACACAAGGGGCTGGTGCCTCCAGCAACGCACGCTGTCACGTCTTAAAGTAGCGACGTACAGCTATGATGATTTGCCGAGCCAACCTGCCGCAGTATGACTGTGGTGGGTGGTCGGCTAGTCAAGCTTCGAGGGTCAAATGGGGGATGCCTAGACTTTCTTATCCCACCACTGGTAAAAAATGTGGGGCTCCTACGACCTATGGTTCCAGAGATATGGGGCTCCTTGCACAGCCTGTCAGAAGCTAAATACAGAGCAGCCACTTTAAATACAAGCTGGAACACTCTGTTTGCAGCAGACTGAGAGGTTGAGCTCACAGTGCCTCTCCTTACTTCTTGTCGGAGGCACTAAGCTCAATGGACAGCTTGGAGTCTTGGACCAATATTAAAGTACCATTGGTCCCTTCCTTATGTTAAAAAAAAAAGTACCAATGCAGCAATAAGTTTACAAATTTAGCAAAGCACAGTAAAGTCAATAAAAAGCATTCAAGTAGTTGTAAATCTCAGACATGAAAAGTGAACAAAGCACATCCCATTATACCATGTACTAGCCTGAATCCAAAGCACTGAGTCTGGTTCTTTTTTATGATATCTCCTCTGTCTCTGCTATCTGCATGACTCACTTCTTTTTTTTTTTTTCTTCTTTTTTTTTTTTTTTTGCTACATCAGCGAATTTTTCCGCGAGGCCCCAATCAACTTAACGTTCATTTAGTTTTCCTCGTCTTCACATCATTGTAGCTTCATATTTTAATTAATATTACAAACAAAGACCTTTATTCAAAATCCAAAAAAGGCCAACTATGCCATACTATCCATTCTAATTGGGCAAAAACTATCTCTCTTCTTCTTTACTTATTTTCCCCCCTCCCTGCATGACTCACTTCTAATAGATTAAGCTGACATCTATTCAGCCTCCCGGGAAAAGGACCTGTCTCCAATCAGCTCTCAGATTTCAGAGCTGTGTCCTCTAACTCTGCAGTGTTTGTGACATCAGACCCCCACCCCCTGCTTTCTGCTGCTGAAATATGCTATGTACAATTTATGCTTTAGTAGGCTGTAGAGGAAAGCCAGATGCAGATAAACAGGTACAACGTATGTAGGAACATTTCTTTCATCTCTGTGTATCACCTGAGACCAGTCACTTTACTGGGTGTATGTAAGGGTAAACCACTTTATAGAAGTGGGCTAAAATGTAGCATTTTATTAACATTATAACTATGATTTTACAGTTGTCACTGGAACAATAGGTGATAGAAAAACTTCCAATGGGGACACCTGTACTAGTGCCATTTGTCTAGAAGGGGATTTTTTCTTTGGAGAGATTTCCTTCCATTTTCTGTTGTGTCTCCTGTATAGGATGAAATAAGTCTACTCAATAGGTGACACAGAGCAAAAAAAATAAAATAACTGGACTTATAACCATTCCCTTCCTTGTTCAGAACTAAAAAAATTACTTCAGCTTTGCATGCCCAGTTGCATCAACATTTCACTGTGCTGATGTGTAAATGTTCTGTTTCTAGGCACGCTTAGGCATAAAATACTTTTTTTTTCTTCTCTATCCTGCTTGCTTACTCTTCATAACCAGACTAGTCAGAGTTGAGCTGATTATACTAAGTCAAACTGTTGGTAAGACATTTGTAAAAAAAAAACATGAGATATGATTTCAGTAAATATAGGTTGGTAGTTATGTGGGATATAAACAAGAAACAACAACGGGTCCTAATAAATTATGAGCTGTATTGTATGCCCATATATCACTCACCAAATCAGGGGTTGTCGCTGTAACCAAACACATGTATAAAAAACAAAAGCCCTGGTAATAGATCACCTGGGGAGCAATGCTTTTGTAGATCTGAGTGATCCTGTGAAGCTGCAAATCATTTTGTTTTTAGTATTAATTATTGAATATAAATTCAAATAAATTCTGTACCTTTTTCCCTAAACCCTCCCTAGGTGTTCTATTACAAGGGCTTTTTTTTTAGTTATATTAAATATAATAAATACTAATACTAATTACTAATAAATATAACCATAAGATGAGAGATAAAATTAGGAAATAATTTAGGTAAGCATTACATAGTACATATTACTTTCTCAGAATTTGTTGGAATTGGTTGGTTTAGATTAACTGTCTTGGTTGTGTGCCTTCTTTTTTGTTTACTAATGAAGATATATTTCAAGTTAGAAAATCCAAATGCATCTGAAATAAATTTAATTTATTATGGAGGCAGAGTAGCTCAACTGTAAGTTCTGGTATGTGAGGATGACAAATGAATGCTCCATTTATTAGGAGGAGCTGTGCTTGTGTCCATCAAAAACTATAATGCCCTGTACACACCATAGGATTTTCCGACAACAAAACTGTGGATTTTTTTCCGAAGGATGTTGGCTCAAACTTGTCTTGCATACACACAGTCACACAAATGTTGTCGGAAATTCCGAACGTCAAGAACGCGGTGATGTACAACACGTACGACGAGCCAAGAAAAATTAAGTTTAATAGCCAGTGCAGCTCTTCTGCTTGATTCCGAGCATGCGTGGACTTTTGTGCATCGGAATTGTGTACACACGCTCGGAATTTGAGAACTTGCTCTCAAACATTTGTTGGTGGAAATTCCAACAACAAATGTTCTATGGAGCATACACACGGTCGGACTTTCCGTCAGCAAGCTCACATCCAACATTTGTTTTTGGAAAATGCTATTGTGTGTACAGAGCATAAGGGATGATGGATTTTATGAAACTATAATATTGATCAAAGATTCTAAAAAAGCCAACATGTTTTGGGGGATAAGTGCCTCCTTCATCATGGCTAACAAAGAGATTCAATTGGTATCAAATCATTTGAGTGAAAAGGTTTTATAGACATGCTTTTACATATTAAAAAATCTATTGCTCAATATGACAGGACAACAATGATATAACAAATTCCGCTATGCTACTAAAGAAATACATAGTTTATTGTATTCAAATAATGTGTGTTAACCTCATCAGTAGTAATATAATAACTAATAAAACATTCAGAGAGGAAAACAATAAATGCTTGCATGCTAATATAATGTATTGTTCCTAAATATGAATTTGCACTGATAGGCCAGATGGCAACCCTATGTTACAGAAGTGTGTTACTAACAGTCGGCTACACATGTGGGTGAATGAATCCCCTCCTTGCAGCCATGCTGCCCTAAGTTCAGCTATGTAGAAGTCCAGCCCTGTGGGTAAAGTCTATGCACAGTACCAGCCAAGATTTGTTCAAACCATTTGTGAAAGAAAGCATTGAGAAAGAATAAGCATTCAGTGTTTCTGTGTATTTAATCTCTTTATTGTGACCTTTTCAGTAGACAATACTAAGTCAAATTTCATTACATTTTAACATGAAGCTCCATCTGTCTTGTAAGTTTAATGCAAAATCTCAAACACCTTAAAAAAAACAAAAAACATAAAGCTCATAGTTATTTATATTAAATATACAATTTACAATCAAATATTTAGTGCAAATGCAACATTATAAGTTATACATGTTAAAGATGTTGTTTAATTTAATTTTGCTTTTCCTTCTGGTGTACCTAGAGCAATATTTACTACAGCCTTTGCAAATGCAATTGAATTTGTATAATCTGTTTTATTCTTCTCATTTGATTTTCATATTATGTTATCAATATTAATCCCTGCCCTAAACACATTAGACAGCATTTTTCATAATAATAATAAAAAAAAGCTTTTCTAATATGCTAAAGCAATGACCCTACATTTTGAGAAATATTTCTTGTAAAATGGTAATTAAAGACAAGCAGTGCATAATGGCACAGTTTAGCTTCTGCTTTATGATTATTTAATGCATTATATATGATTAACATTTGTACATTCATTAAGAACTGTAAATAAAATCTTTGCCCAGCCTTTATTTTTGCAGAAAAATGTTTTTATGACTTAATTTTATATATATCATTGTAAAACTTTTACTTGCAGAATGCACACCAGAAACATTTGAATTAGGGAATGGCATTAATTATTTATCAATTCATGTACTGTAGGTTTTTAAGATTTATATTATACCTTTCTAGGGTGTTTGCATTTACACACGGGGCAATTGATATTTAAAATACAATATGCTACAAGTCATATTTATGAAAATTAAATACTTTAAAATATGCATGATTTGTTGCTAACATACAGAAAAGCCTCTGGGGCTGAGAAATAATGATAAATTGTCTACTGCAGCATTGCCGCTGCTGTTATTCAGATGTTATAGAATTAAAAATGATTTTGTGGAAAATCCTGTACCATATGTATAGCAAGGCATGCTGGGACCTGCATTTGCAAATCTTCTGGTGAGAAACAAGCTGGAGATGGCTACTCAAAAGCACCCCTTATGGCCATATATTGGCCATATAGCACGACGATAATAGATGGATGAGACTCTGTATTGTGTGTTTAACTCCTACTCCAAAAGCAGAAGTTGCAACTTTAACAAGATTTCTTCTGTGTTGTAAAACGACTATTTTTCACTAAATTACCTGTTCAGTTTTTCAAGTCAAGTGTTCCGTTTCACTCTAAGAGCCCATTTATACCAGATGCAGTTGGATGCGTTTTTAAATGCAGTCCCCCTGCATAGACAGTCAAAACAGGTTATCCTATGAGCATAGTTCACACCATTACAGTGCAGAGCAGTGAAAAAAAGTAAGGCAAGCTGCATTTTTTTAGCACAGCAAATGGGCAAATGCATGTAAATGCACAAAAACACACCAGAACTCACCAGCCCAAAGAAATAAGACAGAAGAGACTCAAATGAAATTAAAGCTTTGAAAAATTTCACCACAGACACATTAAAATGCACTTTAAAATGCAAATCAAATGTGCGTCAAAGCCCATGCAAAAATGCTCAGTTATCGCGCAATTTCTGCTCTGAGAAAAAGAGTCTTGTGTGCAGAGCTATGGTTCAAACATGTGCTTCTCTTTATGTAGTGTGAAGTTCAATGTGGTATCCCCTAATACTAAGGGCCCATTGATAGCATGCCTTGAATTTTTTTGAATATTGTTATTGACATGTACTGTTTTTTTTAGTTCAGGGCACCTTAATGCATGACATATGCATTATGGTGTGCTGCAATGTTGTGTTGCCTTCTACTGCAATAGTTTACTGAGGTGCTATTTTAAATGAACAACAACATAACACACCAAAGCTTGGCGCACACATTACAGCAATGTTCAGTAACAAGTACATAATGCTGTGGTGCAATGCGGTTACTCAACTAAGCACACTGCTTCAATGTAGACCTGGAAAAAAAAGATGCACTGCATCAGTCATCCTGATCTATAAGGCTTCATTCACACCAGGCGGATCTGCTGAGTCTGGCAGAGTCACGGAGTCTGCCAGAGTCCACCGGCGCAGCGGGAGATCTCTCCGTTGATCTCCGCTGAGCCGGCGGATGACAGGTCCCCCTCTGCTCACTGAGCGGGGAGGGGTTTGTCGAGTGCCGCTGGTTGCTTTGGAGAGATCGGATGAAAACGGACAGCATGTCCATTTTCATCAGATCTCACCCGATCCAATCCACCAGGGACGGATGTGAACATAGGGCCATCCGCCTGATTTTAGAGGATCGGACCGGGACGGATGGCAGCGGACATGTCATCGCTGACATCCATCACTCCATAGACTAACATGTTCAGGTCTGCCTGTCAGTTTTGTCAGCGGACCTGAACGGGCGATCCATGTTAGTTAATTCCAACAGTGTGAAAGAGGCCTTAAATGTTATGCATGAGTTCTCTTTTTGGGGTCTGCACCTTGTGATCCGTTGATTTCAGAAATCTGCTCTACAAGTTTTTTTTTCTTAAATCCACTAGATCCATTAGGATTGGGGCTTTGCTCTAAAGAAGAGGACCTGTCCCTTGAAACCAGTCAGCTAGCAGGTCTGATGGATGTCAGGGTCATATTAGTTTAATCTACAATTAAGAACCACCTTGCCAGTTGGGTTTATGTACAACGTTGTTTAGCTTATGACTTTTTACTACTTGAATTATTTGGCCTCAACACTAAACAATATATCTGGCAGAAATTCAATACAGCTCCCCATCCAAATAACACCATTCCTACCGTAAAACTTGGAGGTGGTAATATGCTGTTATGGGAGTAGTTCTCTACAGCAGGGACTGGAGCAATTGTCAGGATAGAAGAAATGAATGTGGCAAAATTCCATCAAATTATTGAGGAAAATCTGCTGCCCTCTGCCAGAAAGTTGTCAATGGGAAGAGGGTTTACCTTCCAACATGACAATGACTCAAAGCCCACAGCAACAATGACAAAACAGTGGTTAACCACTTCCCACCCGGCCAATGCATATATACGGCCGGGTGGGAGCCGTCTACTCCTGATAGGACGTTCAGGAACGTCCTTCAGGAGTAGCGGGATCGCGCGCGCGCGTGCCCGCGCAGCGGCGCGATCCCGATGTGCTCGTGTCACCCGGACACGGCACATCTCAGATCGGCAGGAGGGCTCTGTGATTGGCCCTCCTGATCACATGACGGCCGTGTCCAATCACGGCCATCATGTGATGTAAACAAACAGCCGGTTGCTAGGCAATCGGCTCTCCTCTCCTCACACGGAAGTCACCGCTGAGGAGAGGAGAGCAGAATGCTGCAGCCGGCTGATGATCAGTGAGTATGGGCAGCTTTTTACAGCTTTTTACTCACTGATCATCAGTGTAGTGTAAACACACAACACACCACACAGTACAAACACAGTCCCCACATATGTCCCCAAAACACACATGTCCCCAAAACATACATGTCCCCAAATAATAAAAACACATGTCCCTAATAATAAAAACATGTCCCCCACATATGTCCCACTAAAATCACATGTCCCAATGATTATCTGCACACATATGTACGTGATCACCTGCACACATATGTACATGATCATTTGCGTACATATGTCCGTGATCACACAAACCAATTATTATACACTTAACGGAATTTTTTTTACCAAAAACATGTAGCAGAATACATTTTGGCTTAAATTTATGACAAAATTTGATTTTATTGGATTTCTTTTCAAATAGAAAAAAGAAAATATTGTTTTTTTTCCAAATTTCCGCTTTTTTTGCGCTTATATCGCAAAAAAAAAAAAACGGAGTCGTGAATAAATAACACCAAAATAAAGCTCTATTTGTGCGAACAAAATGATAACAATTTCATTTGGGTACAGTGTAGCATGACCGCGCAATTGTCACTGAAAGCGCTAGAGCGCTAAAAGCTGAAAATTGGGCTGGGAAGGAAGGGGGTGAAAGTGCCCTGTATTGTAGTGGTTAAAGGAGAAAAAGGTGAATGTCCTTGCTTAGTCAGAGCCAAGACTGAAACTCCATTGAAAATCTGTGGAATGACTTAAAGACTGCAGTCCACAAATGGTCACCATCAATTCTAACTGAACTTGAGCAGTTCTGCAACGAAGAGTGGGCAAATATTGCAAAGTCTAAATGTGCAAAGTTAGTTGAGCCATATCCCAACAAACTAAAGGCTGTAATTAAAGCAAAAGGTGGTTTAACAAAATACTGACATGTTGGTGTTATATCTTCCACTTGGATGTTATAAGTTGCACTAGTAAATACAACTGAATCTTCACTTCAGGCTGCAAAGCAACAAAATGTGATTATTTTAAAGGGGGGATTCTTTTCTATACCCACTGTATGTGAAGCTGTGTTTTTGCTGAGAGCACGCTGTGCAGCACACTCCGAGCACAGAGACCAAGCCCTCACCAAAAGCTCTGGGTCTCGTACTAATGAACAGAAACCTGGAGGTTTGTTCCTGATCACCTGATAGTTGTGATAGCCTTTGATTGTCTATCAAAATGATCAAACACTGTATAACCCACCCTTGTGTTGTTTTTCTCCTCTTGAATGGAGAAAAGGATACATTGGGGTTGATTTACTAAAATTGGAGAGTGGAAAATCTGGTGCAGCTCTGCATAGAAACCAGGTTTCTAGGTTTTTTGTCAAAGCTTGAGGCTGGGTTCACACTGATGCAAAGTGGATGCTGGGAAACCGCATGACAGGAGACTTTGACTGGCTCTCAATGGAGCCGGTTCACACAGCTCTATGGTGGCTACAAAGCAGATTTCACAAGGGTCCTGTGCGTCTTTGGGTCAGTTTTAGGTCAGAATTCAGGCAAAAATTCGGCCCTGATTTGTCCCTGAAAGGGAGAACAGGGACACACCGGACCCCTTGCTGTGTAGTTCTCAATGAACAACCAGGTTGCTGTTTAGCGCTGTAGGTATGTCATTGTCTCTTCCTGTCAGTTTGTAATTGCCTTCTTGTACAAGGCACGAGCAGACAGATACACTGATAAGTCTGCAGGATTGCAGAACGGCACCCACGGCATCAGCAATGCTTTCCAGGCTTTTCTAGGCTCCTAGTAAAAAAAATTAAAAATGCAAAAATATGGACTGTCTTCTGCTGGAGCTGGGCATTATTTCCAGGGAACCATCGGCCAATTTTCCTCCACAACATGCAAACCGTCCTTTATCACCGACATGGTCAAGTCAACGGTCTTCGGGTGCCAGGAGATCCCCGCAAGTCACCTGAAAGGCAAGATGCCTTCCCAATCAGGGGATAGCTGCTCTTCACCCCTTCTTGATACCAACTTCCACTGTGGATGGTAGCAGTTTTGACCATTTTTATATTTGTTTTTTTTTTTTGTTTTTTCTTTATTTCACAAAACTGTTCTGGGTTACGATAAGACTATACATATTTTACCACAGCAACATGATGGTTAATTTTTGTCAGCAGTTGCATGTTAGTAAAAGCTACATTGCTACCCTTTTTACAACCGTGGAACTGCTCAGTAGCCCAGCATCCAAACTGTGCCCCCTTAGTACAAACCAATTCAGTCATTAACATGTATGTTACTGTTCATTGTCGATTGCCTTACCTTTTGTTCCATTTTATTGCCACTGGAATAAGCTGGGGTGGACACACACGCCACTCTTGTGACCTTGCCTCTATTTTGTGAGATGGCAGCAACCTCACAATTAATACCCTGGGTTTGGATCCTGGGATGGGTTTTGACCCACTGGAATATGTATTGTTTATTAAATTATGTACCTGTTGCACTAGGCCTGTGGCCTTATGAATGAATGAATGAATGAAATACTTATATAGCGCACAATGCGAACTGAATCGCCTCTAGGCGCTGATATATCTTATGATATATCTTGCACCAACTTACCCCTCTTCCTTTTTTATATCTTCTATCTCCCCTGGCCCCCGCTTCCCCCCCCTGAATTTCTACTTCGATCCAGAATGAAGGGTTGGTTTCGGGCATCAAGTCCATGGCTCCTCGATTTGGTAAAGCCATTATATTGTGAGGAGTGTTCTCTGTCTCTCTATGCCATCTAAGGTATATTCTACTAAGTATTGTATCATCACCCACAATGTGCAAGGTTTTAATTCCCCCTGCCAAACGCACTAAAGCTTTCCAGTATTTCTTTAAGCAGAGGGCGGATAATTTATTATTGCAGGAAACTCACTTTTCCAAAACCTTGGCCCCCAAGTATCTTAGTGCTAGGTTTCCTCAATACTATTTATCTTCAGGACCTGAGAAAAAGCGGGGAGTAGCGATCTGTTACTCACGAAAGGTCCCTTTCACCCCAACCACTATCTCAAAAGACAAAGACAGCAGATGTATAATGGTGGTGAGCAAAATGAATGGCCAATTGGTCACTCTAATTTCTTATTACGCCCCAAACTCGGGACAGGTTGATTTTTTTTACAAACATTTTGGCACTTCTGTTGACCAAGGCAATACGGCAGGAGATCTTATGGGATGATAGTAATATTCCCCTAGATCAGATTAAATCTTCACAAAAATTGGAATAACACTCCTAGGGCCACATCCGTATAGACTATAATTAGGGAAAAAATGGTTGAGAGCCAAAAGGCGGCTGGCGGCCTTATATAGTGCGGGGTGTGTACTAAACCCCCTGAGCTATAATTGGCCACAGGCATCCTGCCTGTGGCCAATTATGGCTCTCCTCGCTGCCGGCGCTGTGATTGGCCAAGCATGCGGGGTCACAGTGCATGCTTGGCCAATCATGAGCCAGCAATGCACTGCGATGGCGTAGTGCATTTCGAACACCAAGCTCATCCCTAGTAATAGGTTATTTCTCTCACATAGCATGTGTATTCCACAAATGATGCCCCAAAATACATTCTGCTACTCTTGACTTTTTCACAGCCTAGCCACATAAAGAGGCCCAAGATGCAGGGAGCACAATCAGGTGTTCCAGGAGCATAAATTACACATCTAACTTGTTGACTGCCTATTACACGTTTGAAGGCCCTGGAGACAATGACACGTGACACAGATGAGGCACTGATGACAGATGGTACTGATATGTGACACTGATGACAGATGGCACTAATATGTGTCACTGAGGACAGATGGCACTAATACATGGCATACATGGCACTGATGTGGCACTGATGACAGATGGCACTGATGACACCCGACATTGATAACAGATGGCACTGGGGCCAGATGGCACTGATAGGTGGCACTGGGGACAGATGGCACTGACAGGTGGCACTGGGGACAGATGGCACTGATAAGTACTGTGCTTTATTTAGTGTTCAGTCATGCTGCAACACAGAAGCTCTCAGAGACCGCGTGTGAGGAGGGAGATCTGGCAATGAGAGATGATGTCATATATTTACATTTGAGATCATCTCTCATTGGACATGCTGATAGAGTGCTAAATGGCCACTCTGATTGGCCATTTAGCACGATCTGTGATTGGCTGTGTCCAAGGCAACACCGATTTTCCCGAATGCATGCCTACAGCTTTTATAATAAAACTATGTGACAGTATTTGCACTATGAGTCTGTCCTTTCCGTTTCTCTATGGTCCATTTATGATGTTTTGAGGAGTTGTGATGCCTGCCCAAGGTGGTTCATCTGACAGTTGCTCTGGATAGTCCTTATGCATTTATGACCTTTTATGTTAGAGGTCTGATGTCTCTGGCAAAAGAATGTATTTAGGATTGGCGCACAAGAGTGTTTACATATGATTTAAAATCAGCACTTCTTTACCTGTAAATGGACTTTGTTTTATCGTGGAGTTTCTCGTTTACAGGATATTAATATATTTGTTTGTGGTTGTGTGACATTATTTTATATGAATTCATTTTTATTCACTGACAAGTTCACTGGTATATAAATATATATATATATATATATATATATATATATATATATATATATATATATATATATATATATTGTGGCGGTAGGACCCTGTGCTACCTGGAGGATTGCTGGTTTACGCAAGATTTTGGAGAGAAAGGCACACTGATTGCACAGCTGTGTGCTGGGCTATTTAGTTTTGACCTGGCTATGGCTCAGGGTTCCACCCAACAGACAGGAAGTCTGTGCATGGGAGTCAGGTGGACTCCCATTCCTCTGAGAGGAGAGGCTGCATGGGTGTAGCCAGAGCATGCATGTCTGCAGGAGGCAGACGTACTTGGTGATAGAGCAGCAAGATGCTGATCAGGAGTGAGCTAGGAGAAAGCTTAACTCTAGGAAACTCTTTTGGGTCTGAGGAGCAGACCTAAGGCCTAGGCTAAAGGCCTGAATCAGCTGTATGGCAAGAATGTAAGCCAGTAGGCTAAAGTATTGAGTGTGCAAGATACAGCAATGGTGGAACCCCCCTGTGTGGGTACTGATGTCTTTGTGAACTTTTCTGTGCTTTTAAATAAAAGTGGGCTACCAGGCCCTTAAAAATACAGTTTTGTACTGGTGTACTCACTTGAAAACGCACCTACCGTTTGAGTCTGATAACCCCAATCTTACTAACTATATATATATATATATGAGAAGCAAAAGGTTTTATCTATGTGTCAGTGTATAGAATGAAAACCAAAAACCAAATGCACACTATTGTTTCTGGGCCTTACAACTATGTGGTGTCACTTCAAGTGCCCTGGGCAGGAGAATTCATTTAACCACTTCCTGCCCACCATATAGCAGAATGATGGCCAGAAAGTGGTTTTGTTATTCTGACTGGGCGTTATATGATGTCCAGCAGAATAAGCTGCTTGTGCGTGCTCGCAGGGGTGCTGCGTGGCAATCAGTGGTGTGGTGTGTCAGTCTGACACCCTGAATCTCTGATCTTGGTAAAGAGCCTATAACGTAGGCTCTTTACCACGTGATCAGCTGTATCCAATCTTAGCTGATCACAGTGTAAATAGGAAAAAACGTTTATCTGACAGGCGCGAGTAGAGAGCCGATCTGCTGCTCTCCTTACAGAGGGGTCTGCGCTGACCAGGGATGCCAATCAGTGCCCGTTAAAGGTGGCACTCTGTGCCCATCAGTGATGCCTGCCAGGGCCTCCTCATCAGTGCCGCCTATAAGTGCCCACCAGTGCCACCTATCAGTGTTGTCTATGAGTGCATATCAGGGCCACCTATCAGTGCCAAGTATCTGTAGCCATCAGTGCTGCATATAAGTGCCTCATCATTAGTGCCAATCAGTGCAGCTTCATCATATATAAAAAAAAAAAGGAGATATCCATTACTACCAAATAAAACCTCAATTTGTCCTGAGAACAACAAAATGTAATTCTGGATACACAATGTAGTTGTGATATTATGTAAAGTTTTACTAACATATATTAACCACTTGCTGACCGCCGCACGACGATGTACGTCGACAGAATGGCACGGGCAGGCATATGGGCGTACCTGTACGTCCCTGCCTTCCCGCGGGTGGGGGGCCCGATCGGGCCCCCCCCCCTGGTGCCAGCGGCGGTCGGTATCCGTGCAGGAGCGATCCGGGATGAGGGGGCGGCCATTCATTCATGGCCACCCCCTCGCGATCGCTCCTGACGAATGGGAGTGAAGCATTGCATCACTTCCTCTCCTGTAATGTAAACACAGGAGAGGAAGTGATGTAATCTCTCCTCCGTGTCGGTATTTTTCGTTCCGGCACCGAGGAGAGAGGATCAGTGAGTTGCACCAACACGACACTTCACAGTAGAACATGCCAGGCACACTCACACCCCCCCTTTACCCCCCGATCACCGCCCAATTACCCCTGCCCCCCCAGTCACAGTGACACCAATTGCATTTTTTTTTTTTTGCATTGGTTTCATTTGTGACTGTAATAACTGTTAGGGCAGTTAGGGTTAGCCCCCTTAAGTTCTAATGTACCCCCCTAACCCCCCCAATAAAGGTTTAACCCCGTGATCACCCCCCGTCGCCAGTGTCACTAAGGCTGGGTTCACATTGCAGCGGTTTATGAGAACGGATGTGATTCGCACCGCACTGCAGTGCAAATCACATCCGATCTCTGTGCTATTCGAGTTCAGCCATTCGCCGCACCCGCCGCACCCGCCGCAAATTCGCACGGACCCTTTTTTTGGTCCGCAGCAGAATCGGATCGCATGGGTGTTCACACCATGCGATCCGAGTTTGCAGATCGCACTGCGATATGCGAACTGATCTGGGGGTGTCATTAACATTTCACTGACACTCCCAGCAGTTCGCATAGGGCAGTGTGAACTGCCGCCGGGAGGCATGCGACGCGGGAACCCGCCGCGGATTCGTGGCGTTCCTGCATCGCTCCAGTGTGAACCCAGCCTAATAAGCGATCATTTTTCTGATCGCTGTATTAGTGTCACAGGTGACGCTAGTTAGGCAGGTAGGTATTTAGGTTCGCCGCAGCTTTTTATAGCGCCAGGGACCCCCATATACTACCGCATAAAGCCCCCTGATTGCCCCCTAGTTAACCCTTTCACCAGTGATCACCATATAACTGTTACAGGTGACGCTGGTTGGTTAGTTATTTTTTTATAGTTTCAGGGCACCCGCCATTTATTACCTAGTCTCACTAGTGTACCCCTAAATTTAGGGGTGTCTACTTTCCAAAATGGGGTCATTTGGGGGGGGTTTGTGCCATCTTGGCATTTTATGGCCTTCAAAACTGTAACGCCCTTAGAAAGCCTGAAGGCGGTGCTTGGTTTTCGGGGCCCCGTACGTGGCTAGGCTCCCAAAAAGTCCCACATATGTGGTATCCCCGTACTCAGGAGAAGAAGCAGAATTTATTTTGGGGTCTCATTTCACATATGCCCATGGCATGCGTGAGCAATATATCATTTAGTGACAACTTTGTGAAAAAAATAAATAAAAATAAAAAGTTTATAATTTTCCCGCAACTTGTGGCAAAATATAAAATATTCCATGGACTCAACATGCCTCTCAGCAAATAGCTTGGGGTGTCTACTTTCTAAAATGGGGTCATTTGTGGGGGTTTTGTGCCATCTTGGCATTTTATGGCCTTCAAAACTGTAATAGGTAGTGAGGAGTGAAGTCAAAAATTTACGCCCTTAGAAAGCCTGACGGCGGTGCTTGGTTTTCGGGGCCCCGTATGCAGCTAGGCTCCCAAAAAGTCCCACATATGTGGTATCCCCGTACTCAGGAGAAGCAGCAGAACTTATTTTGGGGTGTCATTTCACATATGCCCATAGCATGTGTGAGCAATATATCATTTAGTGACAACTTTGTGTAAAAAAAAAAAAAGTTTGTAATTTTCCCGCAACTTGTGGCAAAATATAAAATATTCCATTTACTCAACATGCCTCTCAGCAAATAGCTTGGGGTGTCTACTTTCTAAAATGGGGTCATTTGTGGGGGTTTTGTGCCATCTTGGCATTTTATGGCCTTCAAAACTGTAATAGGTAGTGAGAAGTGAAATCAAAAATTTACGCCCTTAGAAAGCCTGAAGGCGGTGCTTGGTTTTCGGGGCCCAGTACGCGGCTAGGCTCCCAAAAAGTACCACATATGTGGTATCCCCGTACTCAGGAGAAGCAGCAGAATTTATTTTGGGGTGTCATTTCACATATGCCCATAGCATGTGTGAGCAATATATCATTTAGTGACAACTTTGTGTAAAAAAAAAAAAAAAAAAAAAAAGTTTTTTTTGTCATTATTCAATCGCTTGAGGCAAAAAAATAAAATATTCAATGGGCTCAACATGCCACTTATCAATTTCCTTAGGGGGTCTACTTTCCAAAATGGGGTCATTTGGGGGGGTTTTGTACTGCCCTGCCATTTTAGCACCTCAAGAAATGAGATAGGCAGTCGTAAACTAAAAGCTGCGTAAATTCCAGAAAACGTACCTTAGTTTGTAGATGTGACAACTTTTGCGCAAACCAATAAATATACAGTTATTGACTTTTTTTTACCAAAGACATGTGGCTGAATACATTTTTGCCTAAATGTATGACTAAAATTGAGTTTATTGGATTTTTCTAATAACAAAAAGTAGAAAATATTTTACGTTTATATCGCAAAAAATAAAAATCGCAGAGGCAATCAAATACCATCAAAAGAAAGCTCTATTTGTGGGAAGAAAAGGACACAAATTTTGTTTGGGTACAACATTTCATGACCGCACAATTACCAGTTAAAGCAGCGCAGTGCCAAATTGTAAAAAGACCTCTGGTCATTGACCAGCAAAATGGTCCGGTCTGAAAGTGGTTAAAGTTGAAAAACTATGTTCAGGCGTTAAGATTTGTTTTACCCTCCATCATAAAGGAGTTAACAGCAGTAACACCCATGCTGGGACTGTACATTGTATATACAATTAGAAAACAATCTGGTAAAATGGCCATTATAAAGAGATACAAACGTGAAAAATCTATGCAATAAGATATGAGCAAAGTTGTCTCAGGAAGATTAACCACTTGACAACTGGGCATTTAAACCTCCCTCGTGACCAGACCAATTTTCAGCTTTCAGTGCTCTCACATTTTGAAGGACAATTACTCAGTCATGTAATACTGTACCCAAATTAATTTTTTTTCATTTTTTTTCATACAAATAGAGCTTTCTTTTGGTGGTATTTGATCATCTCTGGGTTTTTTATTTTTTGAGCTAAAAAAGAAAAACTGACACGTGGCATTGATGACATGCGGCACTGATGACACATGGCACTAATATGTGACACTGATGACAGATGACACTAATACGTGGCACTGATGACAGAAGGCACTAATACATGACACTGATGGCAGATGACACTAATACGTGGCACTGATGACAGATTGCACTAATACGTGGCACTGATACGTGGCACTAATGACACATGACACTGATAACAGATGGCATGTGACACTGACAGGTGGCATTGATGACACGTGACACTGATGACAGATGGCACTAATATGTGGCACTGCTAACAGATGGCATGTGACACTGACAGGTGGCACTGATACATAGCACTGATGACACGTGACACTGACAGGTGGCACTGATACGTGGAACTGATGACACATGACAGATGGCACTAATAGGTGGCATTGATGACACGTGACACTGATGACAGAGGGCACTAATATGTGGCACTGTTAACAGATGGCACCTGACACTATCAGGTGGCACTGATGAGACGTGACACTGATGACAGATGGCACTAAGAGGTGGCACTGATGACACGTGACACTGATGACAGATGGCACTAATATGTGGCACTGATGACAGATGACACTTATACGTGGCACTGGGGACAGATGGCAATGGGGAGAGGTAGCACTGGGGACAGATGGCACTGACAGATGGCACTGTGAGCACTTTATTTTCCCCCTTTTTTTTCACCTTGACGCTGCAGCCATTCGCTCTCCCTCCTCACACGCTGTCTCTGTGTGAGGAGGGAGAGCTGGCGATGAGAGATGATCTCCTATGTTTACAAAGGAGATCATCTCCCATTGGACACTACGATCGAGTACTAAATGGCCGCTGTTATTGGCCATTTAGCATGATCTGTGATTTGCTGTGTCCAAGGGACACAGCCAACACAGAACTTTCTTGATGTGTGCCCGCGGTGGTGCACATTGGGGAAGTAAACAGGAGAACATCCAGGGACATCCTACTGGCAATTGGAGTCCGCGATGTAGCCATCTTTCGGCTATAGCGCGGACACCTAGTGGTTAATAGAGGTTGTAACCCTGGTTAAGATACTCACTTAAAGTGGAGTTCCACCCAAAAGTGGAAGTTCTGCTTTAGGACTTCTCACGCCCTTATATGCCACATTTGGCATGTCATTTTTTTTGTTGTTGGGGTGGGGAGTGGGTATCTAGTTTTGACAGGTACCCAGCTCCCCCTTCCACTCGGGCTGCCTAGGGGAATCAAGCGGAAGTTCTCCTCTCCCCTTCCCTCACTGCACTGCCCAGCCATTAAGGAGGCGCAGTGTGCACCCAGCTGTGCAACCGCAAGCAATCACAGCTGGGTGCCCATACTTGTGATGCTGGCGCCAGGGAAAGGAGAGGGAGAGAACCAAGGGTTTGGGCGGCCGCATCGCTGGATCATGGGACAGGTGAGTGTGTGTTTATTAAAAGTCATCAGCTACACTTTTTGCAGCTGCTGACTTTTAATAAACAAAAAATGAGTGTCACTCTGCTTTAAATATATAGTTAGGTTTTTTTAAGAGATAGAAACAGGTGTCATTGATAATTGAGTGGGTAGTGACTTTATTGTAAAGTTACCGTATATCGTGGTGTAGTGAGAGTAGGTATGGAGCACCAAGAAGCAATGTACTTGGTGTGAATTGTTTAGTACTAAGAGGTTATAATAGGAATGAAAAGAGGGCCTGGGGGGGCGGTCTTAGCTCCCGCCCTGCCGAATCGGGGCCGGCGTGGGTGGGGGAGTGGGGGGGGCTTTGGGTTGCTCTGTTTCCCCCCCCCCCGTCGACCGGGCCTCTGGGCGCACCTCCCGGGGGGGTTCCCTGCCACCCTCACCCTTTTCTTGTCCCTGTCATTGTCCTTTCTCTCCTAACCAGTCAGGGATCTCTTGACTGGAGTGATCGGCGCAAGTAGTGTGTATCGAGGGGGTGGGTTAGGTTGGGAGTATTGGGTTGGCTTAAAGGGTAGGGGTGCAACAACTTGAATGGTGTGTATAGCTCTTTTTCTTTACGCTAGACATGACTGAGATGATGGTTTTTAGTGTATATATCTTTTTCCTTGTTATATTTATGGTTGAAAATTCTATAAAAATAAAGAAATTAAAAAAAAAATATATATACATATATATATATATATATATATATATATATATATATATATATATTAAATCTCCAAAATCAGAGTACAACTAGAGAAGTTAACATAATAGTATATACACGTAGCTCATTTGTGTTGTTCAAAAAACATTGAGAATATGACATATATATCAGATATGAGCATAAATGTGGATGTGGCCGGTGAGCTAGACATGCGGATAGAACAATATATTTAGGTATCAACAGGCATCAATAGATGGTCTTATGTGTATTAATTTCTATAGCGGGTCTTGCACAAGTATTCTGGTGTGGGGATCTAAGAGATTGGGATTGGGGTTAAGAGAGAGATGGGGGGAGGTTATCAGAGAAGGTGGGTAAAGGATATTGAATTGTTCGAGGCCTCCTCAGGTCAGCATCTGCTTGTATTCGTCTGTAGTGGTAAAGTGTATCCAGCAGTACCAACATTTGCTAAATTTGGAGGGGGTGTCTTTTGCTTCATGTATCAGTTCTTCCATTTCTGCGATTTTCTTTATGTGTCTAAACCAGTCTGCTACAGACGGCGGCTCTGGGGAACGCCACTTAGCTGGGACATACATCTTAGCTGCATTTACCATATGCATGGCGAGTGAGTGAGGGTAGGCTGTGTTTGGGGTCGAGGAGTGGTGTAGTAAGACTTGCGCTGGTGAGTAGTCGAGTGCGTAAGTGGTTATCTGGGTAATCAGTTAGTGAACCTCTTTCCAGAAAATTTGTAATTTGGGACACATCCACCAGATATGTAGAAGGAATCCCAGCTCCTCCTCCCATGACAGCATTTTGAAGAAATTGAGGGATAGATTTTGTGTAGCCTAAGGGGAATTCTATACCATCTGGAGAATATTTTGAATGCATTCTCTTGTGTGGGCACGTTCACTGTTCCTTTATGAGATAGAGGGATGAGGGTCACATAATGTTCTAGCTGAACCCAAGCTTTATCCTTGGAGTGAATGTTCCAATTTATAATGCTTGATAGATCACAGGCTTGGGGGTATTTTCATAGATCTGGAAGACCTATACTTACTTTGAGTTTAGGGAGGTAAGTCTGGAGTAGCTTAATCTCGGGCGTGTTGCGTTCCAGATGAAGTCCATACATGCTTTCTGATATGCTGAGAAGAATGAGGGTGGAAGTTTAATCGGGATAGTTTGTAAGAGGTACAGGATTCGGGATAGGACGTCCATTTTAATGATACCGGCTCTGCCAAACAAAGACTTCAAATATTTTGTAATGTTGTGTAATAGCGGTGTGTAGTTAGCAGAATAAAAGTTTGTAAGGGAAGGCGGTAGCCGGATTCCTAGATACGTAGCATGTTTTTCCCATTTAAACAGGAAGTTTGCTTGGCATTGTTGGTGGATGTCTGGTGGTAGAGTAACGTTGAGGGCATTTGATTTTGTGAAGTCGATTAGAGCTTTGAAGACTTTAAGCAAGTTTGGGATCGTCGTGAGTGGTTCAGTAAAGAAAAGCAGGATGTCGTCCGCAAAGGCGGCAAGTTTATGTGTGTTGGCCCATTTCGATACCTTTCATATCAGGGTTTGCTCTAATGCGTCTCAATAGTGGTTCTAGGGTAAGGACAAAGATCAGTGGGGTCAAGGGGCATCCTTGAATAAAATGGTTTTATGTTGGCATACAAAAATATATTTGAAATCTAATATTTATTTTATTTGTTTCGGCAAAAATCTGGAGTGGGCAGGTTTCTGCCAGGCACAGGCTGTCATGTCCCTTCAGGCGGGTGTCTTAGAATAGGAGGGAGGTGAAGCCCCCCCAGCTACATGCAATATTGAACCCCCATTATGTTTAGCTGCTTAGTGGGCATGGAGGAGGCAGTGGGCCCACGTGTGTGACGCCAGACTTGAACAGAAGGCCCAGATAGAGAACAGCAGGAGCAACCAAATCTCATAGTGACGGAGTGAGTATGAACAGCATATAATACACCATTTAGAGATTTGAATTTATTTATTTTTTAATATGAGTGTTTAGTTACACATTACAGCTATTGGTTAATTTGGTTTACGGCAGTTATCTCAATGTCACCATTTAAAGGATTGTGGGGATTCAAAATAGAAGGTGGGCTCACCACACAGGATAGAAAGCTGATAAAAGTTGTCAGTAGAACTTAATTATCGTATAGTGATGAAATTAATAATAATAATAGGGGGGAGTGCAAGGGTTCCATCTTTGTTAACTGGGGCATCACAGTTAACCATAGGGGGATATTAATGTATTTGTGAAAAAAGAGAGTTGTGCAATTTGGGCAGCAAAGTATTTAGGCGATATCCCCTGTATCCGTGCCGTTACCGTGCACATGCACGGGAGTGATGTCATCATGGTTCCAGCCAATCACAGCACCAGAGCTTGTGATACCCAAAAGTAACTCCGGGTTTGATGTCGCCAGCTGGAGCTGTGTATTGGAACTGCTGCGGGGGCTTTGATCTAAGGTGAGTATTTCATAACGAGCTGGTATGCTATGCATACGAGCTCATTATGCCTTTGTCCTGCAGTGTTTTTTTTTTTTTTGTGGGTTTACAACCACTGTGTGACATTCAGGCCCCCACTGAGCAAGTACACCGTGGCAAAAAATCTGCCAAAATTGGTAAAGAGTGTGTGAGTGTGTGTGTGTGTGTGTGTGTGTGTCCCCTCATCCAACAGAAACCGGTCTCATGACCCACTTCTGTCAAACAAGAATGCTGGAAAACCAGCATGTTTTGGAACTACATTTCCCGTGATGCTCATACACTCTGCAGTGTAGTTAAGCATCATGGGAAATGTAGTTCCAAAACATCTGGGGTGCCAAGGTTCACCATCACTGCTCTAGAGCCATGTCGGGGTGAGAGTCAATATATTTTAGCCCTTGTACACACGGTTGGACATTCTGACGGAAAATGTCCAATCGGACCGTGCTGTCAGATAATCCGACTGTGTGTGGGCTCCATAGGACTGTTTCTGTCGGAATATCCGACGGACAAAGTTTTAGAGCTGGGCTAAAACTTTCCAACAACATGAACCGATCGGACTTTGTCCGATTGTGTGTAGAGAATTCCGATCGTACAAAAAGCCACGCATGCTCAGATCAAATTCCTAGACCAAAGCTATTGGCTACTAGCCTGAACGTAGTCCCGCCCTAGCGAAATAACGTTATCACGTTACGTACGATCTGATTTTCCGATAACTTTGTCCGACCGTGTGTATGCAACACAAGTTTCAGACAAAATCCGTCGGATTTTGTTGTCGGAATGTCCAACCGTGTATCCAAGGGCTTAGTTACTAAATTATAAGATTTCTTTATTTTTTATCCTACTTAACCAGTTGCCGACCGCCGCACGCCGATGTACGTCAGCAGAATGGCACGGGCAGGCATATTGGCTATAGGTACGTCCATACCTTCCCGCGAGTGGGGGGCCCAATCAGGCCCCCCCCCGGTGGCAGCGGCGGTCGGATTCTGTGCAGGAGCGATCCGGGATGAGGGGGCGGCCATTCATTCATGGCCACCCCCTCGCGATAGCTCCTGATGAATGAAATGCTAGCACTACATCACTTCCTCTCCTGTAATGTAAGCAGAGGAAGTGATGTAATCTCTCCTCGTGTCGGTCTTTTTCATTCCGGCACCGAGGAGAGAGGATCAGTGAGTTGCACCAACACTACACTACACAGTAGAACACGCCAGGCACACTTTCACCCCCCCGATCACCCCTGCACCCCCAGTCACAGTGACACCAATTGCATTTTTTTTTATTATTGCATTGGTGTCATTTGTGACTGCAATAACTGTTAGGGCAGTTAGGGTTAGCCCCCTTTAGGTCTAGGGTACCCCCCTAACCCCCCCATAAAGGTTTAACCCCGTGATCACCCCCCCCCGTCACCAGTGTCACTAATAAGCAATCGTTTTTCTGATCGCTGTATTAGTGTCACAGGTGACGCTAGTTAGGCAGGTAGGTATTTAGGTTCGCCGAAGCTTTTTATAGCGTCAGGGACCCCCATATACTACTGCATAAAGGTTTTAACCCCCTGATTGCCCCCTAGTTAACCCTTTCACCAGTGATCACCATATAACTGTTACGGGTGACGCTGGTTGGTTAGTTATTTTTTTATAGTTTCAGGGCACCCGCCATTTATTACCTAATAAATGTTTAACCCCCTGATCACGTGGCGGGTGATATAAGTTAGGTTTTAGGGTCAGATAGGGTCTGCGTCGCCCCAGGCAGTGTCAGGTTAGTGCCAGTACCGCTAACACCCACGCGCAAAGCATACACCTCCCTTAGTAATATAGTATCTGAACAGATCAATATCTGATCTGATCAGATCTATATTAGCGTCGCCAGCAGTTTAGGTTTCCCAAAAAGGTATTGTTAGCGGGATCAGCCCAGATACCTGCTAGCACCCACATTTAGCCCCTCCGCCAAGCCCAGCCCAGCCCACCCAAGTGCAGTATCGATCGATCACTGTCACTTACAAAACACAACACACATAACTGCAGCGTTCACAGATTTAGGCTTGATCCCTGCGATCGCCAACAGTTTTTTTTGTAGCGTTTTGATACAGTCGCTGACAGCCTAGGTGCTTTTTTACCTGTGAGTCTCACTAGTGTACCAATAAATTTAGAGCCCAAAATGGCAAAGCGAAGGTACACTAGTGAAGAGGTCTACACGTTTCTGAGCATGACAGATAGTGAAGAGGAAGTCACTCATCTGTCAGATTCAGGCTCAGAATACGATCCTGTAGAGCAGTGGTCATCAACCCTGTCCTCAGGGCCCACTAACAGGCCAGGTTTTATGTATTACCTTGGGGAGATACAGACTAGAATACTGCAATCGCTGAACATAAAATTATATCACCTGTGATGTATTTCAGTTATCTTGCAAACCTGGCCTGTTAGTGGGCCCTGAGGACAGGGTTGATGACCACTGCTGTAGAGGACAGCAGCTCCATGACAGATAGCTCTGACGACGGAGATGAGGTCCCTGTTAAAGGCAGGTGTACCCGATCCCGAACTTCTTCTGTTGTTGAGGTGCAGGAACCACAAGTCCCTCGTATGGAGCAGAGACGTACTAGAGCTGCTCATCCTTCTGGTGAACTGGCAAGCACCAGCGGCCTAGTACACCTTGGACGTACATCCAGCAATGCAGTAGCACGTGGTGACGTGGCGAGTCCCATAAGTGCAATTCAAGCTGGCGAGGTGGCAAGCACAAGTAGTGTCCCGCTGCCACCAAGACGAAGACAGGCCCGTCGTATCCATAGTGCCCTTCCTGCAGAATTCGCCAATCCTGATTGGGTACCCACCACTTCTGCAGAACCCGTACTTCCCCCATTCACTGGCCAACCTGGCATTAACGTGGAAACAGTTGATTTTACGCCACTTGATTTTTACTCCCTGTTTTTCACCGAAGATCTCTATAGATCTATTGTGGACCAGAGCAATTTAGACGCTGGTCAACACATCGCCACTATTCCCCGTCCGCCCTTGCCAGACATTGGAAACCAATTATGGTTTCCAAATTTAAGATCTTTCTGGGTCTCTCCCTCAACATGGGCATAACCAAAAAGAGTGAGTTGCGGTCATATTGGTCCACTGACCCAATTCACCATATGCACGTGTTCTCTGCTTCCATGTCCAGGGCACGATATGAGCAGATTTTGCGGTTTATGCACTTCAACGACAATGAACTCTGTCGTCCTCGTGGAGACCCTGCATACGATTGGCTCTACAAAATTTGGCCCCTCATAAACCACTTCAACCAACGTTTTGCAGACTTGTTTACTCCCCATCAAGTTGTCTGCGTTGATGAGTCCCTGATTAAGTTTTCTGGTCGTTTGTCATTCAAACAATACATTGCCTACAAGCGTTCCCGATACGGGGTCAAGGTGTATAAGCTCTGTGACAGGGCCACAGGCTATACACGTATTTTTATGGTTTATGAGGGTAAAGATAGTCACGTAGAGCCGGAGAACTGCCCTGACTACATAGGAAGCGCTGGCAAGATAGTGTGGGACATGGTGTCACCCTTATTCGGAAAGGGGTACCATTTATATGTGGACAATTATTACACGAGCGTGCCACTGTTTAGTCACTTGTTTGATCAGCAGATTGGAGCATGTGGCACCGTGCGACCTAATCGCCTGGGCTTTCCCCAGCGGCTTGTAGATTCTCGTCTTAGGCTGGGGGAGAGAGCCTGCTTGCGGTGTAATAATTTGCTCGCTATGAAGTGGAGGGATAATAAGAATGTTTTCGTTCTTACCTCCCTTCATGCAGACACGACGGTCCAAATTCATACGGCGACTGGTGTTGTGGAGAAACCCCTCTGTGTCCACAAATATAACCTTAATATGGGAGGGGTGGACCTCAATGACCAGTTGTTGGCGCCGTACCTAGTTGCCTGTAAGGCCAGACGCTGGTACAAAAAAGTGTCTGTTTATTTATTCCAATTGATAAAAAAACAACACAAGATACTAGCGCTTTAAAAGATACTGGTGTGTCCTTTTCAGTTCAGTCTGTATTGTTCATTAAAATAAATTCAAAACAGTTTTTATCAAAGCAAGATGTTTTTAACCCTATAATCGATGCAAGCTGGTTGAGAGGGTTATACTAATCATAATACTATGGCAAGTGAGTAAAATATATGGTAACGAAGGTGAACTTGAAAAAGGTGAAAAGTTTTAGAGAAGAGTTATATATATAGGGAACAAAGAATGTATGTATAAAAGAGTTGTGGAAAATCAACAGAAATGAAAAAAACAATGAAAATGAAAAAAAAAAATAATAATAATAATTTAAAAAAACATTTTTTTGCAAAAATACTAATAAAATTAATAATGATAATAATAATAAAAATAACAAAAATAGTGATAATGATGGAAATAAAATAAAAGTAAAAATAAAAATGAGAATAAAGATGAAAATGAAAATGTAAATAATAATAATAATAATATTAATAATAATAATAGGAATAAAAATGATAATAATAAAAATAAAGATAAATATAAAAATAAAAAATAAACATGAAAATAACTATAAATATAAAGATGGTAATAGTAAGTATATTTATAGATGGTAGGTAATTTTGGATCTCAAAAGTATTGATAATAGGCCAAATTGAGGAATGCCTATAGAGACGTTGATAAAACTAAACGCTTGAATAATGTGAACATGGTAATCATAATGATAACAACAACAATAGTAGTAATAGCAATAATGCTACCACCATTACTCCTACTACTAATAAATCTTGACTGGTTGGAGGTATTATAAATGAAGAAATAACTTCATGGTAATAGCATATAATCATGAGCCCAGTTACAGATAAATGCGGCTTAGTCGCATTTTTAAACGCACGACAATGATGTTGATGGTGGAGATACAAGATCAATATATGACAATTGTATGTGAAAACTCACGTAAAGATTGATAGAGGTGATGCGATTAAATTATGTTTAAAAGATATGTGTATAAAAAGGTATATGTATAAAGGAGGAAGGAAGGGAAATTGTTTACGAGCCTTCACAGTTAAAATATATACCCAAGTTCTGTGTGTACAGAAACGGAGAGATCAAACATAATTATATAAAAATCATAAACATAAAAAGGAGAAATCACATACATAAAAACAAGGTATTCCATATGCATATATATACCAAGGAGAGGAGGGGAAGGGTATTGGCATTGGGATCGCAGTCCTTACAGGAGAGAAATTAGATCACTAATATATAAGCGAGATAACAACAACAATAGTAGTAATAGTAATAATGCTACCACTACCACCACTACTACTACTAATAAATCTTGACTGGTTGGAGGTATTATAAATGAAGAATAAACTCATGATGATAACATATAATCATCAGCCCAATTACAGATAGACTGCGACTTAGTCGCATTTTTAAACGCACGACAATGATGTTGATGGTGGAGATACAAGATCAATATATGACAATTGTATGTGAAAACTTGCGTCATAATTGATATAGGTGATGCGATTAAATTATGTTTAAAAGATATGTGTATAAAAAGGTATATGTATAAAGAAGGAGGGAAGGAAAATTGTTTACGAACCTTCACAGTTAAAATATATACCTAAGTTCTGTGTGTACAGAAACGGAGAGATCAAACATATAACAATTATATAAAAATCATATACAAAAAAATAATAATAAATAAATAAAATAAAAAAATCGCATACATTAAAAAATTGCATACATAAAAACAAGGTATTCCATATGCATATATATACCAAGGAGAGAAGGGGAAGGGCATTGGCATCGCAGTCCTTCCAGGAGAGAAATTAGATCACTAATATATACTGTAAGCGAGAACTATTTTAGAGGATAGTATGGATCTCAATTTCCTCATTAAGGCCATTAGGAGCGAGGGTGTCCAAAGAAAAAATCCAATATGTTTCGCGCTCACATAATCTGGAGAAGCGTTCTGCTTCAGACACCCCCGCTGGTATGGACTCGATGACCCAAACTTGTAGGCCCATGGTGGATCGATCATGAAATTCTAAAAAGTGTCGGGGTACACTATGTTTGTCTGAACCCAGTTCAATCAGTCGTCTATGTTTGCCAAAACGCTGTCTAAGAGGGCAGATGGTCCGGCCTACATACAGCATTTTGCAGAGACAGGTGAGGCCGTACACGACATAGTCGCTGGAGCAGTTGTGGAACTGGGTTGCTGAGTGTATGATACCCTTATGGGTAAAGCTCTTCTGGCCATGATTGACAAAATCGCACATCTTGCACAGTGTTTTATTACATCTATACATGCCTACAAGTGGAATAAGGCACAAGGGACCGGGTTCTTGTTTATATTTGAGTTTGCTCGGTGCAATTTTATTTTTAAGAGTTGGTGCCCTCCTGTAGGTAACTTTTGGTCTATCTCCCAGGGAGGAGCACAAATGTGGGTCCTGTTTTAAGATATCCCAATGTTTTCCCAAAATGTACTCCATTTTTTTATATTGTCTGTGAGAGCTAGTAATAAACCTACAGAGGATTCTTCTGGGGGGTTAGCGGATTTTGGTTTCTTTCCGGGTAGGTAGATGTTATAAGCATGTTCGACTAAATCTGGAGGATAACCCTTATCAATGAACTTCTCCTTTAGAAGGGAACTCTGTAATATGTAGTCACTGTCTCTAGTACAGTTTTGTCTAAGTCTGCAAAACTGACCCTTAGGGATGTTTTTTACCCATGAGGGGTGATGGCAGCTGTTGAAATGAAGGTATGAGTTACCTGCGGTGGGTTTTGTATAATTACGGGCAAAGATGGTGTTTCCCTCGTGGCTCAATTCCAGATCGAGAAAGGCAAGACTATCTTTATCCCATACGGAAGAGAAGGACAAGCCTAACTCATTATCATTACAATGGCAGACAAAATCATCTACCTGGGATGGGGTACCATCCCAGATAATCACGATGACGTCGATGTACCGACCAAAGAATATCACTTGTTGTGCAAAAGGGTTATTATTAAGGATATATCAATTTTCCCACAGACCCATGGTAAGGTTGGCATAGGAGGGCGTGAAATTAGCACCCATCGCTGTGCCTTGGGTCTGTAGGTAAAATTCAGCTTCAAATTCAAAATAATTATGAGTAAGACAATAAGTAGTTGCCTCCAAAATAAATGACGCCTGTCTGGTGTTGAGGCTTGAATCGAGTGATAAGAAATGTTGTACTGCTAATAAGCCCACCTCGTGTGGAATCGAGGTGTATAAAGAATTTACGTCCAGTGACAACCAAGAGTAGTTTTCATTCCAAATGTATGGGGACAAGAGACCCAGAAGATGTATTGAGTCACGAATATATGAGGGTAAATTTTGGGCCAAGGGTTGCAAGAAAAAGTCGATATACAGGGAAAAGCCGCTGCTGACGCTATTCATGGAGGCAACGATAGGCCTACCTGGTGGATTTGATGTATCCTTATGTACCTTGGGCAGATGATAAAAGTAAGGTGTGCTATAGAAGCTTTTTTGTATGAACAGGGCTTCTTTTTAACTTGATTAGATACGGCCTTTTGGATGAGAGCCTCGGCTTCAATATGATAGGAGGCTAAAGGGTCGCTGGATAGTTTTTGGTAAGTATTTTTATCTGAAAGTAATCTCAATGCTTCGGCCACATAAGTTGTTCTGTCCTGTATGACAATCCCACCCCCTTTATCGGCTGGCTTGATAAGGTCAGTGTTATTTAAAAATTGTTTCAGTGACGTTTTTTCTCCAGGCGTTAGATTGTTAATGCAATATTTCTGTGTCTTGGCGGATTGCTCACACAACTTTTGTAAATCTGCCATGACTACTCTATAGAATGACTCAACATAGGGTCCCTTAGACTTGGTAGGAAAAAAAGAAGACTTTGGTTTCAAATTGGTGTGTAGGACTGGGGGTGATGTCTGAAAATGTTGTGTAAAGAGTTCCCAGTCTGGGTCTGTTATATTATCTTCAGGGTCTGAGTTGTCATTGTAAATACTACAGGTACCTAATGTACTGGTAGGGCTATTGGTACAGTCATCAGAGTGAAGTCCTGGGAGGTACATTTAGTTGAAATGTGGGTGGCTCTGAGGCTTGTTTTTTAATAGTTTGTAAATAAAAATATCTTTTAAGAGTCAGGTTTCTAATGAACTTGTTGAGGTCTTTGAATAGTTGGAACGAATTGGGCTGAACAGTGGGGGAGAAGGTGAGGCCTCTGTTTAACAGAGAGATGTCATCTTGTGTCAGTTCGGATGAAGATAAATTAAATATTTTTACCGTCTCTGAACTTTTGCACTGGTGTTTATGTTTTCTTCGTCCGGCTCTACACCCTCGTCTGTAAGTTTTCTTTTTCTCCGATGTTTTTGGTGAGGGCCTCTCTAAAAAAGGAGAGAAGGAAAGGGCCGTCGAATGGGATGGAATCTCCCCTTTATCAAAGTCGCCTACAAGTAAATTAAAGGATGACGCAGATTCTTCTCTGTCATTTGTAACAACCGTGCCTTTATCAATACCAATGGTGGGACTTAGATTGGATACGGCCTGTTCTTTGTGGAATGACGTTGGCTTAGCGCCTGATTTTAAAGTATTTTCTTGAATCCTAGGTGTATCGCATACATGCCCCGTAGGTGGTGCCATTTTTGGTATATTCTTATTACCATTGGATTTATGTGTATGTTTTTTTTGATCTTGGTTTTTATTTTTATACCCCTGTGTGGGCAAAGATCTTACTGTATGTGTATTAGGATCTTTGACCGTATTGCTTCTTTTATTAGGGCAGGGATGTTCTGTACAAATATTAGAAGATGGGCGGTCCCTATTTTGATTAAGGGTATCATGATTATTTGCTGCTCTGAATAAAGGTTGTTGTGACATAAGTGGTGGTATATTTTTCTTTTCTTTCCAACAGAATATTCCATCTTGAGAGTAATCCTCTATATCTCTATGGAATTTCTTTAGTTTGGTCTCAATAAGGTTGTTTTCTTTAGTTTTAGTATTCTTTTTAAGTGTATCTAGCCAAGTGGGCGGGACTTTTAAGTGATAAGCGATGATCTCAGAAGAGAGACTCTGTACATGATGAGTCAATTCTTCAAATTTTATGTGTCTCTGACTGACAAGAACTTCTAGCCACTTGGCTGTGCAAAATTCTGCTATGCCTTCCCATTCTTTAGTGTGGGGGGCATCCAAAAAGGAGCAATTTTTGAATCTCCACCATCAACATCATTGTCGTGCGTTTAAAAATGCGACTAAGTCGCAGTCTATCTGTAATTGGGCTGATGATTATATGTTATCATCATGAGTTTATTCTTCATTTATAATACCTCCAACCAGTCAAGATTTATTAGTAGTAGTAGTGGTGGTAATGGTAGCATTATTACTATTACTACTATTGTTGTTGTTATCTCGCTTATATATTAGTGATCTCATTTCTCTACTCGTTTCTCTCCTGGAAGGACTGCGATCCCAATGCCAATACCCTTCCCCTCCTCTCCTTGGTATATACATATATATGCATATGGAATACCTTGTTTTTATGTATGTGATTTCTCCTTTTTATGTATATGATTTTTATATAATTGTTATGTTTGATCTCTCCGTTTCTGTACACACAGAACTTGGGTATATATTTTAACTGTGAAGGCTCGTAAACATTTTTCCTTCCTTCCTCCTTTATACATATACCTTTTTATACACATATCTTTTAAACATAATTTAATCGCATCACCTCTATCAATCTTGACGTGAGTTTTCACATACAATTGTCATATATTGATCTTGTATCTCCACCCTCAACATCATTGTCGTGCGTTTAAAAATGCGACTAAGTCGCATTTATCTGTAACTGGGCTCATGATTATATGCTATTACCATGAAGTTATTTCTTCATTTATAATACCTCCAACCAGTCAAGATTGATTAGTAGTAATGGTGGTAGCATTATTGCTATTACTACTATTGTTGTTGTTATCATTATGATTACCGTGTTCACATTATTCAAGCCTTTAGTTGTTATCAACGTCTCTATAGGCATTCCTCAATTTGGCCTATTATCAATACTTTTGAGATCCAAAATTACCTACCATCTATAAATATACTTACCATTACCATCTTTATATTTATAGTTATTTTCATGTTTATTTTTTATTTTTATATTTATCTTTATTTTTATTATCATTTTTATTCCTATTATTATTATTTACATTTTAATTTTCATCTTTATTCTAATTTTTACTTTTATTTTATTTCCATTATTATCACTATTTTTGTTATTTTTATTAGTATTTTTTATTTTTTTTCATTTTCATTGTTTTTTTCATTTCTGTTCATTTTCCACAACTCTTTTATACATACATTCTTTGTTCCCTATATATATATATATATATATATATATATATATATATATATATAACTCTTCTCTAAAATTTTTCACCTTTTTCAAGTTCACCTTTGTTACCATATATTTTACTCACTTGCCATAGTATTATCATTAGTATAACCCTCTCAACCAGCTTGCATCGATTATAGGGTTAATTGCTATCTTGTCTGTCATTATCTATTCACTCTCCTATTCAAGAGCAGTCCACTGCAGCATTGCCTATACCTGCACTTGAGAAAGGTGCGCGCATGCTCAAACGAGGCTTGTGCAAGCTCAGAAACACTTTGTGCTTTCGGGTACCCCCCCGGCTGACGTCACACGCTGTCTACGAACCAGTCTGAGTCTCTGTGCATCACAGAACACAGCAGAGCTTCCCCTAGCGCGCTGTGGAGGAGGATTCATCCAGTAACAGCACCAGCGAAAGAGAACAGTGATTTGACTATCAAACGGAGGACAATAATAATTATGGATGTAAGTGAGACTTTTATTAATTGTATAAAATAAATGCACTTTTTACTGATTTGGCGCTCTTCTATATATTCCTTTATTGGTATTTATTCCAATTGGCTATGCTGAATGCTTATGTGCTACACAAAGCTTCAGGACGGACTGGATCCTTCCTTAAATTCCAGGATATCGTCAGAACCCTTCTGTATCCAGACGGTGCTCCACCTCACCTTCCCCAACCAAATGCAGTAAGCCGGCTGCATGAGAGGCATTATCCTTATGTCCTCCCGCGTACCCCTACCAAACGAGCCCCCCAAAGAAAATGTTGTGTCTGCAGAAAGCACGGATATAGGCGTGACACCCGTCATTATTGTCCCCTCTGTCCTGACAATCCTGGTTTTTGCATTGGTGAATGTTTTGAACGCTATCATGAACTAGTTGAGTTTTAGAGTAGGGTACAGTATTGCACAGGCTAGGCACACGTTCACAGGGTCTCCCAAGATGCCATCGCATTTTGAGAGACCCAAACCGCTGGAAACGTTACAACAGAACTGTTAAAGTTACATTAAAAAAAAAGTGTATAAAAAAAAAAAAGTAAAAAAAAAAAAAAGTAAAAAAAAAAAAAAAAAAAATAGTTGTCATTTTATTGTTCTCTCTCTCTCTATATTCTCTCTATTGTTCTGCTCCTTTGTACTGTATTCTATTCTGCAATGTTTTATTGTTAACCATTTTTTGTTTTCAGGTACGCCATTCAGCTGTAGCATGGATTTATTTATCTTGACAGCAACAGCGACAAGACAAAAAAAAAGTGACAAAAATCAAGCTCTGCAAAATACATACCTCTCGAAAAATAGCTTAGGGTGTATACTTTCCAAAATGGGGTCATTTTGGGGGGGGGGGGTTGTGCCATCTTGGCATTTTATGGCCTTCAAAACTGCGATAGGTAGTGAGGAGTGAAATCAAAAATTTACACCCTTAGAAATCCCGAAGGCGGTGCTTGGTTTTCAGGGCCCCGTACATAGCTAGGCCCCCAAAAAGTCCCACATGTGGTATCCCCATACTCAGGAGAAGCAGCAGAATTTATTTTGGGGTGTAATTCCACATATGCCCATGGAATGTGTGAGCAATATATCATTTCGTGACCATTTTGAGCAAAAAAATAAAGTTTGTCATATTTCCGCAACTTGTGGCAAAATATAAAATATTCCATGGACTCAACATGCCTCTCAGCAAATAGCTTGGCCTGTCTACTTTCTAAAATGGGGTCATTTGGGGGGGGGGGGGGGGGGTTTTGTCCCATCTTAGCATTTTATGGCCTTCAAAACTGTAATAGGTGGTGAGGAGTGAAATCAAAAATGTACGCCCTTGGAAAGCCTGAAGGCAGTGCTTGGCTTTCAGGGCCCCGTACGCGGCTAGGCTCCCAAAAAATCCCACACGTGGTATCCCCATACTCAGGAGAAGCAGCAGAATTTATTTTGGGGTGTCATTTCACATATGCCCATGGCATGTGTGAGCAATATATCATTTAGTGACAACTTTGTGAAAAAAAAAAAAAAGTTTGTAATTTTCCCGCAACTTGTGGCAAAATATAAAATATTCCATGGACTCAAAATGCCTCTCAACAAATAGCATGGGGTGTCTACTTTCTAAAATGGGGTCATTTGTGGGGGTTTTGTGCCATCTTGGCATTTTAGGGTCTTCAACACTGTGATAGGTAGTGAGGAGTGAAATTACAAATGTTGCCCTTAGAAATCCTGAAGGCGGTGCTTGGCTTTCCGGGCCCCGTACTTGGCTAGCCTCCCAAAAAGTCGACCACATGTGGTATCCCTGTACTCAGGAGAAGCAGCAGAATGTATTTTGGGGTACAATTCCACATAGAACCATAGCATGTGTGAGCAATATATCATTTAGTGACACCTCTTTTTTTTTTTTGTCATTCAATCGCTTGAGGCAAAAAAATAAAATATTCAATGGGCTCAACATGCCTCTTATCAATTTCCTTAGGGTGTCTACTTTTCAAAATAGGGTAATTTGGAGGGGGTTTGTACTGCCCTGCCATTTTAGCACCTCCAGAAATGAGACAGGCAGGCAAACTAAAAGCTGCGTAAATTCCAGAAAATGTACCTTAGTTTGTAGACGTGACAACTTTTACGCAAACCAATAAATATACACTTGACTTTTTTTTTTTTTTAACCAAAGACATGTGGCTGAATACATTTTGGCCTAAATGTATGACTAAAATTTAGTTTATTGGATTTTTCTAATAACAAAAAGTAGAAAATATATATTTTTTTCAAAATTTTCTGTCTTTTTACGTTTATATCGCAAAAAATAAAAATCGCAGAGTCAATCAAATACCTTTAAAAGAAAGCTCTACTTGTGGGAAAGAAAGGACGCAAATTTTGTTTGGGTACAACATTGCATGACCGCGCAATTACTAGTTAAAGCAGCAATTGTAAAAAGACCTCTGGTCATTGACCAGCAAAATGGGCCAGTCTGAAAGTGGTTAAAAACACATTGACACATTGTCAGTGTATTTTAGGTAGGATATGAAAAAAAAAAAAAAATGCACTACTGTGGGTACAAACAAATGATATACACATGTGCTAGTGCTGTTATCAGGAGACTTTATTTTGGGACGTTCTTTGATGGCAGGTTCTAATGGCATCAAAAAAAAAAAAAAAAAAAAAAAAAAAAAAAAAAAAAAATTTGTTTTGTTTTTACTATTTAGGGCCAGTTTTACTTTAATTAAAAAAAACCCAGGGAAATGCTCATTGCAATTTATAAACAAATAAAAGCTAAATCTGTCCGGGGGGGGGGGGGGGGGTGTATAATTCACCTGAGTACTTTAGTTGCAATATAAGGAATAGACCCCCAAAAGGAAGAGATGCAGTGTCTGGTTAGGTCAACTTTGAAGGTTTGGGATGGTCTGATGAGAGAGGATCCATGTATGTGGGCCCTATGACAACCCTTTTCAGTAACCCTGAATTTCCCCCAGTGAAGCCATTACTTTTTTGAAATGGCAGAGAGTAGAGGATACAAGGATTATGCAGACAATGGAGGAAGGTAAACCTCCTCCAGTTGGAAATCATGGGAAGGGAGCATGAAAAATAAATAAATAAAAAGGAGGTACATCATGGCGCTCAAGAAAAGGGGGATACAGAACAGAAACCAACACACAATCTTTCCAATGTATATAAATATTTAATATCAAATAAGGCCTTAGAACAGCGTTATATTTAAAACAAAAAAAAAAAAAAGACAGAACCAGGGATAGATATTGCTAAAGAAAAGTGGGAAAAGGCAATGGTATTAACACACAAGATGTCGATCTCCAAAAGGCATCAAGAAATTATAAATTGCTGATGAGGTGGTATAGATGTCCAATAGACATGCGTAGAATTAACTCAGAGAATGATGATGCCTGTTGGAGATGTCATAAAGAAGTTGGTATGATGTCACACATTTGGTATTTTTGTCTGCAGATACAGAAATTTTGGAAAAATATAAAATTTATCAAGATACGACCATGTTTAAAAAATACAACCCAACATATTAATATCTATATTGTCTATGATCCCGGGGACAAAGATAGAGAGGGATATTAACCCCTTCCCGCCGAGCGTACGCAGATGTGTGTACTCGGCTGCCGGGGGGTATAGCGGGATGATGCCTGTACCTGCAGGCATCATCCTGGTACCGTTTTTTTTTTTTTTTACAGTGGGACGATTGGCCATCCAGCCATAACAACCGAAGCAGCGAAAAGCCGCTCGGCTGTTATGCTGGAGGAGTGGGAGGGGGTGCCCCCCCCTCCCGTTACCGGTGCTCCTGTTCAATTGGGAGCACCGATTCACGATCCTATGCCTCCGGCTGCTGGGGAGGAACTGGAACGAAGCCGTAATCGGCTTCGTTCCTGTCTCCTAATAGTAAACACGGAAGCGACGTCATGACATCACTTGCTGTTTACTCGGCTGCCAATGGCGCCGGTTTTAAAAAATATACATTATTCAGAATCGCCATTTTCGGCGATCTGAATACTTTGAAGTGTAAAGGAGGGATCGGGGGTCTTTTAGACCCCCGATCCCTCCATAAAGAGTACCTGTCACCACCTATTACTGTCACAAGGGATGTTTACATTCCTTGTGACAGCAATAAAAGTGATCAAATGATTTTTTTTTTTTTAAAAACAATTTATTCATTTTAAAATAAATAAAAAAAAAAAAAAAAAATTTTTAAAGCGCCCACCGTCACCACGAAACAAAGAAAACGCATACGGAAGAGGCGCCCGCATATGTAAACTGTGTTCAAATCACACATGTGAGGTATCGCCGCGATCGTCAGAGCGAGAGCAATAATTCTAGCACTTGACCTCTCTGTAACGCTAACCTGGTAACCGTAAAACATTTTTAAAGCGTCGCCTATTGAGATTTTTAGGTACCGTACTTTGTCGTCATTCCACGAGTGCGTGCAATTATAAAGTGTGACATGTTTGGTATCCATTTACTCAGCGTAACATTATCTTTCACATTATGCAAAAAAAAATTGGCCTAGTTTTACGGTTTCATTCTTTTTAAATTCATGAACGTGTCCCTTTTCCCAAAAAGTTGCGTTTAAAACACCACTGCGCAAATACCGCGTGACATAAAATATTGCAACAATCGCCGTTTTATTCTCTAGAGTGTCTGCTAAAAATAATATATATAATGTTTACAAGTTATCCATATTTTTTGCTAGAAAATTACTTGGAACCCCCAAACACCAAATGCCAAAAATAGGCTTAGTTATGAAAGGGTTAAGACACTTAACAGCAGCAAGAACAGTTATCGCTACAAAGTGGAAAAAAGATGGGTAGATGACTAGATAGTGGAAATGGACGAGATGTGTTTTCTGGAGGAATATCGAAAGAAATAGGGGAAAAGGAGCAGGTAAAGATAGTATGGCAAAGGTGGGAAGAATATAAAAAAAATAAAAAAACAGCAGCATTGTTATTGGTAATCTAAGGAGGAGTGGGGGGGGGAGAGAGAGACGAGAGGAAGAAATATAATGTTGATAGAGTAGGGGAGATAAGAGAGGGAAATGGAGAGGCGGTTTATTTCTGTTTTTTTTTTTTTTTGTGCGAGTAGTAGATAGGGAAGTAGGGTTATGGATTTAATAAATGGTAATTGAGATAATAATGGTTATACATTGGTAAAGGCTAGATAAGTCAAATTGAATATAACCCGATAATATTGTGATGTTGAGAATGGAGTTGTAAATGTTGGTTGGGGTGCTGTATACTTCATCTGAGTACTTGCAGTAGTTGCAATATGAAGTGTTTTATTAACACATTAAAGTTGCAAAACTTACTTTTTTTTAATTCAAGCTGATTAATTATCTGAATTTGACCCGGGATCAGCTTCTTGCAGTGCCTACATAGCTGAGCTGGAGCATGAGAGAAAGAAGCTGTACAAGCAGAATGCTGATAGAAATTGGAAGCAGAGTGACCGGCAAATGAGCTCAGAGGACAGCGGTTAAATGATGCTGGCCATCAGACTGAACACATTTAGCAACATCAAATTACTGCAGAGAAATCTATGAATTTAAAGGTGAACATTGCAGCAAAACTGGTATTATTTTATCTTTAAGACTAGGTTTCCACTGTTGCGACCACAAAGTCACGCGATTTACAGTGCAACTTTGGAATGCAATGTCATGCGAGCATGAGAACAAGTAGCACCAAAGTTGGAACAATGTAGTGCAAAAAACTTTTTTTGGAGTTGCTGTGGCTTGAGTCGCACCAATTAGAACAGGGAGCATTGAAATACATGAGTTTTGACTTATCGTGTGGCTTCACATGTCTCAAGTCACACAACTTGCAGTAGTAAGAACAGAGCCTTACTGGCATTTATCTTGTTATTTTTGGTTGGAGTTCCGATTAAGCAATTTAATCCCATGAGCAGGTCATGCAAATGTTGCACATAAAAAAAAATTAAAAAAAATGAAGAGCTGCATCTTCTCATTCAAAGTCATGATCTGCTTATTTCACGGTTTAGTATTATAGACCATTAAATGCTCAAGGAGGAACTAATGCAGCGCAACAAGCAATCTTTGGAACCTAATATGCAGAACCTTCGGAAAGTATTTTGAATCTCTGCAGACTACTTACAGTTCCCTGCATTAATGATCGCCTTTGTTTTCTTTCTCCAGATTTTTGAGCACCTTGGGGACTGAAGTTTCTGTGATTATTTTTGACATAGAAACTCTCTCAATGGGTTGAGAGAAGCAGAAACGCTCAAGTTATCCTATAATTGAGAATTCACTTGAACCTTGACAGGATGGCCAATAAAAACACACAGTACACAAGTTTTAATATTTTATTTTCCAGAATCTTTTTGTCATGGTATAAAATAAAATGTGCCTTTAATACATATATTTTCTAATATATTCACACAATTCCAGAGTTGCTTTATGTTAGATATTTTGCTATAGCTTAGCACAAAGTTCATTTTATTTCAAGACCTTTCATTAATATTGAATCAGCAGCCTCTCCTAACTGTGCGTACAGACACATACAAGTACAGATCAAAACATCATATTAAAGAACAGGGTTTCCCTGAAACTTCATACTGCATTTGTGCTGGTTCATGATCAGTGCAAGCTGCTTTATGGCACAGTTTGACACACACACACACAAAGGTCAGCTATCTACAGACTGAATGTAACTCACATGACACACACTATGAATGATGCAGACCAGACAAAAATAGATGTTAAGCCAACTATATTAAAATGCTGCATCCAGTGACTATACTATATCAAAAGTTCCCGTGGAAATGACAAAAATAACTACCACAAAGATATATGGGGCTTTAGTGGTAGATCTAAATATGTAATTTAGAGTGGATGTTCTTAGATTGACTAACATATGCTAAAATTAATAAAAATGATAAAAAGAAGATTCTTACTAGAAAAATACTTCTAGTAAGGCTAGGTCTTTTTGCACTGCAACCTAATGCACAGACTAGTGCATATCATAAAAAGATCTTACCACTCCAAAACAGGGTGCATCACTAGCTACATACATTATATCAGTGGTCTCCAAACTGCCAGGGGGGCAAATGTGGCCTTTTGTTTGCCTTTATCTGGCCCTTGGGGCACTACATCCACCAACTGACAGCAATGATGGGGCACCATCCCCCCCTACAGACACCATCAGTTGGGCACTATTCTTCCAATTGATACCAACGATGGGACACTTTCTCCCATTAAAACCAATGATAGGGCACAGATACTGGGGCTCTACTAAAGCCTGCAGGACAGTAAACTGGTCCTTTGCTTACAAAGTTTGGAAACCCCTACATTATATGTACTTTGGGTTACAAGTACATATGCAATATATAACTAACCAAGGCATAGAAATGAGAAACATTCAAAATGAAGATATGGGATAAACCATGTACAAATGGAGGGTTTTATTATGAGAAATTAAAAAAAGAAATAGCAGCATTTCAAATAGAAATCAAGTTCCAAATTTAACATGAGGATGGAAGACGGCCTCCAAATATTTGTACAATGGCAGCATCAGTGTAACCTTTTGTGGGGTAACTTTCATACACTGTACATTTAAACATGATCAACAAAATGATAAAAGGAACAGTGCTAGTTAAGAACAGGCAGCATCAGCTTCTGCCCCCCCCCCCCCCCTAGCACTGCTGTCAGATAGTGTTTTTTAGGCACTATGATGAGAACAGTTCACTTTAAGTACTCTAAATCTGATAAGTGCTACACATGGTTCCTGTAAAAATCTCTCAAATCACAAATGAAATGTATTCTTGAAATGTCATAACAAAATAATATATTTTTAAAATATATTTAAAATTGGAAGGGTGCATCAATTGACAAAGGATCTACCAAAATAACGTCTACATATATCTGCATATAAACTGTGCAAGAGTCAAAGCCCCAGGGATTACTCAAACTGATATGCAATACACTTGAATATGTCTCACAATGATTAAAACATAACTGCATGTAACATTTGGTTCCCTGTCACCGTAAGAGCATCAGTTAAATTCAATATATTCATCTTTGTGGCAGACATTAAAGCAGAAGTCATGGCTTCTTTACATAAACGGGTATGTAGGGCAGAAGCAGCACCTTTCAAATTGTTAAAGATTTTAGAAACTCGCCTCAAAGAATCTGTAATGGTTTTCTGGCAGTCACGTGACCACAGTCTTACTCTGTGTTCACGGATAAGGATGTGAGTGGGTTGATGCGCAGCCAGAACATTGCTTCTGGATTCTGCGCTCTATCACTTTTGTCAGTCAACAGTGACAGGCCAGGCTGACTGCAAGACTGCTGGGTACAGAAATGGCAAACCTCGACTCCCAATGAGCATGTTGAGCCACTGGGAGAAGGCTGCGTCACAAAATATAATACAGGCATTCGGAATATAATAATGCTGTAGATAATTCCATAGGCAGATTAAGTGTTGTCACCCATAGGTAGATCACTGCCCAGGACTGCCATTTCTAGTAGGATGAGACAAAACAAAAAAATAAAAATAAAACAAAAAAAATAAACACTGGACAAGGCAGGATATGCTGAATAGTAATTGAAAACTGTATAAAAAGGTATACAGTTTTCAAGGTAACATAGCCAAATTCATGCTCTTGAGTTAAACTTACTCTAACAAGCTAGATCTTTCTGAGAATGTTTTGAGAATCTGCTGGTATGTGGGAAAGCAGCTATACAGCCACTGGGCATATGACTGAAGCATTCTTGCAGCCCTGTGGAAAAGGAGGGGCACGAGAGGGGTAAAGGACACATAATATCTGGTATAGTCTAAGTAACAATCAAATGAGGAGGCAGGTCTTAGTAACAAATAACAAGTTATCCAAACTGATTTTCACACCAACGATTGGACCATAGCTGGATATGTTGGGGTAAGGCTGAGCCATTTAAGGCATTTAAAAGGAATGAGTTTATTCACTCTTTAAGGCAGTAAACTAAACAGATTATATCTTATATTGTCCCTTTTTAATCAATGTGTTAGTGTGGTTTTGCAGCAGAGGAGCATTTGGAGTAAAATACTGAAAGGATTTTTTTTCACTGAGCAACTATGCTGCCTAGTAAGCGTACTGATTTTATTTATTTAAAAAAAAAAGTTAAAAAGGAAACTACAATAAAGTCACATCATCCAAACTTTAAAATGAAATAATGTACTTTTTAATCTGGGCCCATTATAACATTTATAGTCTGGTATTAATTAGTATTAAAAAAAAAACTACCAAGTGCACTCTAAAAAGATTTAATTTTGTTCATTATAATCACCTACTTCCTTGGATTTTTGTTTTAACTAGTCAATTCAGAGGTCCATTTGTGGGGATGGCAAGTCACAAATTGGTAACTAGGGAGACAGTATGCATACAGCGGCATTAAGATGTAATCAAGGAACAACTTGTACCTATTCCAATAGACAACATGCTTGGGACTTCCATATCAGTTACTGGCTTTAGAGCAGACTGGTTAACAACAAACATCTAGGCCTACATAATTGAATCAAATTTTGAGCCAGCTATTTTCTGACCTTCCGCTAAACACATGGTTTTTCCACATATTACATCCAAATGCAATAAAAAAAAATCTATTAAATAACTAAATCATTCCAAAGCTTGTGTGGCCTTAGTGCCTCTCCACACTTAATAGTATTAATTTGGCCTCATAACAACACTACTTGACTTGTTTTAAAGACTTGGGCAAGATGAATGAAGTTATGACACACAAGTAACTCCTCATCGCTAATAATGCAAGTCCCTACTTTCTTTGGTACTCTCCTATACTTCTCAAAAAATTTGGGAAATGCACCTATGAAAATATGCTTATATATTTACAATGAAACTGCTATACATATAAATCTAATAAATGGATGCATTTTCTTTTTTCTTTACAACTTGTGATCTTATGTGATTTTTTTTCCAGTATTTCTAGCACATAATCCATCATATACCTACATCTGTGTATAAAACTTAAATATACCTCCCGTACCTCGCTTATCACTTACAGTATTTATCAAGTAGACATGGGAATCTTTGATATTCCATATTACTGAATATATAAAATAAAAAAACAAACAAACACAACTCACAAAAATACATTATGTACAGCTCTTATCTAGATATAAAAGGCTATGCGATTATTCCCATCCCAAATGGTGATACTCTGGTAGTGTTACCTACTATATGCATTCAAAATAAATATATATATATATTTTTTTATATATATTTATTTTTTTAAATATTAATGAGCCACATCTCACCATGTCACCAATATGACATACATTATATACAGCAGAATAGTCACATCAAGATGATGATGCATTGATAAGTATTAGGGCCTGTTATTGTCCACACTGCTGGTGGAATAGCGGTCTAAAATATTGCTGTAGCTCGGATTTCCAGTATGCATTAAAACTGAAAATGGATCTTTGTTTTGAAGTCAGAGGTTACATGATCAGACGTAGGGAAGGATGCCATACTGGAAGATTGCCATGACACCCGCGCTGAAAAGACCAGCTACAGGTACAGTCACAAACCAAGCCAGAAAGATGTTCCTAAACAAATGCCAATCAACAGCTTTTCTTGAACGGATCCAACCAACAGCCACCACCGATCCAACCTTGTGGGAGGGAGGAACAAAAATGAAAGTAAATAAGTACCCCATAATGAAAAGACAAATTCTAATGTGTTATATAAAAGCCAATTCTAGATTATTTTTTTTAATTCAGTTACCTAAAAAAAAGGTACACTACAGCTTAATGGGTTTGCAAATGAATATTGATTCTGTAATACAGTATTAAGTGAACTAATAACTAATGATTGGGTAGATAAAATGGAGAGCAGTGGTATCAACTAGAACTAAAAACTTTGCTCCTAGAAGAAATTCTGCCTATTTAAAAGAGCACTTAATTGTTAAATATTAGTCATGGAAAGGGAAAAGAAGCAGTTACGGGATATAAGCAGATTAGCAATAATTTCTAGGTATACAACAAAAAAACAGTTGGCTAATCATTTCAGCATTTTGCCTTTCATAAATCAACACACTTGCAACAACCAAACATTTCACTGTATGTGCATAGACAGAACACATACATATACAGTGGTGAAAAGAAGTTGATCCTCTGCAGATCTTATATGTTTGCCCACTTACAAAGAAATGAAGGGTCTATTTTTATTTTATTTTTACAATTATAGACCCTTCATTTCTTTGTAAATGGGAACACATTCAAAATCTGCATGGGATCAAATAATTTTCCCCACTGTACATCATCCAATGGGTGATATTTTAAGGTATGGACTTCCCCATATTTATGATTTTTTTTCCCTGTTGACATGTTTCCTACTGTAGACAAACACGTAGCCTGGAAGGGGGCAGTAATATTTAGAGTCACAAAGTGGCAATAGCAAGACCACCTAAACCATTCTCTAGACAAACTGCATTGCAATTGACTGGTGGGTTCTTAATGTATAAATGAATTCAGGAAATGGAGAAGCAGTAGCAGCTGTCCAATTTGAAAATTGTATATATTTTCCAAAGTAAATGTTAACAAGGCGAACCTAGGTTTACTTTGCATACCCAATCATGATCATGTGTTTAACATCCACCACTCTGACGCCAAAATCGTTCTGCTGGCAGCAGTGGTTTGGGATAGAGATCAGTGTGATTGGGCCCTAAATCTAAAATCCTGCTACTGAAGTATATTTACAACACAGGTTCAACAAAAAAAAAAAAAAAAGCCTTCAATGAACCTTGGGTAAGGTTTTCAAAATTACCACCTGATGGCTGCAAGTGGCACCTACGAAATATGCACGCAACTAAAAACAAATTTTTTTCCCCATTCACAACAGGCCCAAATGCTATTGATGCATTTTAAAGACTAACCACCCTTACAAATGCCATCCCCATCCCCAGCCCCCATGGGAGGACTAAATGCTTTTTAGATCTAGGGGTTACAAAAGAAGCTGTGTTTCTTTACTTTCTACTCACTTTAGCAAGCCACTTTGATTTGTTTGACCAGTCCACCGCTGTCACCTCTAAGCCACTGCCAGCTGTGGTTGTATTCCTGCCTCTACCTCATACAATGTAGGGTTAGTAGCCCTGCACGCTATGTGATGATGCAGAGGCTCCATCCACAAACAAGAGCTTCAGTGCTAGCACTTGCCGAGAGGGATTCGGGTAAGTAATACGGCCTCCTCTGCAACCTCTTAGACTTAATGAGCATTTAACCTTTGCAATGCGGAGGCCTGTTGCAAAGGGTTTTTTATTTTTGTGTGTGGTTGTGGCTGGTTTTAACATATGAAGGCAAATGCAATGACTAGCCCTCTGTTTAATTTTCAGCATCAACAGCAAAATATACCGTCCATTACCACTGCAAACCCAATACCTTGCAATGAGTGGAGCTTATGGGTATGCCCACATTAGAGGATACTAGTACAGTTAGCGCACACATAACTTCAATGCAAAATCCACTGTAGAGGGAACAAAATTACAAAAAAGAGAGTCTGAAGACTGAAAGACATAAGCAGGAACCACATGCCATGCATCAACTGAGACTAGTGAATGTGACAACAGGAGAGCATGCAGTTCTCAGTGACTGGCTGTAGATCAAATGTTTAGTAGCACAAGTGGAATACTCATTGCCCTTTAACCAGATTATACCGATGTAAAAAACATAGAAAGTATGTTGCGTTTATGGCCAAAAGGTAAGCCAGTATTGCTAGCGTCTTACCAAATACCAATCTCTTTATGCAAACTTTATACTCATTTATACCCATGTGTTAACTTAGGCAATAGAAGCAGGCATGAAAATATCCATGACGGTTCTTTACCGGATAACCTTGTGCCATTAAACAGTGATCTTAACCACAGAAGGGGAAATTGGATAGTTGAACTACTCCAGCAGCAGTCACATGACAAAGGCATACCTTGCAGTGTGTGGTACTGATAGGGAGTCCAATATTTGAAGCTACCACAACTGTGAACGCCGAAGCCAACTCAATAGTGAAACCACTGCAGGAAGCATAAGAAAACACTTAAAAGTCACATTTTGCTTGCAACTGTCAACCTGCTCTGCAGGTCTTCAACACATTTCCTTACCGGAATAGATGTCTTCAGAGAAGCTTGTACAGCAGACAATCAGCTCATAGACAAAAGATGCATATCTATATTTCTATGAATAAATCCAGGACTAGAAGAATACAGAGTTGACAGAAATACACAAGAACTTTTTGTGGAATGTGAAATAATTGCATAGGAAAATTCATATAACTGGAACATTGTTTTGGTGACAACTGTCAAAAGGTGGGACTTTACTCCCTTAAAGAATACACAGTGCCTTGAAAATGTATTTATACCCCTTGAAATTTTCCACATTATGTCATGTTACAAGCAAAAACGTAAATGTATTATTGGGATTTTATGTGCTAGACCAACACAAAAAGGCACATAATTGTGAAGTGGAAGGAAAATGAGAAATGGTTTTCAAAATGGTTTTACAAATATCTAAAAAGTGTAGCATGCATTTGTATTCAGCCCCCCCCCCCCCCCCCCCCCAGAGTCAATATTTTATAGAACCAGCTTTTGCTGCAATTAGAGCGGCAAGTGTTTTTGGGTATGTCTCCACCAGCTTTACACACTCAGAATGCCATTTTTGCCTATTCTTCTATGCAAAGTAGCTCAAGCTCTGTCAGATTGGATGGAGAGCGTCTATAGACAGCAATTTAAGTCTTGCCACAGATTCTCAATTGGATTTAGGTATGGACTTTGACTGGTCCACAAATATGATTTGATCAAAAACATTCAATTGTAGCTCTGGCTGAAAGTTTAGAGTCATTGTCCTGGTGAACCTCCTCCCTAGTCTCGAATCTTTTGCAGGCTAACAGGTTTTCTTCCAAGATTGCCCTGTATTTGGCTCCATCCATCTTCCCATCAACCATAACCAGCTTCCCTGTCCCTGCTGAAGAAAAGCATCCCCAAAACACGATGCTGCCACCACCACCATTTTTCACAGTGGGGATGGTTTGTTCAGGGTGATGTGCAGTATTCGTTTTCCACGGCACAGCATTTTGTTTTTAGGCCAAAAAGTAAAAACTTTTGGTCTCATCTGTCAAGAGCTCCTTCTTCCATATTTGCTGTGTCCCCCACATGGCTTCTTGCAAACCGAAAATGGGCCTTCTTATGGATTTCTTCTTGCCACTCTTCCATAAAGGCCAGATTTGGGGAGTGTATGAATAATAGTGGTCCTTGGGACAGATTCTCCCACCTGAGCTGTGGATCTTTGCAGCTCAGAGTTACCATGGACCTCTTGGCTGTTTCTCTGATTACTCCCCTCCTTGCCCGGCCATGTCTTGGTAGGTTTCCAGTTGTGCCACACTTTCCATTTTCTGATGGATTGACCAGTGCTCCGTAAGATGAACAAAGCTTAGGACATTTTTAATTTATTTTAAAGCCTAACACTGCTTTAAATTTCTCCACAACTTTATCCCCGACCTGTCTGGTGTGTTCCCTGCCCTTCATGATGGTTTGTTCACCAATGTTCTCTAACAAATCTCTGAGGGTTTCACAGAACAGCTGTATTTATACTGAGATTAAATTACACACAAGTGGACTTTACTAATAAAGCGAGTTCTGAAGGCATTTTTTTCCATTAGATTTTGGTTATGGGTATCAGAGTAAAGAGGGGCGAATACAAATGCACGCCAGACTTTTCAGATATATATAAAAAAAAATAAAAAAATTTAAAAACCATTCATTATTTTACTTCCACTTCACAATTATATGGCACATTGTGTTGGTCTATCACATAAAAGCCCAATACAATACATTTAAATTTTTGGTTGTAACAGGACAAAAAAAAAAAAAAAAAAAAAAAGTAAAATTGCAAGGGGTATGAATACTTATAAGTTAAATGAGGTATACATTTCTTGGCATTAATAGCGGTGAACTCTAGTTAAAGCCTTGACCAATATGAAGAGGTCTAACTACCAAGTGTACTGTTGGTATTTGACATTAGAAGTAATTTTTTTTTTTTTTTTTTTATTAGGACATCACCAAATTTAAAAAAAAAAAAAAAAAAAACACACACAGATGGAAGCAAAACCTGCTCAAGTAATAAGTATGACCGCTACAAACTATACAGAAATGCAGGCGTGTTTTTAAATATTGGCACACATTGTAAAAGGTCATTTACATTTAGAGCTGTTCTTCACATACAGAATTAAACACATTAAAAAGGCTATAGGTCATTCTTTAGAGCACTCAGATTATTGTAGATCTTCTTTTAAAATGCATCAAAGTGTCAGTAATCCCAAACACTAAGTTTGCGGTTCCCTTTTAAAAATCTTTTATTGGCTTGAAATTGCCTGGTAATACTGCCAGCTCAACAGAGTGCCCTATTCAGAGTGGCATTGCTATTGCAGGCAGCCGATATCAGGAAGCCGTGAACCTCTTCCCTTCCTCACAACCATATAGCCCACATGGCTCTGCTGTAGTTTAAGGTCTTTGATTGGGGAGCACTTTTTCCCCTCTTCTAATCACATGGTCGCAATTTTTTTTTCTGTGTCCCCCATTGGGAAGACGTCCCTTCACTTTCTGTCCCAGAGAAATAGCTGGAAGTAAACAAAAGATTTCTCTAAAGAAAAAGGATTTTCACCTCTTATGCCGCATACAAATGATCGGAATGCCATTCGGAAAAAGCTCTGATGGTTTTCCCTACAGAATTCCAATGGAATTTGGCTCAAGCTGTCTTGCCTACACATAGTCACATCAAATTCAGATCGTTTATAACGCAGTGACGCAACGGGACTAGAAAAAGGAAGTTCAATAGCCAGTAGCCAATAGCTTCTGTCTCAGTTGAATCTGAGCCTGCGTGATTTTTGGCGTGTCGGAATTGCATACACACGATCGGAAAAACTTTCTATCGATAATTCCGTCGGGAAAATGGAGAACATGCTATCAATTTTTGGCTGGCGGAAATTCGGACAGCTAAATTCCGATGGAGCATACATTCGGTCGCTTTTTCCGATGAAAAGCTCTCATCTGTCTTTTTCTGGCCGGAATTCCGATCGTGTGTACGTGGCATTAGACAGCTGCCATCAGAACAGATTTCCTCGTTGGAGGATTTCCACTCCTCTCCTGTTTTTATAAGAACATTTTAGAGACTCTGTACTAGAGACAAAGCTCGCCAGGACTAACAGTGAGGGGTAATATCCCCAGCAGGGACACAGAGTGAATTAAAAACCTGACAGAGGTTCTAACCATCTCACCATTAAAGACCTTAGCTTCACAAACACTTTACGGTTTGCAATCCAAGCCCACATTTTCCTTCAATAAGTGTGTACATAAGGTTATTAAAGCAGAACTACACTATCTGAACACCGCAAACCAAAAAAACTACTTAATGTTATGCCATTCTACATGTTAATACCTCAAAGCAACACCTGAAACATGTCAGAAGTCACCACATTCTATGAGAAATGCAATGCAAGGGCTGTTTACAAAAAAAAAAAAAAAAAACACATGGAGGAACCTTTGAAATAACTTTCCAGTCTCATGGAGCTCCTGCTAAAAGTTACTACATCTACAACTCATGATATACTGTGATGTCATTGGGAAGAATGCTTCTTACACTTGCAAACATTGGGAAGAAGCCTCCCCTTTACAGATCTCAGAGGAAGAAATTGCTCAAGGGACCCTGAGCAACCTCTGGAGGAACCTCAATAGTGATGGGCTTGGGTGTGTTCGGATCAAACCCACCAGTAATCCATCACTGCACACCACCAATCATAGGCAATGAGGCACTTCCCCACTGTCAGCTACACATACACACGCTGGCTAAGATTGGCGGTACAGTACCTCTTCCTAGCGGGTATCAATTCGAACCTGCCCGAGCCCATTCCTAAACCCTAGTTGAGAAACCCTGATATAGGCTCATACAAAGGCTTTAATCCTTTGCCTGTCTATATGAGAAAGACATGTTTGCTCTGTACGATTAAGACTAGCTCGTTCCCTAAAGTTCAATTGTTTTAGCCTTAAGTAACCCACAGACAAGCACATAGGACTTTAAAGTATAATACATAAATGATTGCTTATGGTCTAAGATTTTGACCATACAAGTAAACTGCTTTTTTCTTTTCTTTTTTTATGAGTGAGAAAACCAAGAGACACTAACAAAATTCAATTGACTACTAGTTTTACTTCCTAAAGCTTTAACGTCGTATAAAGATATTTATTTTTAACTGAGTAACTGGTTTACAAACCTCATTGGATTCAGTTGAAATAAATTATTTTATCATATTAATGCTGTATTCACCCTAGTGCAATTTCAGATGTCACTTGAGTCGCATGACAATAGAAATCGCATTTTCAAAAGTGGCCGTTCACATAAAGGCCACTTAGCGCAGCGTGATTTTGGAAAAAGATCTTGTACTACTCTGGTGCGATTCCAGCATGATTTTGGCCCCATAGAACATACAAACCACATCTAACACTAACAAAAATTTGCTTTTCCTGGTGCGTTTGCTTTGTGAATAAAGAGTCCATTGTGTTGCTTTTTGGCACTTTTTAATTCAACTATTCGGAAAAACCAAGCTATAGATTGTTTGTAAAAGAAGCCTAGCATCATATTGAATCATTTAATTTACTCTTAAGGCCCATACACACAAGCCGAATGTTGAGTGGCATCGGCCGGTTTCTATTGACATTCGGCCTATACTGCTGGTTCGGTCAGCTTCTGTCAAAGGGGCATGAACAAAAAAAGTTCTGCCGATCGCGCTCCTGAACAGAGGTCTCAGCCAATGGCAGAACACAATAGATTAGCAGAGGAGATAACTGTACTAACATCAGATTGTTAGTACAGTGGCTCTGACCAGGGTTGTCAGGTTTTTTTTTTTTGTTCAGCCTGCTGAGATGAACGAAAAAAAACAACAAAAAAAAAAACTAGCAGTGCATACGGGGCTTAAGCACCTATCTTAGTCCACCATTCTTCAAATGGGAAAGGAAAACCACACAACTACAAAATTGCCAGAATAGCATGCACAATATTTACCTTGATGGTGTTATTGGGGTAAGATCTTTACCCATTGTCTGGATGACTCGACGACCCCATACCCAGAGACCAGCACAAATACCCACGCCCCCATACAGGAGCAGCCACACAGGTGTAGAGGCGGTTTGCAATACTCCTCCCTGTTGGTATATTAACCACAATGCAACTAGGGGTCCAATAGCATTGCTGTAATGGTAAAAAAAAAAAAAAAAAAATAAAGTTTAGTTCAAATATCAAGCCAGATGAGCATTTACACACATTTGGAAAACCAAGCGAAAAAAAAAAAAGCTAGATTTCCAAGATAATTATACAGAATACAATATTATTTATATCTCAGTTGTATGACCAACCCTGAAGATTTAATATCTCTCATGAGTATCACTATGTGAACGATCAGATCGTGTGGATTCCTTTCACAATTCCCATTGCCTCTCTAGGACTGGTAGCAAAACAATCTTAGTGAGAGAGACCGAAAGGAAACAATAACCAAATAGGGGTTTAAACCCTTACTTACAAAACTTTTAGGTATAGATCCACTTCAAAATTAAATCTGTCCTACAAGAAATATGGGGTCTGACATTGCTAAACCATCCCGGACTACAGTTGCTGACCGTATGTACACCTCACTCCCAGCAAGATAATGCACCATCACAAAGCACTCCTCTCCAACTGGTTCCAAAAACTTTATAATGGCTGCACAATACGCAAGTACACTGCACAGTCCTTAAACTTGTACCACCTCTGGCATCAGATGGAGCTCCTCATAACAAAATGTGTTGCCACCAGACAAAAGGCAGTGCACCATGACAATACGTATGCATTGACTGAAATCTCAAAGAATTCTCCATGCAACCTGTTGCAAACAATTCAGGCTGTTCTGAAAGAACCAAGGGATCGGGAGAAACTGCTGCGACTTCCAGTTAAACAGGGTAGTTTTACGATAAAGAAGCATCTTCACATTACGTAGAAGGAAAAGTCTACAGTAGCGCTCCATTTAAAACAAATTCTAATATAACACTGAAGTAGAACATACTTTGTCTCTAGGACACAAATGCAGACTTTTTTTTTGCATAGCTTGCATGTTCTACCCAGGGCCAGAGATATAATGAACAGCCATCTTGCAACCAAATGGTATTTATAATTTCGCTGTTGTGGACAAAATATCTAGACAATATGATGCAAACACCACAATATATCTACAGCTGTGGTATTATAAACAAATACAGCTGTTCAAAGTCCACAATTTATATAGCATGTCTGAGCTTTAAATAAAAAAAGCAGGGAGCGTGAAGCGGACATTACACTCTGCAGAGCTTAGTGGGGAGAGCTCCAAGAGCTGATTAGAGGGAAGGGACACAGGAGCAGAGTTGAGGAGGTCCCTCCCTAGTACCCTTTTATCTATTGGTGTCAGGAAAACTTGTCAGAGCCGATCTCTCCAATCAGCTCAGTGAGAGCTGATTGGAGAGAAGGGACCCCCCCCCCCCCCCCAGCACACAGAAACAGAGCTAAGGCTGTCAATCACAGGCTGTGGCTAGGGCTTCCTTCTGTCGCCTTTTTGGTGTTTTAAAAAAGAAAAAAAATTAAAGGTGAACGGTATTGAACATATCGATTGGTGTTGAGGCCAAATTACATTTTAGTCTCATCTGACCACCTTAAAAACCCACCTTGAAGATTCTGAGGCCACATGGAAACAGGTGTTATGGTCAGATGAGAATAAAATTTAATGATTGGCAATAATCCAATACAGCTCACATCCCTAAAGTAAAGCAGGGAGGTGGTAATACCCCGTGCTATGGGGGTATATCTCTGCAGCAGGGACTGGAGCACTTGTCAAGATTGAAGAAAAATGGATATGGCAAAATACCATAAAATTCTTGAGGAAAATCTGCTGCCCTCTGCCAGAAAGTTGTCAATGGGAAGAAGGTTTACCTTCCAACATGACTATGATTTAAAGGGAAGCAAAAAAGGACCTCACAGAGGTTGAAGGAGAAACTTCTAAATACAGCTGATAAAACAAAAACTGATTCTTTAACCACATGTCTTATTGGGGAGATTTGTCTCAATTCCCTGTCCTAAAGACGGGGGGGGGGGGGGGGGGGGGGAATATCTAATCTTAGAAAGTTCTAAAATTGGTCACCACTGGATGATATACTGTACACTCAATTGCTCCCATTACAAATCTAAAATGTTTGATTACCCCCTAACGTTTTGTCTAAGTAACAATGGTCACCAGGACAAAATATAGGGGTGAATCTTCATAATGGGGACGCATAACAATAAAAACCTTGAACAGAGGTTATATGCCTTTCAAAACACTAAGGAAAAAATTAAAATAAAAAGTTTACCTTTTTATAAAAGGTTATATTATATATGCATTTGCCAGAGACCATTACAATTTTTAAGCCCACAGCATATGGCAGTTCACTAATGCTCACCTGACATCATTTCCTCCATGAGCAAAAGAGCCAAAGCACGCTGTCAAAATCTGCAGAAAGTGGAAAAGGAGGTGAACTTGTGACTTGTCTTTCTCCTCTTTCTCCTCCTCTAATGAATCATCTTGAACTGGATTTTGGTCAGTTAATTCTGTAGCAAGCTTCATCTCTATCCACTCCCCTCCTCCGCTTCAATCTCGCTTCTGCCACCGCATTGCAGTAGCTAGAATAGCTGGTCATAGCGGATACGTTTCTTAGAAAAAGACACAGTGTCGGTGACCAACTTTTCACTATCTTCTGAAGTTACATCTGAAGATTTGAATGTTGAATGAACAGGCATACCACAGATAGCAGCAGTGTAACATGTATAACTATTATTGCGCCTCAAAACTCTGTAGTTGTTTTCATGCGCGGGCCGATCATCAGTTACTCTGTCCAGGTGTATTTTGTGTAACAAGTCCTTGTATAGCCCTGAGTCCTTGTGTACAGTGTGGTACACATGAACATCACTTTTAACATTGTGACCGTCAAAATTAAATGTACCATTGGAGATTGGAGATCTAACCGAGCCATTTGTCATAGAAGCAGCCCTCCCTGGTAATAAAGAAAACAAGGCACAATCAAAACATAACCTCAATAATACACTGAAATAAATACTTTAAAAAAGTCAACCTATTGCAAGAAAAAAAAAAAAAAAAAAAAAAAAAATTTAAAAACAAGCACAACTGAAAACTGAATTAAAAATAATTACTAGTCCAGTGCACAGACTCCAATCTTGCAGAGCTACTTTCTTCAAAGCTACAGGGTGGCATTAAAAGGAACCACCTTGTATGTGAAAGTTCTCAGCAACAAACTTACATCAGTTAGTCATCCTGTACTCAAGCCTAAACTGCTGTAAGGTAGCTTGACTTCCAATCACAAAAGAAATATTAAAAACATTCTATTATTGTGCTAGAGTTGTGTGGACTTAAAACTCTACCCCCTTTCACCTTCTGTCCGATGTAAAAAGCAGCACCACTACAAACAGTAACTATTAACTGCAATTTTTGCCCACAGGAGAGGGAGAGATAAAAAGAACGGGTCATAAGTATATGCTCAAAATTATATATAAAAAATGAAAAAAATAAAGCCTTATGCTATACTTACCTGCTCTGTGCAGTGGTTTTGCACAGAGCAGCCCCGATCCTCCTCTTCGAGTCCCCTGCTGCCATAGCAAGCCACTTTCTGTGGGGCACTCGTGTACGCTCACTCCTGAGCCCTGTGCTCTATGTCACCATAAGACACAAAGCATGGCTCGGCCCCGCCTCCTGTTCACTGCCTGCGATTGACAGCAGCGGGAGACATTGCGTCTCAGCCAATGAGGATGGAGAGAATCCGGAGAGCTTCTGCTCTCCTGCATATCACTGGATCGGGATGGGGTTTGGGAGAGAGGATACTGCAGAGGTGTTTTTTTTTAACCTTAAACCTTTACAACCACTTTATTGCAGGTATGCATATTCTCAAAATATTAACGCAGGATGAGTAGAAATTGGCTTACTCACAGTGAAATGAGAGCTCATGGAAGCAAAGCCTTGGTTCACACTAGTGCAGGTGCACAGTGATTTTATTTTCAGTGTGATTTTGTAGTGCAACCTCACACGTTAATTCGTTTTAATGTTTTTTTTTGGAGAAGGAGACTGGATTTTATACCCAAAACATTGCCAAAAATGCACTAAAACTGCATGTACACGCATTTTGGAGCAATTCCAATGAAGTCTACAGGGACAAAACTGCACTATACCTGTTAGCAAAGTAGCACCTGTACCATTTCCAAAAAATGTGCTACAACTGCACTGCATTGATGTGAATGGGCACCTTAGAAAATAATGCGATTTTCATTATTAAACATTGCTGCACGACAGCAGCTGCATCAGGAATCGTACTAGTGTGAACGGGAGCCAACAGGTCAGGAATCAAACTAAATGTTATAATTACAAACAGAAAGCTGAATCCAAGGTTGGAGGAACAATCTTGAAATTAGCTGAACAGAGCATGATCTAGCAGTGAGATTTGCCTTTACAGAATGGTCCCTCTAGTGAGATACAACCCGCAGCACACAAATTAGCCTCTCCCTAGTGAGATTCCAGAACACAGGCACTGGACTTTTCCTTGAATCTCTAACCTAGCGCACACAGTCTTTAGTTTCTCCTCCTTGCTCTGTACTTCCACAAACTGCATAGTGACTGGTGTCCTTTCCCATAAACTTTGCACACTGATCACCGACACAGCGATGCTCAATTAAGCAGCAGTCTCTGTATACCCCTCCCCCATACACACGTTCTGATTCTCTGTAACTGGTATAAATGTGTGTACACTGTATGTACTCACATTGGCCTTCCTGTGGGCTCTGTCAGCAGAGAGATGGCTCTGCTAGGCAAAACCATAATATACGTGAACCACATATGGCAAGACTTGCCCTAATGATTTCGCTCAGTATAAATCAGTTCCAATTATCCTAGTGCAAGGAAACCAAGTGGGAGTAAAAGCTACATATATCTGCTTGAAAACACTGCGCGCGCGCCCCCCCCCCCCCCCCCTCCTCCTCCTCCTCTTACCCTGTGGTATACTGCTGGTAAAAAAAAAAAAAAAAAAAAAAAAAGACACGTGTGAAAAATTTTCAATTCACTCTAGAGCAGTCACAATGCAGAAGTTCTGGCTCCCCTGTCTTAGGTAGCACACGATAAAAGGGCTACATTTTGGAAACTGTCAAGTTGCCCACTTGTTTCCACTGCCCATCCTGTTGGCGCTCCTTTTCCTTGTAGCAGCCATAGCTCTGCATCACATCACCACACAGAAGCAGATTTTAAAGCGGTTCTAGACTTATATACATATACATACATATATATATATATATATATATATATATACATATACATACATACATATATACATATATACATATATATATATATATATATATATATATATATATATATATATATATATATATATATACATACACACACACCACACACACACACACACACACACCACACACACACACACACACACACATACATACATTTCTTCCCATTCTTAAACATATTACCTGTTCTTCCCATTCTTAAATATTTACCCGAGTCTTGTCACACTCCAGCGATAGCCTGGCCACTCTCCTCCTGGTCTCATAGGAAACTCAGAGCAATGGGAGCAATTGGCTCTTGGTACTGTCAGTTAAATCCTGTGAGGGAGTGAGGGGCATGGCCAAGCTGTGCTGCGTATATGTGGTGTTCGAGTGTCCCCATAGCACACGGCTTGCTAAGGGACACCCGGAGGAAAAAAAAAAAAAAAAAGAACACTACCAGCGGGGGAACCCCAGAAGAGGAGATAAGGGGCAGCTCTGTGCAATATCACTGTACAGAGTAGGTAAGCAGAATATCCTTTTTTTGCCAAAACACCACACTTAATATCACACATAAAATGTAGCCTCCTTAATTATATCTGAACACAGGAAGTCGAAGTAAAAAAATAAAAAACGAAATGCAATATGTATTAGCACAAGACAACCAATCACAACAATATATTTTAGGCAACAAGAAACCGATACCACACTGGTTATTTTGTGAATAGCACATATTACATAAATCTCCAAACTAGTAATCCATTTCAAAAAGGTAAAAACATGCAGTTTTCCCAACATGTAAATGCTAGCTTTTCAAAATTATCTGAATACACCAAAAAAAGTCATACCATACGGTATTCTGGTGTGTCCATTTGCAAATGTGTCAGATCCATTAGCACCTTCAGTGGTGGCACTAGTAAGAGGTACCACACTTTCATCATTGCCCTTTGCACCAGGCAACTCTTTAAAGACAGCAGCATCTTCATCCGGGATTTTATCAAGGCTTTCCTCAGATATACGGGACAGTGCATCTTTCTTTAAGCGACCTGCACAAACATCAAGTAACATAAATGCATTTATATTACAAAAGGAAACTACACAAGCTGAAAGTACTTCCTGAACAAATGACTTTTATAGAGATAAATATACACAGAAAATAGTAATGGCAATGATCTTACTATACACACACGGTACATTATTTTAGTAAAAAGGGGTGCTAGAAAAAAAAAAAAAAAAAAAAAAAAGAGGAATTTCGACTTGCCTGTAAATTCCATATTGAAGTACAAAACAGAGCATTCATAAACCATGGGTTATGGGTGTACACCTTCCAATGATTAGACATTGGAAAATCTTTAGAGGACATAACCCTATGGCCCTACCCTACTCAGGTTTTATAGCAAGCAATATGGAGTAAACCAAAAAAAAAAAAAAATAGAAGATATGGAATTTACAGGCAAGTCAAAATTCTTCTTACCTCAATCATACTGTACAGGACACAGGCAGAGTACTCATATACCATGGCACATACCCAGGAAATTAACAGGAAGGGTGGGCAACAATGTGGCAAACAGTACTCTGCTAACAGAAACAAGGTTGAGGAGAGCCAACCTGAGAGCCGCTTCAAGAATCTTGCGGCAAAAGCTGTATCAGCAGATGACTGGACGTCCACCTGGTAAAACTCTGCTTCAAATGGAACCAGTTGTGGCTGCCGCCTGGTCTTCTGTTCATACTGTTTCAGAGTGTTAATTGCGAGGTCAAGAGACCATCACAAACCGGGAATCCATCAGTCTGACTGGAGCAGTAGCCTTGAGGCATACTCTAATGGCTATGACCACATTCAAGAAATGTATAGCAATGTCCTTTAGATGCCAATGATGGCAAAACAATGCCTCTGTTGAGGTAGAATGCCAAGACCACCTTAAGAAGAAAAGGATGGCCTTCAGCATAAGACAACTTTGTCATTGTGAAAAGATCAATCAAGTTATGGTCTGACTATACAGGAGAACACCCAATTAGTTTTGCACCACATCCCAAATTCGAAATGGGAAAAAAAAAAAAAAAAAAAAAAAGAAGGTTTGGAGAGAGGGATTTTGACGGTGCAACTTAAGATGGAAACAGAGCAATTTTTAAATGTGTGAAAAAGATGGTGTTTAAAAAATAAAAAATATATTGCACAGGTGAAACAATGCACAAGACTTTACAGTGGTTTGTGCACAATCTTGGAAGGTCTCGGGTAAATCTGAGACATTATTGCACACTAGCCCGACATGTTTCGCTATTTGCTTCTTCAGGGGTTGTGCAATATAACAATACATATACTGTAAGATTATATATATATATATATATAAAAACACAAGTTATACATACATATAAAACACATAGTAAAGTGATTAAGGGTATTCTGTCAGACCGACTCCCCCACAGTAAAGCTTACCCCCTGCCGTGTCCACCCACAAATCAAAGTTTCACACCTGCCTATAAAGACCCAATGAGGGCATTCCATGCAATCATAGAGGGCAGGAACAAACCAGGCTATAAAAAATAAAAAAAAAACAAAAAAAAAAAAAAAGAGAAAGAGAAATATAAAAAAACACAGCTAACTCAAAGAGGGCTATATTCTGTTATTAATATTAAGCAATTGGATGGAAAACAGAATATAGCCCTCTTTGAGTTAGCTGTGTTTTCCACCCAATTGCTATTAAAAAAATTCCCCCCGTCTTTTAAATCAGTCTCCCCGCAGGTCATCTACAGCCTTTCCACCTTCTTTTCCCGTAATGTACTTTTACATACATCATATGGACACCCAGGGCACCAGTCTTGGTTTACCTTTGCCCTTTTTAGCGCAGCGCGGCCCGAGCTCAAATCTCCCTGGGTTTACGTTTCGTTAATAGCATTCCATCTGCTTTCATTAACATCTGCTGCTTTCTCCCATTGGCTAAGGCATTGTTGTGGGCGTTTTTGGTTCAATCATCATGAACTCCTCTGTAGTTTGCGGCAGCATCCCGCTCTCTCCCCGCATAGCCTTCTGGGTTTTGTAGTCTTGTGGGACATTTGGGTTTCCCGTGCATGCGCATTAGCATGGTCACATCTGCATCCAGCCAATGACGTCAGGCGGTCACTCCGTTCAGCTGGATGCTGGCGGTAGTGACTTTTCTCCATTGTGCGGATCAGATTAGTGAGTGCTTTGGCTCACGCATTTGTTGTACTTTAATTTAGGAACCCTTGGGCTTAATTTTTATTAGCCTGAAAACATTTATAAAAAGCAGTAAAAATAAAGAATTTTTTATATATATATATATATATATATATATATATATATATATATATATATATATATATATATATATATATATATATATATATATATATATATATATATATATATATATAAAGTGGCATAGCTATTTAGGATTCTCTCCATTCCTTAGCTGCCCTCATTAAGGCAGCTAAAGTCCCTTTTGTTTCATCTTTTTATATATTTCTCTTTCACAATTTTTGAAAGTGGTTTTGTCTTTTTTTGTTTATAGCCTGGTTTGTTCCTGCCCTCTATGATTGCATGGAATGCCCTCATTGGGTCTTTATAGGCATGTATGAAACTTTGATTTGTGGGTGGACACGGCAAGGGGCAAGCTTTACTGTGGGGAAGTCGGTCTGACAGAATACCCTTAATCACTTTACTACACGTTTATATGAATGTATAACTTGTGTTTTTTTGTATATATTACAGTATATGTATTGTTATATTGCACAACCCCTGAAGAAGCAAATAGCAAAACATGTCGGGCTAGTGTGCAATCATCTTCTCAGATTTACCTGTGACCTTCCAAGATTGTACACACAAACCACTCTAAAGTCTAGTGCGTTGTTTCACCTGTGCAACATATATTTTTTAACTTTGATTGTAAAAAAAAGAATCTTTCACACATTTAAAAATTACTCTGTTTCCATCTTATTAAGTTGCACCGTCAAAATCCCTCTCTCCAAACCTTGTAATTTTTGTCATTGTGAAGTAGAACAAAAACTACAGGAAGGGGTTACCATTCCACAAACACGCCTAGCAAGGCTACTTCGCGTAAGAGATCCTCTAGGCCTAGGGAATACCACAGATGATAGGTGCAAAGGCGGGGGTTCTGCAGAGCAGAGAGAACCCAAGTCCAATTTTGCAGCGATTGTCTTTCACCTGGTCTCCACCATAGTTACAAGTAAGGGTATTCATCTGGGGGTACTCACAGAAAAGGGTGCAGAGTAGAGGGTAACCTAGGTGAAGACCAATCCTGTAACAAATCCTCATGACCAAAGGCTGGAAGGAAATGCCTGAGTATCTTAGAGGGGCTCTAGGCGGAAGTGGCATTACAGTGTGGGGCCAGTGGTGCGCTGTAACTCTTGGCGATCCACTTAAAACTGAGCTCCAAGTGGTTGAATTTTCAAACGCAAGTTTGAAAAGTTTATACTGCAAAGTAAATACATACAATCCAAACATAGGCCCATTTTAACAGTAACTGTCATAAATACAGAGTGACCCTGCCTTACCTGTATTTACAGTCCACTGTCATGAAGTCCAGGCTTCGCGTGTCACAATAGCATTGTCACCAAAGGGATATGCAGAGATTGGGTTTCATTGCAATGGACCATGGCCCTGCATAGCACCCTGTGCTCTGCTCAATACATTGCACAGAGTGTCAAGTTGAGCGCAATGCAAGAGCCAGTGCCTGTAGCAACCATACAGGCCATCTCTACAGCCTAGGGCAGTGATGGCGAACCTTGGCACTCCAGATGTTTTGAAACTACATTTCCCATGATGCTCAACTATACTGCAGAGTGCATGAGCATCATGGGAAATGTAGTTCCAAAACATCTGGGGTGCCAAGGTTCGCCATCACTGCCCTAGGGTCTGGGTATAGCACTCATGCTTTTACCTAAGTTGTACCAATCCATATCTGTGCTGTCACAAGAAAGGGAGGACTTCAAGGAAGAATTGGAAGAAAAGAAATGAGCATAAAATCTAGTTCAGCTAAGGAAGATTTTCCACATTAAAAATGGAGAAAAGTTTCATCACCTTTAGACACTGGCACAAAACGGTGTTAGTGGGGTAGGTCTTTAAAAGGAGGCACCCAGGGGATGTGTCCTCTAAAGCTTTGCCAGTGTCCAATTGCTTGAAGGTACACGCCTATAACCCATGGTGTAGGAATACTCGGCCTGTGTCCTTTACTATACAATTAGGAGAAAGGGAGACACATATACCATCTGTTTTTTTCCTTCTTGCTAAAACCAAGTTATCAGGACAAAACAGTTTGCTCCAATTGTGGGTTGGACTTCCGTATCTTTTACAGGTCAGTTTTAAGACATCCTTACTTCAACTTCTAAGTTAAAGATTTGTTTTCAGATCTACAACTGATGCTTGGGCAGCTTGACACTAAAATATGTAAGAAAATCAAAACCAAAAGAACACCCCAGGTCATCAATTCAACCCGATACTTGTTTTTCACCAACAGGCCCTGTATGTAGGTGATGAAAAGTAGCAGTCTTGAAAATATCACAATACTTTACAGTAAATTACAAATGCTTATGAAAAATGTAACCATAAAAAAAAAAAAAAAAACACCACACAATTCTACCATAAGCACTGGGAATTACATAGTGGGTTGATTTACAAAAGGTGACGCTCTGCTAACTTACATCATCTAATCATGTGCGAGCAGATTTTTTTTTTTCCCCCCATTGCAGGCGATTGGATATTCCTTGCAAAGTGAAGTTTCACCATATTTACTAAGCTCTGGGTACCCTTACAGAGTGCAACCTCTCTTGCAAAGTGAACAGTGCACTGTATTTATCTTTAATGAATCAACTCCACTCCATAGTTTGTATTTGCTACCATCAAACATGAGCTCATAGTTTGTCTGATTCTTCCAGCATACAGGTTATAATAATTGTTATGTGTATACAATTCCTTAATTAGGTGATTTTCCACCTAAAAGGTTACTTTTACAGTTAAATGTGATATTATGTAGTTAGTTTGTGATTTTAGGGTCACATTTGAGAGTTAAATATACTAAAACTACTTTGGAACTGGGCTAAGCACATAAAAAAAATTTAAGGAATCTAGGGATAGGCATTTCATAGCAGGAATATTATTGCTTTTTCATAAAATCATAAAAAAAAAAAAAAACACATACTTGCTATTTTCTTTTTCAGCCATGGGCAAACAAAAAACCAGACTACTAAAGCAAATAAGATGGCAACGCCTACAGATAACAGAGCGGTGGCCCACACTGGAAAGGTGTGCATTCCCAGTACTGCAAAAAAGAGAAAAAACAAAAATAAATTTTTATAGTTTACAACTCTACTGTGTACAAAAATAATGCTTGGCATATGCACATATATTTGAACACTCATAAAAGAAAAAGGCACTGAAATCAGGAGTACAGTTCTATCCAATGTATACCATCAAATGCACCACACCACCTACCATGTGAGCAGTAACGGATATGACAAATTGGGGTACAAAGGAATGCTTTAAATCAGTGCTTTTTTTCCAGCTGAAATAACAGTTTTGCCACCTCTAGCACTGAGCCCACCACTATCGACTGTCACTTGGAAACACAGCTTAGCTCTGCCAATGGCTCCCACACAACCCTCTCTGCCCTCAGGGCCGGAACACATAAGGTAGAGCACTCATGTTGATGTCCTCTGAGCTGCAGCTGTGTCTGGCACTTGCAGCTTTTAATTAAAGAACATAATTGTGGATCTCTGCACTGAACCCACCCTCTTGAAGGGCACGTGGGCCGATAGCATTACGGAGTGGGGCGAATGTGCAGAGGTGAGCAGTGTGAAAGAGGGGTAATGGGGGGGGGGGGGGGTTGTTTGTATCAGAGGTGAGCATTGGTAAAAAGTGGTTAGGGGGTGAACAGTGATTAAAGAGAAGTTGGGGGGGGGGGGGAATGCAAGGGCAAACATTGGTGAAAGGGTGTAGAGCACATTGCACTTTAATATTTATTTTTGCTCAAATGTAAACACTTTTTTGTTGTGGATGGTGCTGTGTAGGAACAGAAGTTCAGAGATGTGCTTTGAACAAGAAGCAGGGGTGATGCTTTGGATGGGGATGTGAAAGTAAACATTGAATTGGGGGGGTGTTGCAGAAGTGAGCTTTGGACGGGGAGGGGTTGCTGTGGGTAGTTGTGTGCAGAGGTGAGTTTGCGTGGCTAAAAACCCCAGGTTTTATTTAACCACTTCAGCCCCGGAAGAATTTACCCCCTTACTGACCAGAGAACTTTTTGCGATTCGGCAATGTGTCTGACAATTTCGCGGTAGTGAGACATGGCTCCCAAACAAAAAATTGTAGTCTTTTTCCCCACAAATAGAGCTTTTTGGTGGCATTTGATCACCTCTGCGGTTTTTATTTTTTGCGCTATAAAAACAAAAAAATAGCGACAACTTTGAAAAAAAGACAAAAATGCATTTTTTCCACTTTTTGTTATAATAAATATCCCCCCCCCCCCAAAAAATATATATATATATATATATATATTCTCCCTCAGTTTAGGCCGATATGTATTCTACATATTTTTGGAAAGGGGGGGGGGGGGGGGGAAGGAAGAAGAAGTAGTAATATGCTATTGGTTTGTTCAAAAGTTATAGCATCCGCAAAATGGGATAGTTTTATGGCATTTTTATTGAGAAAATTTTTTTTTTACTAGTAATGGCAGCGATCAGCGTTTTTTATCAAAACTGACATTATGGTGGACACATCGGACAATTTTGACACATTTTTGGGACCATTGGCATTAATACAGCGATCAATTCTAGAAAATTGCATTGATTACTGTAAAAAGTCACCGGCAGTGAAGGGGTTAACCACTATGTGACGCTGTAGGGGTTAAGTGTGTCCTATGGAGTGATTCTAACTGTGGGGAGAGGGGCTGTGTATGACATGTCACTGATCAGCGCTCCGGATTTCAGGGAGAGCTGATCAGTGACAGTATCACTCTATGCAGAACGGGGAGATGCTTGTTTAAATTAGCATCTCACCGTTCTTCCACACTCTGAGACGATCGCAGGTATCCTCGCGGAGCTCCTGGTTGGCGCGCGCCCACCTCTTTAAGGGCAACATACAGGTATGTTAATCCGCCTGTACGTGCCCTTCTGCCGCAGTATATCTGCGTGAGGCGGTCAGGAAGCTTTTTGCATCTATTTTATGTCTTGTATACAGCCATGGGCAAAAATTGAGAATGACACAAATATTAATTTTCACAAGTTTATAGCCTGCTGCTTCAGCATTTTTAGATCTGTCAGATGTTACTATGGTATACTGAAGTATAATTACAAGCATTTCACAAGCGTCAAAGGCTTTTATTGACAATTACACTATGGTTTATGCAAAGTCAATATTTTCAGTGTTGACCGTTTTTCAAGATCTCTGCAACTTGCCCTGGCATGCTATCAACTTCTGGGTCACATCCTGGCTGATGGCAGCCCATGCTTGCATAATCAATGGTTGGAGTTTGTCAGAATTTGTGGGGTTTTTTTTTTGTTCACCCGCCCCTTGAGAACTGACCACAAGTTCTCAATGGGATTAAGATGTGGGGAGTTTCCTGGGCATGGACCCAAAATGTTGATGTTTTGTTCCCCAAGCCACTCCATTATCACTTTTGCCTTATGGCAAGGTGCTCCATAATGTCGGAAAAGGCATTGTTCAAATAGTTATTGGATGGTTCTTCATAATTGTTGTGTTCTTAGGCAGCATGGTTAGTGTGCCCACTCCCTTGGCTGAGAAGCAACCTCACATGAATGGTCTCAGAATGCTTTACTGCTGGCATGACACAGGACTGATGGCTCACCTTTTCTTCTCCAGACCAGGTTTTTTTTTCCAGATGCCCCAAACAATCAGAAAGGGGATATTTAAGAGAAAAAGGAATATCCCAGTCCTCAGCAGTCAAATCACTGTACCTTTGCAGAATATCAAACTGTCCCTGAATTGGTTTCTTTGTTGCCCTTCACGACACCAGGCCAGGCCATCCTCCAAAAGTCTCCCCCTCACTGTGCATGCAGACGCACTCACACCTGCCTGCCGTCATTCCTGAGCAAGCGCTGCACTGATGGTGCCCCGAACCCACGGCTGAATCAACTGTAGGAGATGGTCTTGGCGCTTGCTGGACTTTTCTTGGGCACCCCAATTCCTTCTTCACAACAATTGAACCTCTCCTTAAACTTCTTGATAATCCGATACATTGTCGTTTTAGGTGCAATCTTAGTAGCAGCAATATCCTTGCCTGAAAGTCCTTTTTGTGCAAAGCAATGAGGACTACACGTTTCCTTGCAGGTAACCATGATGAACAGAGGAAGAACAACGATTTCAAGCAGCACCCTCCTTTTAAAGCTTCCAGTCTGTTATTCTAACTCAATCAGCATTACAGAGTGATTTCCAGCCTTTTCCTCGTCAATGCTGACATCTCTTAATGAGAGAAACGCTGACAATATGTCAGCGGGTCTTTTTTGGCAGGGCTGAAATGCAGTGGAAAAGTTTTTTTTGGGATAGAGTTCATTTTCATGGCAAAGAGGGACATCCCAATTCCTCTGATCACTCTGCCTAACATTATGGAGTCCAGTATATGCAAACTGCCATCATAAAAACTGAGGCAGCAGGCTTTGCGAAAAATAATTTGTGTCAGTCTCAAAACTCTTGGCTACGGCTGTACATATGTGTTACATTGGGGTCACTACCAATACAGAATTGGAATGTCCAAAACCAGTTCCCACTGGGTGATTAAAAGTGTATACATTGCAAGGCTTTAGACCTGTCAGTTTGTTCTTATGAAAAAGCTGTATGTTGCACGGTTTTGGAATACTGATTGCTGAATAGGAGTGTTTGTTCAATATAATCAGCTGAAGCGCTTACAGTGTTCTAATGAGGAAGGTTGAAGTGTTTGCATTCCTTTAGAAGCAAATGACCTTTAGAGAGTATCTTAATAAAAAAAAAAATAAAAAAAAAAAATATATAGTGCCTATTGCAGAGGATGCCTAAAACTTTACTTGTGTCAGATTATGCAATATGATACGAGAAAAGGACATTTCTGGGAAAGTTCTGAACACCAACTGTGTACAGTCTCTAGGCAGCCACATTGCATTACTACAAAAGAATACAGTGGCTACAGATTGAAAAAAGGTAATTTTTAACAACATTACAAAATATGGCTTGTCTAGCATTTGTTTATGCTATATTCTTTATTTACTATATTATTCACAAAAAAGTGGAGTTACCCTTTAAGTCTTTGAAATGAAATTACTTACATGGTGCCCCTGTGAATAAAATTGAAAATACATTAATTCCTATTGTAGCAGCATAAAATACTGGGAGTGCTCGCAGCCCATTAGGCACTGGATCCTCCTGGGGGGAAAAAAAAAAAAAAAAAAAAAAGTTATTTCAGAGCCAGTCATAGGAAAGTTAAAAATCAAGATATATGGCAGGTTAAATCAATGGAACAAGCTTTATTGCTAGTGGTTGTAAACCTCAGACATGATATATACAGTACAAAAGATCTTTAGTCTTTACAATGGGGTGTCTAAAAGAAGAAGTCCAACTGTGGGGTGTACAGCACAGCAAACATTAACAGGATCACATAACAATGGGTCAAGAACAGGATCAACAAGAGAGATAGAGATAGATAGAAGATTTTGTCTCCTACCCATAGAGCACTGCTTTTGTGTCGACAAGAACAGGATCAGCAGACTCAGAGCAGCCTGAAGCACCCTACACCTGAAACTGGCATCATATGAGGCCTGTACATGCACCTGGTAAAGCCTAACAAATGTGTGAACAGAAAGCCAGGCAACAGTCTCGCTCATCTAAGAAACAGATGCACATAAGCCCATGAAGCACTAAGAAATTTAGCAGAAGGGAAGGAATCCCATCTTTCAGACTATGGGCTCAAATGAGGCCTTGTCTAATTCACCTAGGAATGGGGGAACGAGAAGCAGGTAGCCCCCAAAAAGGAACCTTATAGAAGGCAATTACTGAAAGGAAGCTGTACATGAGAGGTAGACTCTAATAAGGTGTACCACGTCAAAATCCTGGAGAGAAATTCCCTTGGGATGTTTTGGAACAGAACATAAGGAGGGAAGAACAATGTCCTGTGTAAAGTGGTTGTAAACCTCTAATGGAATGTGAGCTAAGCACACATCTGCAGTGCTTACCGATCTCTCTCCAATGTGCCAAGTGTAGTTTGTCTCTCGTGCTTCAGCACGAGTCACTTCTGAAGACACATGAGAGAAGAGCTCAAAACGGAGCTTATCTATTCACAACAGTTCTTCTGTGCTATCCTTTCCTCCAATCAACTCTCACACAGTAACTACAGTCTCTTTCACCCTCTTCTCTGAGCTGCTGACAGATGAAGAAAGCTTTTTAAAAACACCATCTGCACTATTGAAGGGGTGTAGAGCAGAGGTCGGCAACCTGTCAATTGCGGCCCACCTGTCAACAGGCAGACCGTAAATGGGTTCCTGCACTGCCAACCTCTCTCTCTGAACAGTGGAGACCGGGACGAAGCACAGCTCGGGACGGAGGGCGGGAGAAGCTGACCAAATGAACTTTTTCTGTTAAACCACTGGTGATTGGTAGCTTAGGACCACCCTGCATCCAATCACCAGCTTGCCAATATCTAAAAAGGCACTCTGCCAGATCCCGTCCTCTGTCCAGAAAGGTACTGCCTCCCGGTCTCCAATGTGTAAGACACTATGCTATCGAAGCGAAGGGGGCAGAGGTTACTCCTATATGGGAAATGGGGAAGACACACACGTGTGTGCGTGTGTGCGTGTTGTGAAGGAGGACAGTTATTGGCAGTGCCACCCCCAGTAGCAGTGTCTTCTACCACCCTTATCCCCTCCTCCCCCCGAACCCTGCATTCGGAGCGCAGCCCACCCCCTGAACCCTGCATTTGCACCTTAGATCTACCGTGTGCAGTACTAGATTTCCCCAAAGGGATACTCCGTCATTGTGGAGTGGAAGGGGCTAATGGCATCTGTGCCAGGCATGTGTAGGCATCTGAAGGCCAGGAAATGGCCATGGATCTTTATTCTGTAGTGTAGGTCCTTGCATCCCATGAGAGAAAAATGGTGTGCACATGTGCAGCAAACTCTGGAGATCGAGACTTACATGAATGTAATGGTGGCCTCAGGAAATACATTAACCACTTCCCGACCAGCGCACGACGACGTACGTCGACAGAATGGCACGGGCAGGCATATTGGCGTACATGTACATCCAATATTCGTTGCCGCCGTGCCATCGGGAGCGCGCCGCCGGCGGCGCGCTCCCGCGCTGGTCGGGACCCCCGTGAGTCCGGTCGCGGGACCCGCGGACTCGATCGCCGCGGGCATCCCCGCGATCGTCTCACGGAGCGGCCGAATGGAGGAAATGCTGTATAAACAACATTTTTCCATTCTGCCTAGCAACTAGTGACGCTGATCTCTGCTCCATGTGATTGGAGCAGAGATCAGTGTACACTAAATGAAAGCCCAACCCCCCCACAGTTAGTAACACACCCCTAGGAACACTTAACCCCTACACTGCCACCCACTGGTTAACCCTTTCACTGCCAGTGTCATTTACACAGGAATCACTGCATTTATATAGCAGTGATTACTGTATAAATGACAATGGTCCCAAAAATGTGTCAAAAATGTCCGATGGGTCCCCCACAATGTCGCAGTCACAATAAAAATCGCTGATCGCCGCCATTACTAGTAAAAAAAAAAATAATAAAAAATTATTAATAAAAATGCTATAAAACTATCCCCATTTTGTAAACGCTATAACTTTTGCGCAAACCAATCAATAATCGCTTATTGCGATTTTTTTTTTACCAAAAATGTGTAGAAGAATACGTATCGGCCTAAACTGAGGGAAAACATTTTTTTTATATATTTTTGGGGGATATTATTACAAAAAGTAAAAAATAATGCGTTTTTTTCAAAATTATCGCTCTATTTTTGTTTATAGCGCAAAAAATAAAAACCGCAGGGGTGATCAAATACCACCAAAAGAAAGCTCTATTTGTGGGAAAAAAAAAGGACGTTAATTTTGTTTGGGAGCCACGTCGCACGACCGCGCAATTGTCAGTTAAAGCGACGCAGTGCCGAATCGCAAAACGCGGTCTGGTCTTTGACCAGCAAATTGGTCCGGTCTGAAAGTGGTTAAAAAAGTAAAAAAACACACACCAGGGAAAATGGTGCCAAATATAATGAAAAAGTGGGCCTAAATAGACTCTTCTGCCTATAGCTGCAACATACTTTTAAAATGTGGCAACCAGCTTTCAACTAAACCCCAGGGGATTGGAGCACAACTCGGTCCAGAAAAAGGGCTACAAGTCTGCACTTACTGCAGATCATTTTCACAGGAGCAAAATATACACGATCCTCATCCTGGCTTTATCCACCTCGAAAGGCATACCTCCAAATGGTACCTTCAGGTACAGGACTCCACTAGCTATTGGACCATAGACAAGCTTTGACTAACTTGACACGATGAGCTATTTGCAAAGGCGAGTGCCTATTCAGGATCTAGCGCCTGAAGTAACATTACAGGTCCACCCCACTTTTTCTTCCAAGTTCCCATAGGCCAGAAAGCGAAACAAGTTACTCTCAGAGAGTAGACTTCCATCGCCCAAGAACACTAGCATAAAAACTTGGCTTGAAGTGAGTGGGAGGGGTTATACAAGGGATGTCCCGGCAGTGGTGTCAATCAGGGAAGAAGTGGACTGGGTGTGGTCAGTTGCTGATTCACAAGCAACAGGCAACGCTGCTTTGAACTCAGAAAAAGAGCAGATCACCACAGGAAGCTGCACCAAGTTGGACTTCACCAACAGGCTCAATTTGAACAGCATACCCGTACTGTTCCTTCATGGCCGTGCCACAAACAGCAACTCCCACGTGGACACATGGGAGTGGTCGTCATCACCGGCGGTGACAGCAAGCTGCTGGAGAGCTTCCTTTTCAGGCAAGTCTCTCATAATGTGCTAGTATGTACTAGTATGCGATTTAAAACCAAAAATCTTATATTTGGACAGTACTATTGTCAGTCTGTTGGAAGTGTTGGATGAATTAGCAGTTTTAAATACACTAACAAATTGAAGCCAAACTCCAGCTCTTACTTTTTAGGCAGTTACAGTAAACTATTTTTTTCTTCGTTTTGTGATAAAAGCTTAACATTAGATAAAAGCTTTTTAATCCAGAGTACCCATCAGTGGTAAATGGTTTATCCTAACCCTCTGCTACATCTGCAGGACAGTTTGTTAAATTCAAAAAACCACTTACTGGCAAGATAATTTAGTGAAAATAAAAGAGAAAGCTTAAAGAGGAACTGCAGTCTGTTCACATAATTTATAATAAAAACAATCTTTGCCGTTCTGAAGCTTCCCTCCAACCACTTTGCATATTTTATATATATTGTGATTCTGTACTTGCCAAATATGCTGCAGAAATCTCCCTCCACTGAGTCTGGCTTCAACCATTTTAACTGTGGGCAGCTAAAGCTGCTGTGTTCACTACCTGGATTTACAGAGGCCCACCTCCATCTCCACAGCTCTCATTGGCCCGCTTATGACTCATCCCCCCTCTCTTCCTGACAATCTCTGAGAGCTGCTGTGCATGATGTCATAAGCCTAGGCTTTTTTACCAGACAAACAGAAAGTGAGCTGTACAAGGTATTTGCTGTCAGAAATGTTTTCCTATCCAAAGTTAAAACAAGGGCAGAAGATTTAATAGATGGAAATATGAAAAAATGACTGAAGTTCCGCAACAAAAACAAATGCAACCATCACATCTAAGATTTGGGTTTAGTACTGCTTTAAGCAGTAAATACAACGCTACTCACTTTAGTGCAAGTTTGAAGACGCCACTTGCACTTGGCTTTAGGAATGAATGTTGAACAAGTGTAAGGATAATAATGTGATTTACCTTATTCAAGATGAAATACTTAATCAACAAAAAGAGAGCACCAGACATCAGGCCGGATAGCAAGGGTGAAACGAACCAGGAAGCAACTGCAATGGAGATTCAAGAGTAAAATACTTAAGAAAAAAATATATATACAGTCCATATGCTCAAAATTAAAAACAATGCACAATACAATTTTGTCAATTAAAATCATGCATTCAACCTAGCATGCAAAATCTTCAGACCACTGTACAAATTGCCCCAGCAAATTCCTTGATTACATGCCATATTATGTAATAGACCATGTTACAGTCCAAAGTCTACTCTTGTCAAATACTGAAATTCGGCTGTGATGCTCAAAGGCAAAAAAATAAAAAATAAAAATCAAGAGATTGGCATCAGGTATATTCAAGCAGTGCTTACTTAACTATTGATAGGGGGACAATAAAGGCCTAAAGTGGGGTGCACTATGAAAATCGGGTGAACGTTCGTACGAAAAAGGCTTTTTTTGTTGTTTATGGTTTCTGATCATAGGCAGTCTTTTATGGATTTTTCTTGTACAAAAACGGTAAACATTAAAAATGAAAATTGTTAGTTCTGTTCCCATACAAGAAAAATTATGGAGTTTGTTCCTTTGGAAATTTCTGTACGAAAATTCTGAATCGGCTATATACAGCACCTCAAAGATGCTGCTTGTGGGACTTTGAACGTCCTGCCAGCGCACCACTCCAGTGTGAAAGCACTCAGGCTTTCACACTTGAGTGACAGGTGAAGCGTTTTTACAGGTGCTAGATAGAGCGCCTGTAAAGTGCCTCAGTGTGAAATGGGTCTTAGGGATACAGAATCATTTAACATCCCTGCTTTTTATTCCTGTAGCTTCAGCTACCACCACTACCAGCTAGTAGCTCAAGCACGCTGTAGTAGTAAGTCTCAGATAACACAAGACCTTTTTTTATCCACAATTGCCTAATGACTGCTAATATATTTTTCTTGAATCAGCACAAGTGTGGGGCTGGTAGGTTGCATCATCAAAGCTACAAAAGATTCCTGAAAACTTTGATCTGATATTTCCAACTATGGATAGACCGATTATCAGTGCGGTAGACATTTACTTTTTTTTTTTTTTTTTTTTACCGATACTTCTAAGAGACTGATATTGCTGCAAGGGGTTTTACCATGGTGATGCCTGCAGCTATCACCCCAGTACCATTCTTTGGAGCAGACGGTCCGCTTTATTGTAACAACTGATGCGAATCGGCTGTTATTACAAGCAGGAGGGGACGTACCCCCCCACCTCCCACTCGGGCAACCTGCCGGCACTTCCGCCAGCTGGCCGAAGACCCAAATGAAGCTAGTAATCCAGAAGCAATGTCATGACATCACTTTCCAGATTACTTACTACCTTAAAAAGGCACCAGTTTAAAAAATAAAGTACTCAAAAAGGACGCAGGAGGGATTTGGGGACTTATAGACCCCCAAACTCTCCATAAACAAGGACCTGTCACAAGGGATATTTACATTACTTGTGACAGCAATAACCGTGATAAAAAAAATTATTTTTTTTAAATGTACAAAATATTGGTAAAAAAAAATATAGGCTATCAACAGAAGAGGTGGCCTAAAATATCGGTATCGTAGTGGCACTGAAAAAAACGATATCGTTGATCCCTATTTCTAACACCAATCATGTTTGAACTAACCAGCTGAACGTGTGCCCAGAGGGAAACCATATCACAGGAAATGACCTATAAAATAAAAATTATACAGAAAAGCAGAGCCCGATGCATAACAAAATGCATGGAAACATGCTACTGCTTCTGTGAGCTTCAGGTGAAAATGGAAACTAAATGAGGCACCAACTTCAAAGCAAAGTAAAAAAAAAAAAAAAAAATTTAAAATCAATGGGTTAGCAATTTAACCCCTTCATGAGCACTCTATAGCTGAACAGCTAAAGTGCGGCTGCATATTGCCAAGAGAGCATCATATGACCTCCTCCCATGCTGAAGCATTGGCAGGGATCTGCAATCAGCTGATCACAGATCGGGGTAAAGAGCCAATCACAGCAGCTCTTTACCATTTGACCAGCTGTGTTCAATCACAGTGCAAACAGAATTTGCCGGTTATCGGCAAACCTCTTCTCATGCTGAAACTGCATGAGAAGAGGAGAGCCGATAAGCAGCAATCCACACAGGGGACATCAAGGTCCTGATTACCAGTGCAGCCCCATCAGTGCACATTAGTGAAGGAGAAAAATTATTTACAAAACCTTATATCAAAACAAAGAAAATCTTTTTCCTTTTCAAAATGTTTTATTCCCCCCCCCCCCCCATTTAACAAAAAATAAAAAACCCAGTGGCGATTAAATACCACCAAAAGAAAGCTCTATCAATCTCAAACAACTTTGTATGTCTGCGCAATTGTCATTTAAAAGAAGACAGATGAAAGCTGGGAATAGGCCTGGGCAGGAAGGGGGTGAAATTGTCCAGTCGGCAAGTGGTTAATGAATAAAACAAAAAAAACACACTTAATTATAAGACTAAGGGGCTCCATACACACTGGGCTTGGGGGGGGGGGAGAAAAAAAAAAAAAAAACACCCTCATATTTAGAAGCTTTTTTTGTACAAAGTTTAGATGGGTTTAGGAGAGTTACATGAACCAGGTGGGGTTTATTTTTTCACTGACTAAAAGTGGAGCTCAAACTATGCCTGTAATTCTAATGTGCATGGATACGTAGGATAACTCATGTAGAAACAATGTTTAAGCCAGTGTGCATGGAGCCTAATGCTTAATCTAACAGAAATGTCTCTCGCTTTACATTCTTTTTTTTTTTTTTTTTTTTTAAAGACATCCTCTATTTTGTAACAAGAGTTTCTTCACATCTGAGGAGGCTGGCTACAGTTAACGGATGCCAAGATATAAATAAACCTCAGCTATCGAGTAATACATTAAGATGTAAAGGACTCCAGACAAGGGTTTAGTGGCAAAGAAGAGATGAAAAGAAAATTCTAATTTACTTGAACAGGAAATATCATTTGATGTGAAGTAGCCCACAGACAGGAAAAATCCCCAGAGCCATTATAGACGTTCCTTGTCCATGTAACTGCTGAGCTTATAAACCTACCACAAAATGTTGTGAGATGGTTTAAGCAAATCACTATTACACAAAATTTATGACACATGGCCAAGGCTGCACTTCTAGGTGTCTTGCTTCCTACACAAAATCAACCATTGCCTACAAATTTGCTTGTGGATATGATATGGTTTCCCTTTTTGACAGGCTGGGTCATGACAAGATAAACAAGCTTCCTGCAGGATGCATCAGAGAGTCCCGCCTGATCAATAGCCACTTAAATGCTGAATAGGTGAGAAAGAAAACCTAGTTCCAAAAAGGGATGCATCTGACCTAAATATATTTACACTTTATCATCCATTAGTTCTGCTCAGTCACCAAATATAAAGATTTATGTACAGCCAAAAATCAGGCAACTTGAATATAAATAGGCCAGAGAGACCTGATCAAAGTAAACGCTTATGTAAAGTTGCTTTTGTGCCAACATAAAATTAAGAGAAATAGTACATTGTATGCCAAAAAGTTCAATTATATAAAAAGATAGAGCATAAATACGGTGCGTTTTTGTGAATAGATTATATTCATTCTTGATACCATGTCTCCTACCCACACAGCAAGTACATGCGAATGAATGTTGTGCATTTAGGGAAGAGAATCGTAACAAAGAAAACCTCTTCTGCACTATATATTGTGACACATACACCATGTTTAGCCCAGATATTTCTTGAAATGTATTCCACATACCCTCACTCAATAAAGGAAATGTCAATTACCAATCTTGACAAGCTGCATCCACTGCACGCTATGTGTACCAATGGCAACCAGGGAGAATCCAATTGTTGCTCCGACAATGCAATGCGTTCCAGAGATGGGAAGCTTCAAGAAAGATGCAATCAACTGCCAAACAGCCGAACCTGCAAGAAATAATTCTTATATTAGACAGGAATACATACTGCTCAATTTCCCCACAAGAAACATAAAACAATGACATTTTTAAAAAGCTTGCATTTCCATTACATACCTTATTTTAGGCCCAATGACCTCAATGTCTATACGTACTGGAAGCAGATTGTGGCTTGTTGAAGGGCCCAGCAGGGTGCTGAACACAGCTTCCTAAAAACATTATAGCACCCCGTCTCAGTATTCCTCTCAAGAGCCATCAACCCTGACCAAGCAAGTTCTGCCAATACCAAAATGTCTTGATTTATGGATGTCAATCAGGCGTGTACATTCCTAGGCACACTGTATTTGTATTTAGTCTGCCCTAGGTAATGACCACATACGAGCATCCATTATCACAGGGGCTGAAATCTAACAAATAAAAAGGATGGGCAAAGACGGTAAAGGCTGGGGAGGAAAGAGTTAGACAATGCTGGACATCCTCCATCCAAAATAAGGCAGGCTCTGACACAATATAGCATTTAAAGGACACTTTGAGAAGGTCACATCAGAGCAAGCAATTTCAGAAGCCTATACAACATAGGCTGAAGGTGAAGGCTTGAGTTTAAATGGCAAAATAATGATTAGTGAGCGTTTTGTGGTTTACCAGAAAACATTTTTTGATACTTTTTTTTTACCTTTTCACGGTTTCAAGATAAAGCCAAGCGGACAGAGAAAATAAATAAATATCTTTGAGAGGAAAGGTAAAAACCCATAGACAGCCACCAAAACTGGGCAATAGCTTCATGTTCCTCATCTTCTGAGTGCACCATAAAGTTGTTGTAAAGGCCGATTTTAGTATAATTAAAACCTTCATGCGTTCTAAAAAAAATAAAAAAATAAAAAAAAATACCTCTCAATCCAGTAATGTGCATGGTAACTTCAGCTGTCCCAGGTCTCCCTCTCTTCATTGGCTGTGATAAAGCAGCAGAAGCCAGTGGCTCACACTGCGGTCAACCACAGCCAGTGAGCCCATGAGTAGAGAGCTTGTGCGGAGCTGAGCCAAGGCTCTGTGTGTCTTATGGACATAGAGCTGTGCTCTGCAACAAGCATGCACCAGTGCCCCCATAGCAAGGGGCTTGCTATGGAGGAACTGGTCAAGGGGGTGGAGGCAGGAGTGCAGGCAGGGGACCCGAGAAGAGGATCGGGGCTGTTCTGTGCCAAACCACTGCACAGAGCAGGTAAGTAAAACAGGGAAGAAGGAGAAGGAGAAGAAAAACACCACCACACATCACACACAAAAAAGTACACCCATAGGTAAAGGTTTTAAGAATGGCACATATATTTCTGCCTCAGCACTTATGCCAATTTTCATAACATTCTGGAGAATATGCAGTGTGATCAGATGAAGTCCCTCTTTGCTATGAAAATAAACGTAAACCTATAAAAAACATTTCCACTGCATTTGTGTAGAATGTTTCAGGGTGCCCAAGAAATTCCAGCAAGCGCCAGGACCGTCTCCTACAGTTGATTCAGCTGCAGGATCGGAGCACCACCAGTGCTGAGCTTGCTCGGGAATGGCAGCAGGCAGGTGTGAGTGCATCTGCATGCACATTGAGGTGAAGACTTTTGGAGGATGGCCTGGTGTCATGAAGGGCAACAAAGGAGCTACTTCAGGGACAGACTGATTTTCTGCAAAAGGTACAGAGATTGAACTGCTGGAGACTAGGGTAGTCCTTTTCTAGGATGAATCCCCCTTCACATTGTTTGGGGAAACTGGAAGAAAAAAAAAACCTGGTCTGGAGAAGAAAAAAGGCGAGTCTTGTACAAAACAGCCTCCAAGAGCAACTTCTCCCAACCATCCAAGAACAGTTTGGTGAAAAACAATGCCTGTTCCAGCATGATGGAGCACCTTGCCTTAAGGCAAAAGTGATAACCAAGTGACTTGGGGAACAAAACATGGAAATTTTGGGTTCATGGCCAGGAAACTTTTCAGACCTTAATCCCATTGAGAATTTGTGGTCAATCCTCAAGGAGGCAGGTGAACCAAAAAAACCTCCAAAATTCTGACAAACTCCAAGCATTGATTATGCAAAAATGGGCTTTCATCAGTCGTAAGTGGCCCACACATGATTGATAGCATGCCATGGCGAATTGCAGAGGTCTTTATAAAGAAGGGCCAATACTGCAAATATTGACTCTTTGCATAAACTGAATGTAAAATTGTCATAAAAGCATTTGACGCTTATGAAAAGCTTGTAATTCAGTGTACCATCTGACAAAAAGATCTAAAAACACTGAAGCAGCAGACTGTTAAAATGATTTTGGGTTAGTCTCAAAAGCTTTGGCCACGGCTGTAATGCTGCACAAATTAAACAGCTTTGACTGAAATTTTGATAGCTGGCACTAATTGTATTCTATAGTTTCACAAGCCATTAGGGTTCATTCACAAATGCAGCCAGGCATGGTAAAACCAGGAGTGGTAAAACCATGTCTTAACTGCCCTTTCACACAGGGAGCATTCCGTTCTGATTAACATGTGATCTGTGAGTTTATGGCGGATGACACATGTGTCCACAAAACCCGCTCTGCTCTATGGGTGTCTGGGGCGTAAACGACTCCACTGTCTTTACACCTGGCTACCTCACATCTGCTCCAATTAAAAGAAGTAGAGCCCCCCGCCAAGTTGCTCAGGCTTTTCATGTTTAATGGAGGCGAGGAAGCTACATATTACCTCCCAGCCGCCTTTCAACAGCACTCTGAAAAGGAGACCACCAGTGTAAAACGTAAATAAATTATATATACACACACATACACACTTTAAAGCAAAAGCCCTATTGCACAATGCACCATTTTTTTGTAATAACTATTCATATAGCACTGTCTGAATATTTAATGAGCATGACTTCTGTCAATTCTGTAGGTGAATTATTAGAATGATGCCATCACAAGTTGGGCATATAGAGATTTGTGAAATATCTTTGCCATCTGAATATTCCTATGAGGAAGATTGATGATGGCAACTTAGATTAAAATTTCAGGAGCAGCACAATGTCATTACTTGATGCCCACACAATCAACAATGAAACAAAGCTTCCCTTCTTTAAAGCGGAGTTCCACCGTCAAAGTTTCTTTTTTTTCCCCCTTTTTTAAAATACTGTAGCTGCTTTTAAAAAGGACACTTGCCTGTCCAGGGAGCCCGCGATGTAAGCGCCCCCACACCTGAGGCCGATTTGTCCACCGACTCGAGTGCAGGTCATTGCAACTAAGGGAAACCGACAGTGGAATTTGCGCACCCGGTTTCCTACTGTGCATGCTAAATGGTCCCATCATCTACTGACACACACACACACACACACACACACACACACACACACGTACCAGAAGGCAGCAGGGGGGGGGGGGGGGTACAAGGAGAGGCAGAAGAGGATATTATGTACCTCGCCACTGCGAAGCTAAGATGGAAGTACAGCTTTGTACTTCATAAAAAGGCAAAAAATTAAAAATAAATAAAGTATATTTAAAAATTATGGGTGGTCTTTAGGTTAGGCCCAAGTAGTAAAGTTGGGTGGAACTCCGCTTTAACTAAAATGCCTGGATTTAAAGTTTTGGATAGAGGTGAAGGAGGAGAATCTCTAAGGGATTTTACAGCTATCCAAGGCTCTGTTGGAAAGATTTACCCTTACTTATTGTCATGACCCGTGATCAGTGGATAACTATAACTTATCAGTTCAAATGATTATACTATAATAAGGCTTAAAGTGGTTGTAAACCCTTACAACACACTTTGACCTACAGGTAAGCCTAGATTAAGGCTTACCTGTAGGTCCAAGAAATATCTCCTAAACCTACACGGTTTAGGAGATATTTGCCGAAAGACAGGCACCGCTGTCTACGGCGCATGCACCATAGACAGCGGCGCGCAGGCGCACTGAGCATGGCACCGTCAACGGCGAAGATGCCGCGCTTGTCGACTCCCGTGCGCATGTGCTGGAGTGATGTCATCGCAACTTCGCCGAATGACAGTGGTGGAGCAGCGAGACCCCACCGAGAAGATGGATGCGCCGGACTACAGGGGACAGCGGTGACTTTGCTGGCTCCTGTGTCAAGTAAGTGACACATAATGGGCTACTATGCGATGCATACATTGACAAATAGGATTCATAGTTTTCCAGAAAGCACCAGTAAAAAAAAAAGACATTGGCATGAGAATACATAGGACAAGGCATTTTTGAGTGTGCTAGAAACATCCTATGCAGCTAGGTGCTTCCTTAGGGCAGCCCACAGATCAGTCGGTTCTTTTGGTTAAACCAGCAGGATGAATGAAGAAAACTGACTCAAGTCAATGTCATTATCCACATGTGGATGGGGAAATCCTTCCTGCTGAGCTATTATCTTCCGACAGCGGGAAGACTTCCTTCACCATCAGAATACACTGATCCGTCCTGCAGGCACTAACTGAATAGGGAAAAACAGACAGGGCCATTGTATAGAAGTCAATCGGTAGACCAACTGCTGTACAACCTCCCTACACACATATGGATTGAAATTTGGCCACTAACTGCTCCACCAGACGAATTTCAATTCACATTTTCCTGGCTTAATTGCTTAGGTCTAGTTATGAAGGCCAATCCCCACCATGTAGAGCATATCTGACAACGTGGAGGGAGACAGATCAATCATAACCAACTATAGCTGGTCTCAGTCAGAGCACTTTTCCCTAGACAGGAACAATGCAGGGGGGAGAAGAAGAGGCGTCGGCCCCGTCTGTCTTTCTTGCTACAATTTCTTTTTGGAAAAAGATCTGACACAAGAAAAGGCTCAGTTATGATAGATCCATCTCTTTCTTAGCTGCTGTCAAATACGCTGTGGAAGGATGGGAGTGGGGGCAAGTTGGATTTTATACCAAGTTTCAGGAAGCACCTAGCTAACCAGGATAAAAGTACTACAGGTACATTGAAGAAAAAACATATTGGGACTTTTAGTCAGTTTTTATTACAGAAAAGAACCTTAAAAAAAAAAAAAAAAACACATGTGTTACTTCATACAGCTTTCCACGCAATCACATGTTTCGCCTTATGGTTCCTTCAGAAAAATGTGTGGAATTTATAGATGCATCCATGTAGATAGCAGGAGTTTCCCAACCAGAAGTTCTAGCCCCGATATTTTGGGGACTCAAGAGTTGGATCTACAGTGGGTAACAATTTCTGGACACAAAGGGTCCCGCCCGCAGGAATCTCCCAACTAAGCTGGATCACCCACAGAGAGAGGTATAAATATTTTGTATACAATTTTAAAACCAATGTTTCATAAGAAACTTCTTTTAAAATGGATAACTGGGAGCCTATAATCTCACGCAGCTGACAGCAATGATTGTCTAAGCTGTGTAGAGCCAGGTCTCTTCACATGCTATTTGGTCCATGGGTACAAAGACTTCAAAGCAAAAAATGGAATACAGAACAAACCAGAAATTCAGAAAATAAATCTGTTAGCAGCTACATGAGGTGTAGGGCACCCAGGGACTCCATAGTAGGGAGCGTGGAAAACTGTATGAAGGAATAGACTGTTATTCTTTTCTGTAAAATTTTAAATCTAATATATTACATTTAGTGCAATATCCATTTATATTAACAAGCACCCTTAAAGTCCCATATCCCTCAATATGGTTTTTCTTCTGTGTCCATTTAAGGGATGATAGTGCCTATTGTTTGAGTCTGTGTATTGATCACTCCAATCCCCTACTTACTACATGTACATTGTCCAATAGGAAGGCAGAACTTTAAAAAGATTGTAACAATAGTTCCTCTTTAAAGTTTAGTAAAATTATAAAAACATGCTCTCAGATAGCGGATATGTTTCACTCACTAGTTCCTTTTTTTTTTTCTTCTTCTTTTGACAGTAATAAAAATGTTTAACGAGAAGACATAGGAAGTGAATGATAGTGTAGCTCTACGCTGCTCAAGGATTGGATAGTATGCAACCAGTGAATTCTAAGCTCATCTCCACTACACCAGAAATGTATGCACTATTCATTTCTAGCATTTAGAGTACCACTGTTCGAAAGCTTACATGTAATTTTAGTTTGGTATGGATCCATTTTAATTAGGGGTACACAGACCATTTTAGAAGCTTACTAAACCAGTGTAAAAGTGGAAGTAAACCCCTTTTTTTGAACTTGTACCTACAGGTAAGCCTTATTACAGTACAGTGAATATCACCCAGATCTGCATGGTTGGGGGAGACATTCACACTGCATGCAGCCGGTGACATCACCGGCGCATGCACCCTGATGGGACAGCATACCCGTGCCTTCTCTTCAGAGCTCCCTGCCATGATCGGTATACCCCATGAGCATGTGCGGGAGTGACATCGTGGTGCAGCCAATCAAATGGTAGGAGGATGTGCGCCAGGTCGCATTTGCAACTAGATTTAGCGACCTGGCGCCTGGGTCAGCACAGCTGGGGTTATCCTGTCTTCGTGGACCCCCCTGGCGTGATCGCGTTGGGCCACGCCGCCGCCGGCCATTGAGCCCCCGGCTTTGAGGCCTTCTGCGATCCTATGGTTCCTTCTGGGATCTGGCACCCTCTTGTGGTGGCCGTTGTAATGATAAACCAGCAATGCTTATGGAGCTTCCCCTGCCTGCCTGCCTGCCTGCCTGCCTATCTCCTTCCCTTTACTTAGAATAAAAAATATATATCATGTTTAGGAGTTCTAACACCCTAGAGAATAAAATGGTGGTCGCTGCAATACTGTCTGTCACACCGTATTTGCACAGCGGACTTACAAGCACACTTAGGGAAAAAAATTTTTTATAAAAAAAATAAATAAGACAACAGTAAAGTTAGCCCAATTTTTTTTTATATTGTGAAAGATAATGTTACGCCAAGTAAATCGATACCCAACATGTCATGCTTCAAAATTGCGCCCGCTCATGGATTGGCGACAAACTTTTACCCTTTAAAATCTCCATAGGCGACGTTTAAAAAAATTCTACAGGTTGAACGTTTTAAGTTACAGAGGAGGTCTGAGGCTAGAATTATTGCTCTCACTCTTCCGATCGGAGCAATACCTCACATGTGTGGTTTGAACACTGCTGGCGGGACAGGGCACGTTTTAAATTTATTTATTTTTTTATTATAACTTTTTTTTTTTTTTTAAAGAACAGTGAAAAAAATAAAATGTGTGTCACTTTTATTCCTATTACAAGGAATGTAAAAATTCCTTGTAATAGAAAAAAGCATGACAGGTCCTCTTATATATGAGATCTGGGGTCAGAGAGACCTCACATCTCATATTTACACTAAAATGCAAAAAAAAAAAAAAAAAAAAAAAAAAAAAAAGTTATTTGAAAAAAATAAATAAAAATGTCCCTCTAAGAGCTATGGGCAATGACTTGGAGACAGGTGGGGGGACTGGGAGCCATCTTCCCCTCACTCGTCTCCATGTCAGGTCCAGGACAGGTCCAGATCGCCGTCACGGACCTGGCTCCTAACTTTTTTTTTTTTTTTTTCCCAAAAAAGGTTTATTGAAAAAGTTATGAGTAGTTTACAGAATGTTGAACAGAAGTAAAGTACAACAGGTACACAATAAGTCATTCAATCGTGACAATTCTATGAGGTGTAAAAACCCCCTATGACGGTACAATACTCTGAAATAACTTTACTAACTTTAGAGCACTAAATGACCCTACAGACTTATAAACACAAAGGTGAAAAATAGTAGGTTAACCCAATATCAAGGATAGTAGATGTTCACATTCTTGTGTATTCTTTTAATGAAAAGACATCAATAGACATGTTACTTGACAGGGGTGCATGCTTTAGGTACATGCCCTAAGAAAGTGGAAAAAAGTAATATGAAAATGCCAGGACTTAGGAAAGTAATGATGCGTATTCTGATGAGTTTCGGAAATGATGCCAACAAGCCCAAATTTTCCAGTAGCCTAGTGGGGAATCTTTCGTTTGGTGTATTAGTTCTTCCATCTCAGCCACCTTAGAAATGCGATGGAACCAATCCAAGATGGAGGGGGGGGGGGGGGCACTGGATTTCCATAGGACCGGGATGCACATTGGCTCCTAACTTTTTTAGCTGGCTTCTAGATTCCAAGCAAATTTTCAACCCCTGATTTAATGCATGCTAGCACATTATACCATTACATGGTTAAAAAAAAAAAAAAAAAAAAAGTGGTTTTCTACTGCTTTAAGTGGAAGGCCAGTCTTAAAATATATAAATAAAAAAACACAACGAAAGTAACATTTTTAAGTAGTCAGGTAGCTGTGCATTTCAAGTGCAGGAAAACAAATGGTCATCCAGGGTATCCCTTTTAAGGGATTGTAAAGTCTCAAGTTTTTCACCTGCATTCTAAGCAATTCAAATTAAAAACCTTTGCTGCAGCTGCTCCCCAGAGCCCCCTTTTTTCTTATCAGAGTTCAACCATTCCAGCAATGTCCTCATTGGATAGATTGATAGCAGGAGCCATTGGCTCACGCTGCTCTGTCAATCAAATCCAGTGACATGGGAGCGGGGCCGAGTCCCGGTGTCTATCATTGGACGCAGCAGCGGGACTCTGAAGCGTGCCTGCATGGGTGCCCCCATGGAAAGCAGCCATCCGTGGGGGCACTTGATGAAAAGGAGGAGCCAGGAGCAGTGGCAGGGCCCCCTTAGAAGAAGAGAAGAGGATCAGGGCTGCAAGGGTTTTGCACAGAGCAGACAAGTAAAAAGTTTGTTATTTCCATTTTAAAAAAAGTGAACATAGACAACCCCTTTAACTTCAAAGAAGTAGTGTGGATGTCAGATCAGAGACTGTTTCAACTGCTTTGGGTTGCTGCATCTATGAAGAAAAACATGTCCCATTGAGGCAGTAAAACCTCAGACATAGCAGGTTAAATGCACCATTTACTTGTCAAGCATTATGCTTTCCATTCAAATGCATGTGTCTGAGGAGTGCTGCATTCAAATAGAAAAAGCTGCATTTAATCAGAACGTCTACATGAGCACTACACGTGCAAAGGTCGAAAGTTTCCTAAAGACTATACAGGGCTCGAGTCAGTAACCCAATTACAACAGCAGAGAGATAAGAATTCTAGGAATGCCTGCCCCCAAATGGTACACTTGTCACAGAAAATGTTTGGGTATTAGGTCAACTCAGTTACTGAAATTTTTTTGCTGTAAATCAATGGTTTGTGAAGTACAACTGCAGTTTTAAATAAATGTACAGCCAAATTTTTTTTTTAATCATTTTGGATACAGCAGGGAAAGGTTAAATTCCATCAATACATTTTTGCCTTCCCGGAGATTTCTTTTGATTTCCCATCTCAGAGACTCAATAGGAATGAGCAAAAATCTGTACAAAGTAAAGGAAATCTCCTTTTCCGTCAGTAGAAAAAAAGGTGTCCCCATTGGATTTTTCTGGTTACCCCTTTCTAGTCAGAGGCTGAAAAATGGAGCTTTCTCCTCTGTGACAATGGTAACAAGGACAAACAGAATCTGCCTAGTCATCTTCACTACAGAGTGCCGGAGCATCATGGGAAATGTAGTTCCAAAACATCTGGGGTGCCGAGGTTCACCATCACTGGCCTAAAGGTTTTTTTACCATAATGCATTCTCTGCATTAAAGTGGTTGTAAACCCACCAAAAAAATAAAAAAATAAAAATAAAAAACCCTGCAAGATAAAAAAAAAAAAAAAAAGACATAACGAGCTACTACGCATCGCATACTAACTCATTATGAAATAGTTACCATAAAATCAATGCTGTTGCAGCAGCTCCTGTACACCGATGTGACCGGCGACATGTCTCCCGGAGTTATTTCCAGGCTCCCGGGCTCCGGCACTGTGATTGGCCAGAGCCGTGATGACGTCACTCCCGTGCGCATTGCGGTCACGACACAGGCCCTTTAGAAACTGCCGTTTCCAAAGTGTGCATGTGCCGATGACATAGGCGTAAGCGTATATGGTAAATCTTTCCTAAACAGTGCAAGTTTAAGAGTTATTCACGGTAGCTACAGACATTGGTGTGTGTAGGTTTTGTGATGCTCTAGGCACGACTAAACATATGCATCCCCAATTTTAATATGACCCACCCCTTCCTAAGACCCACTCTATCTGTAAACCACACCCCTTCCTCTTTAGGCTCATTTGGCACCTTTCGGGGGGGTATTTATAGTGGACTTAAAAAAAAAATTTGGGGGGGGTGGGAGGCGCGCCTTTAATGAGTTTACATCGATTTCAGCATGCATGGAGCACTTTGCACATGCCTGTGACGGCTGGAGCTCGAAGTCTAAAATTCTGAGAAAAAAAAAAAAAAATTGGCACCACTGTGCCCCATCAAAAGTCAATATTGTGACCCGGCCCAGCCTTTCACTTAACCCATCTAGGAGGGGCAGCGGGTGACGGCAGAGAGCTGTGTCCTCCATGTGTCTTCTCTCCTCCTCCTGATAGCCATCCAATCACATCGCTTGTAGTTTCAGCTAATCAGGTGACAGGTAACACACCCGCGATTCCCGATTGATGGAGAGGCACACCTAACACACCTGGGTGAACTGCGAGCACAATGCTCGGAGCTCGCAGTTGACCTTTTTTGAAGCCTATGGCTCTAATCGGGTGCTTCAAAAATACCCCCTCACCATTGGAATTCAGGTGCCCGATGTCCAAACGCCTGAATAGGGGGTGCTATGCATGAATCTATCCATTATTCATATGGGAGGGTGGCTGGAGAAAGGGGCGGAGCCCGTGCACCCTTAATGGACACACCGTCACATGCTGAAATCAATGCAAACTTATTAAACAGTCCACATTCAGTGAAAGTACTGCAAACGTTACAGTAAATAAACTATTACAAAAAATTGACTGTTTAATGAGTTTGCAGCATGGATCACTTTATTGCAATATTATATTTTTATCAATTCATATTAAATCGCTATATCAATTTCCATTATGATCTCTCTCTCTAAAAGCCATGCGGAGGAGGGTAGGCAGAGCATAAGGCTCCACCTCCACCAGTCACCAGGCAAGTTGCCACCCCCTCGGCCAAGCATGCCCATACACATCATACTGCTGCCCATATTTGCACGTGCCGGCACTGCTACAGCAAGCTTTTTCTCACGCGGCAGAGGTTTTTTTTTGCCGCTCCTGATCTTTACATGTAGAAAGAGAAGTGGCAGAATAGGCCCGGTATGCAAGTGGATGGAAAAAAATAAAAAATAAAAAAACACCATCAGTATACCATGCCCCTTCTGCTGATACCAATCCACCCCTTTGTTGTAATCTTCCAGTGTGGTGGGGATTAATAGGACAGAGGCTGTGACAAGAATTCATCAAGAGTACTCAACTATGTCAGCCCTTTCTGCCCACCGCCTTAATTTCTAGAGGATGTACTATAGCCTCTACGAAAGAAAAATTCTGAATTGAGGATGGGCGAATAAAAAAGGTCTGCCACCTCTATTCATAGATTGTTTCATTCACAGAAGCCTCACTGGGGCCCCTGAAAAAAATCACCAAATGGATCACACATAATATTCAGTGAAGGTAATGCATAAAAATAAATAAACCCCCCCCCCCCAAAAAATAAAAAAAATAAAAAAAAAGCCACACACGATCTGCAGATATACAACAGCAAATGAGAATCTGAGGGGCTGTAGTTGTTGGAGCTTGCAGACAAGCTGAGACAGTCAGACTCGAGACACTTTACAAAGGACTGCTAGACATCATTGCTATTACAGCCCCTTTACAAAGTAATTGATCTTGCAGTGAGACATCTCCAAAATATCTGAAGAAACTAACATAAGAGAAAAAAACGGGATGGGCCGCGAAGAAAGAAGGAAGGTAAGATGGCTAAAAAATAAATAAATAAAAAAAAAAAAAAAAAAAAAAACACACACCATTTAAAGTGGTTGTAAAGCCTTTTTTTTTGTCAAAACAAACATTTATACATACCTGCAATGATATTGCACAGATTGGCCCTAAACCTCTTCTACTGTAGTCCCTGGTCAGCAAGGTCTGCTCCTCATCTCTTGCATGTGTCCCCATAAAAAGTAATGTGCTATGGCTTTGTGTCATGCCCCGGCTCCCTCGCAGGATTTGACTGGCTGCAGTCCCCCCCCCCCCCATCTTTTGTCAATCGTTCCTGTACAAGTCTTCTGTGAGACCAGGTAGACAGGAAAGAAGAGCTGCAGCTGGGCACAGCACTGGATAAGAGTGGACTCCAACATGTGTTTTGGGAACAACAGGGTCCCAACAACTAGTAAAAATGTTTACCTTAATGTAGGGAATGCATTAAAAAGGTAAAACGGTATAACTTTAGAAACACTACTAGAACCTAGTGGAACTACAGAATATTTCTCCTTCATTATGTACCTGGGGTCTGAGGAGTGCAGGTTGGGCACCAGCGACATAGGCACAATCAAAGCGTACAAGGCCACACTGCTGCCAAAAATGTTAATCTTCTTGCCAAGAACATTGTACTGGGAACATCCTGTCCTAATCTACTTGAACAACTGGGTATCCCACACTTCACTCATTTAGCCTATTCCAACTTGCAAATGACGGCTTAATGGGCCTCCTTTCAGCACCCTCTGCTCACCTTCTGGCTCCTTTTCTAATTCCCGACTGTTCCTTTCTAGATTCTCTTCTTATAAATCGCAGCATTCTCTGATTTCATAAGGGCCCCAAACTTTACTTCCATTTCAAGTCTCTGAAGCCTATTCTTTTGCCATTCTGGGCAATACCTACTACACACCGATTACAATATATTCTACAGCAGCTTCTCCAGAGGGAAAAGAAATAAATAAATAATAGTAGCTGCTAGAAGAGGATTGACTAAAGCAAAGCCTAAAAAATTTGAATAAAACCTAAAAACAAAAAAAAAAAAAAAAAAAAAAAAAAAAAAAAAATTTACCATATTGCAGCTTACTAGAGCTGCACAATTCGGGCCAAAATCACGATTTTTTTCACGACGTAAAATCTTTTACAATATACAAAAAAAAAAAAAAAATTGGGCTAACTTTACTAGTTAGTTTTTTGTAATTCATTAAAGTATTTTCTTGCAAAAAAATTGCATTTGAAAGAACACATACAGTGTGACAAAATATTGCAACATCCACCATTTTATTCTCTAGGGTCACTACTAAAATTACAAAAAAATATATATATCATGTTTGGGGGGGTCCCCAAGTCTTTTTTTTTGCTAGAAAAATGGATTTTAACTTGAAACCAATAAATGTCAGAAAAAGGTTTAGTGTTTAAGTGGTTAAACTTTCCTCACTTGCACATGAAGTCTACTCCTTTAACAAATTGTTACAATGTTTATACTTATTGTAATTTTGGCCAAAAATATGTGGGATTACATATTGGTCTAAACTGAAGAAATTGGTTTTACATGTGGCCAGCCTAAGTCTGGTTGCAGACATTTTAACTGTGGGTAGCTGAAGCTCCCTGAATTTACGGACACCTCCAAGCTCTGCAGCTTTCTCTCATGACAGTGAGAAAGCTGTGCATGATGTCATCATAAGCCCAAGCTTTTTAGCCAGACAAGAAACAGCAAGTGGGTTGCAAAAAAATAATATTTTTTTATATATATATATATATATATATATACACACACACACACACATATACACACACTACACATACATACACACACAATTTAACGGCATATAACACACTTTTTTCCCCTGTCTTAAAATCAGGGGGAAATCGTGGGTGCGTGTTAAGACACCGACCCCCCGCTGATTGTGAGCCTCTCAGCGGCTTTCGGCCACTCGCGTAGTCCTGCCGAGATACACAGGACATCTGTCTCTCTCGGCGGTGCCATTTTTAAAACATCAAGGCTGCACATTACACCGACAAGGCTTGCAGTTGGACACCGATAAGGCTGCCTTAAACTTACCTCCTAAAAGTTTTTTTTCCTTACAATTCCCTCCTAAACTTGGGGTGCGTGTTATATGCCAATAAATACGGTATATACACAGTGGGGAGGGAAAGTATTCAGACCACCATAAATTTTTCACTTTGTTATATTGCAGCCATTTGCTAAAATCATTTAAGTTCATTTTTTCCCCCTCGTTAATGTACACACCACCCCATATTGGCAGAAAAAACACAGAACTGTTGGAATTTTTTTCAGATTTATTAAAGAAAAACTGAAATATCACATGGTCCAGTATTCAGACCCTTTGCTCAGTGTTTAGTAGAAGCACCCTTTTGATCTAATACAGTCAGTCTTTTTGGGAAAGATGCAATACAATTTTTCACATCTGGATTTGGGGATCCTCTGTCTTTCCTCCTTGCAGATCCTCTCCAGTTCTGTCAGGTTGGATGGTAAACGTTCGTGGACAGCCATTTTTAGGTCTCACCAGAGATGCTTAATTGGGTTTAAGTCAGGGCTCTGGCTGGGTCATTCAAGAACAGTCACAGAGTTGTTGTGAAGCCACTCCATTATTTTAGCTGTGTGCTTAGGGTCATTGTCTTGTTGGAAGGTAAACCTTCAGCCCAGTCTAAGGTTCTGAGCACTCTGGAGAAAGTTAGCATCCAGGATATCTCTGTACTTGGCCGCATTTATCTTTCCCTCAATTGCAACCAGTCATCCTGTCCCTGCAGCTGAAAAACACCCCCACAGCATGATGCTACCACCATGCTTCACTGTTGGGACTGTATTTGATATGTGACGAGCAGTGCCTGGTTTTCTCCACACATACCGCTTAGAATTAAGGCCAAAAAGTTCTATCTTGGTCTCATCAGACCCAATCTTATTTCTTACCATCTTGGAGTCCTTCAGGGTTTTTTTTTTTTTTTTAGCAAACTCCATGCAGGCTTTCATGTGTCTTGCACTGAGGAGAGGCGTCTGTCAGGCCACTCTGCCATGAAGCCCCGACTGGTGGAGGGCTGCAGCAACGTTGACCTTCTACAACATTCTCCCAACTGCATCTCTGGAGCTTAACCACAGTGATCTTTGGGTTCTTTACCTTTCTCACCAAGGCTCTTCTCCTCCGATATCGCAGTTTGGCCAGATGGCAAGCTCTAGGAAGGGTTCTGATCGTCCCAAACGTCTTCCATTTAAGGATTATAGAGGCCACTGTGCTCTTAGGAACCTTAAGTGCAGCGGAATTTATTTTTTGTAACCTTGGCCAGATCTGTGCCTTACCACAATTCTGTCTCTGGGCTCTTCAGGCAGTTCCTTTTGACCTCATGATTCTCATTTGCTGACATGCACCGTTAGCTGTAAGATCTTATAGAGATGTGTGTGGCTTTCCTAATCAAGTCCAATCAGTATAACCAAAACACAGCTGGACTCAAATGAATGTGTAAAACCATCTCAAAGATGATCAGAAGAAATGGACAGCACCTGAGTTAAATATATGAGTGTCACAGCAAAGGGTCTGAATACTTAGAGCCATGTGACATTTCAGTTTCTTTAATAAATCTGCAAAAATGTCAATGTAAATGCTTTACTATCCAAAGTTAAAACAAGGGCTGAAGATTTAATAGATGAACATTCCATTTTAAGGTCCAGAAGCAATGATTACACAGACAATTAGTGGATATCATAAGGACCAGTCATAACAAACGGAATAACTTGTTTCTGATAATAGAATACCCAGACATACTATTAAACATTTATCCCTCCAGGCATGCCTTTCAGCACACTGCTCATACAACTTCGCTGCATGTCTACAGAAAACCGTCGGCCAAAACTCCCACACATTACTATTTGTTTTCCCCAGCAGAATTTTCCATTGACTAGTTTTCAATTTGCTACAAAAGGAGGGATTTTAAAAAGTTAACACATTGAAATAACTTATACCTGGGTTATTTCCTAAAGTCAGTGGTTGTTTACAATGCAGAAAGGCATCAAAAATTACTACAAATGCTAGAAATGACTTGAGTTTAATACATCAGAATCAAGGAAACATCATGCAGATTATAGTATAACTTTAGAAAAAAAAATATATATATATATATATATATATATATATATATATATATATATATATATATATATATATATATATATATATATATATATATATACATACATATACACACACACACACACACACACACACATACATATACACACACATACACATACACACACACACACATACATTTTTTCAAAATGTTAGCAATTGCACGCTTGTTAAAGTCATGCCAAATTTGTGCCCTTGAAAACACAACTGAATCTTATGTTGAAGTGATAGTTTAAAAAAAACTAAATAAAAATACCCTTTTGCAAACATCATACTTTTTAGTGCCTTGAAAAAAAGTATCCATACCCTTCAAAATTTTCCACATTTTGTCATGTTGCAGCCAAAAACTTAAAACGTATTTTAAATGGGATTTTATATGCTAGACCAACACAGTGGCACATAATTGTGAAGTGGAAGGAAAACGATAAGGCCCCTTTCACACTACCGTGACTTCAAAGTTGTGCAATTTTACCGCGATTGTGAGGTCTATGAACCTGAACTCGCATCAAAGTCGGACCAAATTAGTGCAGGGACTACTTTGAAATCGGCACGACTTGAAGTTGTGTGGTTGCCATTGGAAATCATGGGTAACGACTTGTCATGCGACTTTGCAGTCCCAAGTTGTAGGACAAGTCGTACAAGTGTGAAAAGGACCTAAATGGTTTAACTATTTTTTTACAAATAAATATGTGAAGTGTGGCGTACATTTGTATTAAGCCTCCCCGAGTCAATACTTTGTAGAACCACCTTTCGCTGCAATTACAGCTGCAAGTCTTTTGGAGGATGTCTCTACCAGCTTTGCACATCTAGAGTGACATTTTTGCCCATTTTTCTTGTCAAAATAGCTCAAGCTCTGTCAGATCAGATGTAGAGCATTCGAACAGCAATTTTCAAGTCTTGTCACAGATTGTCAATTGGATTTAGGTCTGGACATCGACATAATATGCTTGGATCTAAACCAATTCATTGTAGCATTGGCTGTATGTGTAGGGTTGTTGTCCTGCTGGAAGGTGACCCTCCACCCCAGTCTCAAGGCTTTTGCAGACTAACCGGTTTTCTTCTAAGATTGCCCTGTATTTGGCTCCATCCATCTTCCCATCAACTCTGACCAGCTTCCCTGTCCCCGTTTAAGAAAAGCATCCCCATAACATGATGCTGCCACCACCATGTTTCACAGTGGGGATGGTGTGTTCAGGGTGATATGCAGTGTTAGATTTCTGCCACACAGCATTTTGCTTTTAGGTCAAAAAGTTCAATTTTGGTCTCATCTGACCAGAGCACCTACTTCAACATGTTTGCTGTGTCCCCCACATGGCTTCTCACAAACTGCAAACAGGACAGCTTTCTTTCAACAGTGGTTTTCTTGCCACTTCCATAAAGGCCAGGTTTGTGGGTGGAATGCATGACTAAGTTGTCCTGTTAACAGATTCTCCCACCTAAGCTGTGGATATCTACAGCTCCTCCAGAGTTACCACAGGCCTCTTGGCTGATTCTCTGATTAATGTTCTCCTTACCCTGCCTGTCAGTTGAGGTAGAAGGCCATGTCTTGGTAGGTTTGCAGTCATGCCATACTCTTTCCATTTTCGGGTGATAGATTGAACAGTGCTCTGCGAGATGTTCAAAGCTTGGGATATTTTTTATACCCTAACCCCCCCTTTTTAAACTTCTCCACAACGTTATCCCTGACCTGTCTGGTGTGTTCCTTGGCCTTCATGATGCGGTTTGTTCAAGAACATTCTCTAAAAAACCTCTGAGGACCTCACAGAACAGCCGCAATCATACTGAGATTAAATTACACACAGGTGGACTCCATTTACTAATTAGGTGACTTCTGAAGGCAAAATGAGGAAAATTTCAAGGGGTGTGAATACTTTTTCAAGGCACTGTACCTGCTCTTCTGAGATAGTCAGCACTCCTGGCTTCTCTTCTTGGTGTGCGTCCCCTTGGCATGCAATTCTGTACAACTCACACCTGAAAATCGCACTAATGTGAACCAGGCCCAATACAAAAAAGACAGCTTGGCATAGGAGTAGGTCATAGCCATATATGACTACAAATCTTGCGGGGAATATTAGATATTTAATATTTACTTTCTGTGCCCTTCAAATTTGTTCTAAAGGCTTAAAAAATAAATAAATAAAAAAAACAAGCACACACACACCCTAAGGCTTGGTTCACACAGGGGCGACTTGTCCAGGCGACTTTGCCGCCTGACAAGTCGCCCCCGTTCTGTACTACGGAACCGTTCTAATAGGAGCGACTCGAGTCGCTCAGACTTAGAAAAAAGGTTCCTGTACTACTTTTGCGGCGACTTCCATTGACTTCTATACAGAAGTCGTTTTGCAAGTCGCCGCTGAGGTCGCGGCGCTGCAAGTCGTGCCGCGTCCTGTGTGAACCGAGCCTTACAAAACATGTTCTAATTCCCTGCTCAATGGTATTGCAAAGAGCAACCTGAAACCTCTTATTCTGAGGTCCCCAGGCAGCACTCCCAGTCCTTACCCCTTTCATGTTCAAGATGCTTGCAATGGAGGACACAACAGCAGGCTTGCTCCCAAGCTGGGCTGCATGCATCCATAGACATAGCATGGCTCTGTGAGGAGAGGAACGCAGACCAGCACTAGATCAAGATGGTGCTTCGGTAAATATATAGGGGGGGGGGGGGAGAGAGAAATACAATTACAGGGACATTTTTTACCTAAGGGTAAAACAAACGTTAATGCCCAAGCACAATTTTGCAACTTTGACATGGGTTAGTAAAACCTTACATATCACAACTAGTTTGTGCATCCAGGTGGATTATACCACCTTTTTTTCCCAGGACAAATTGGGCTTTCATTTAGTGGTAAATGGTAATGGATACCTCCCTAGTGTTTTATGATCAATTTTACAGCAAAAAAAAAAAAAAAAAAAAAAAAACACACACCTTTACCCAAATACTAACCCGGGCACTGACCTAGATCAAACCTTGATCTAGGCATTTTATACACTATTTCTCTAGTCGTCTGTCCAGGACAGCACTAGAGAGATAGGCTCCACCTCCAGAGGCAGGAAACACAATCCAGATCTTTTAAGGGCGGTCTCCGTCCCTTCCCCTTCAGTCTGTGTGTTTCCTCCACCGGAGGAGGAGGCTGGATCAGGAGCTCTCCTTCCCCTGACGGTGGGATAGCCCATAAGAGACGGGGAAGGAGTTCGGATTACCTGTTGGTAAACGGACGTTTTGAAGTCCTCCGGTCGGGTTGACTGCAGCTTCGAACCGGCGTTCTCCTTCTGAAGCCCGGGGAGGGCGTTCGTTTACCCACCTGACAATAGGTTCAAATTGGGCGCGAAGTCAGGTGGGGGACGGGCACAGGCTTCGAGTTCCGGCCTGTGCATCACAGGAGGAGGATAGAGGACTTCCGGCAATCCACTACCGGTCGCGCGGCGAGCGTGGACGTTCGGGACCTTGGCGGCTATTTTAAAAAGCCGCAGCCACGAGGCGTTCGCGCTGCATCCAGTCGGTTAGGCGTGTGCTTCAAGCGTTCGTGCTGCATCGCTTTATCGCCATTACGAAAAGAAGCCTCCAGGCGTGTTACGATCAAAATGGATGCAGTGGAGAGTGGCAGTGGAGCCGAACCAGCTCAGGTAGGCAAACACAGAGGTGTCTTGTACCTACAGGGTTGGGAGTGAGGGGGGGAGTGATGGACTAATCAATGCAAAGGCATTCTGAAATGGTCCAGGTGTGTTTTTCCTCCCTCCCTCTCTCAAACAGGATCCGGACTAAAGAGTCTTGTGAATCCTGTTAGCGGTTGGTGGGGTGCACATAGGTGTTGGGTGAAGGCATCCTATTTTTTGCTAAGGTTTCGCTGATGTTAGCTTGTCTGGTTTTTCCCTTCCTTCTCTACTTCTCTTGTCTTGGGCTCTGCCCAAAGAACCAGAGAGGTCAGGGGGGAAGAAGAGATGTCCTTCATGTATGAATAAATTAAAAGAAGGATGGTCTAAGCCCCTCTGCAAACCATGCATAGACAAATTGGTCTATAAGGAAGCTACGGGGCCTGTTAGGATTTGATTTCTGGAGTACAGAAAGAAATGCAATCCATCAAGACAATGCTAGCGAACCTTGAGACCCCAAAACCAGCCGCAGTCCCCCCTGCTTCCACCCCAGAGGAAGGTGACGAATCAGGGGAAGAGGAATTTGATTCACTGGATGGCCTAAGTGAGACGGCATCATCCAGAGATATTCCTGTGCAAGGGACAAGCTTCCCCAGATACAGGCTCTCACTCGAGGTAGATGCCTTATTGGGGGTGATTTATGAGACGCTCGAAATTAAAGAAGAGCCAGTCTCCCTGTCCTTGCATGACCAGATGTATCAGACCCTAAAGGCAGATCATAGCACACTGGAGAGTGGGAGGAGCCAGAGAAAAAGCTCTTTTTTTCCCAAAAGTATGAAGCGGAGATTCCCCTTCAGCGAGGACCCCACTTGCGTCTGGAACAAAGTGCCAAGGTAGACGCAGCTTTTTCCCAGTGTGTAAAATCAACCTCGCCTTTGAGAACATGGGTGATCTTAAGGAACCCATGGATAAAAGGATGGAGGTGCTGCTGAAGAGGTCATGGGAAGTAACCATGACTAATTCAAAACCTGCAATGGCCACGACAATAGTGGCTCGCAACTTGGAGGTCTGGCTGGAACAAAGTGCAAAGCCATTTGGAAGGGGGGGCCTCCAGAAAGGAAATACTGGATTCCCTTCCTATGCTGCATAAAGCAGCAGGTTATATGGTAGATGCCTCTGCAGAGTCTGTTAAATTGTCAGCCAGGACCGCTGCCCTTGTAAACGCATCTCGCAGGGCACTTTGGTTGAAGTCTTGGTCAGGAGACTCGGCCTCAAAAGTGAGGTTATGTGGCATCCCCTCTGAGGGAGACCTCTTGTTCGGACAGGATCTTGAAAAGTCCTGGACCGTACTGCAGAGAAGGCCTTTCCTGTTAAACCCAAAAAGCTACAGGTAAATGCTTTTTTCATCCCCAAAGGCAGGGACAGTCACAGGGACAGACCTCTAAGGAGTCAACAACTAAGAAACAGTGGATGGGAGGAAAACAGAAAGGCAATCTTTTTTCCTCTTCTAAAAAAAACCACTAAATCCCAGTGACCTGTTCCCTGTGGGGGAAAGACTGGGGCAGTTCCTCCCACAGTGGGAAAAGACTACCCCAAATACTTTTATTCTGAGGACCATCAGGGAGGGTTACAAAATACAGTCAAGCACACTTCACTTACAAGGATGTGTCTGACCAAGCCTCCCAAGGATCCCCAGAAAGCGACAGCTTTGCTGTCGCAAATTGACGATTTTATAGACCAGAGGGTTCTAGTGCCAGTTCCGTCACAAGAAATAAACCACGGTTTCTACTCGCATGCGTTTGTGGTGAAGAAACCGTTAGGCAAATTCCGGTGAATTTTGAATCTAAAGTTGCTGAACAAGTGGGTAACTTATAAGAAATTCCGGATGGAAACAATCTTTACAGTGAGGTCAGTACTCCCTCCAAATTGTTTCATGGCCTCTCTCGATCTGAGGGATGCATATTTACACATCCCCATTCGAGAAGACTCAAAAGTATTTGAGGATAGTGATTCTTGGGGGAAGACAGATCCGATACAGGGCTCTGCCATTCGGTCTATCTTCTTCCCCCAGGATATTTACTAAGGTCCTGGCAGAAGCATTGGTTCCCCTGAGGCTGAAAGGGGTCGCTGTCATACCATACTTGGACGACCTTTTATTTTTCACCCCCTCAAAGCTCCAACTGCAGGGAGGTCTGAGGGTAGCCATTTCTTGCCTAAAAAGGCTGGGGTGGTTAATAAATGAAGAAAAGTCGCACTTGACACCAACTCGGGCCATACAGTATCCAGGTTTCCTGGTAGATTCTGTGTCACAGAAAGTCTTCCTCACAGGGGGAAAAGGTGAAAAAGATGGTAACCTTTTTGCAGTCCAATCGGACAATTTCCATCCGCTCAGCTATGGCAGGGTTGGGCCTATTAGTGGCAACAATCCCTGCGGTTCCTTGGGCAAGAGCTTATTTCAGGGGCCTTCACGCCAATATTCTGAGCAGCTGAGACGGGACACAAGAATCCCTGGACGGGATTATCCATCTATCCTTAAAGACCAGAAGGTCTCTTTGGTGGTGTAAGAGAGGAGAACCTAGTACGAGGTCTATGGTGGTCTCCTCCAGTGTCTGTCTGCATCACTATGGATGCCAGTGCTTTGTGCTAAATAGCCCAAGGATACTGGGGGAGGCAATCTGGGAAGCCTTAAGGGCGTTTGCCAGGGATCTGAAGGACCACCATGTACAGGTCCTCTCGGACAGTATAGTGGCGATTTCCTACCTAAACAGGGAGGAAAGAGATGCCCTTCCTTGATCAAGCTAACAAGTACGATCATGCATTGGGCAGAAGAAAACCTAGAATCAGTTTCAGCGGTCCATCTAAAGGGGGTAGACAACCACCTGGCAGACTGAGTCGACACCGGGTGTACGAATCAGAATGGTCCCTGAAAAGGGAGAGTTTCCAGCTGATGTGCAATGCGCAAATGGGGTCTTCCGGAGGTGGACTTGTTCGCCAAGAAAGCTAACACCCAGGTCCCAGTATACGACTCCCTAGCGAGGGACGCAGGGGCAAAAGGGATAGACGCTTTGGCACAAAACTGGGCGTTTCGCACTCGCTACGCCTCCCCCCCCCCATTCAAGCTAATTCCTCTAGTCCTGAGGAAATTTTTGCACGAACGGGCCACATTAATACTGGTGGTTCCATATTGGCCGAAGAGACCGTGGTTCTCAATGATGCTGGGTCTGACAGACGAGCCTCCCATCCTACTGCTGGAGAGAAAGGATCTGCTGTCCCAGGGTCCAGCTCTGTTGCCAGAAATACAGACCCTAAAGTTATCGGCCTGGCGTCTGAAGAGAGCCTCTTGAAGTCTAAGGGGCTCTCGGATAGGGTGATTAGAACACTCCTTTCTAGTAGAAAGAGAGTAACCCAAGCAATTTATGTTAAGTATTGGAAGGTTTTTTGTTCATGGTTGGACACTAAAAAGGTGTCTATAAGTATCCCGACAGTCTTGGCGTTTTTACAAGACGGTGCGGATAAGGGACTGGCCATTGGTACCTTAAAAGGTACAAATTGTGGCCCTATCGGTTTTGTTGGATCAACCTCTGGAGGCAGACCCGCTGGTCAGCAGGTTCTTTAAGGGATTGACCAGGATTAAACCTGTTCCTTTCAAAAATGTACCCAAATGGGACCTGTCAATTGTGTTACAGGGATGGGTAAAAAAGTCTCGGGAAGAAGAACTTTCCTTGAAATGGATCACGCTTGAAACGGTGTTCCTAGTGGCTATTTCCACAGCCAGACGCATTAACGAGCTTCAGGCACTTTCGGTGAAAGAGCCGTTTTTACAAATTTTTGAAGAGGGGCTGGTGTTGCACACGGACCCTGGGTTTTTACCCAATGTAGTGACAAATTTCCATAGAACACAGGAAATTGTTTTTCCTTCGTTCTGTGGGTCCCCCACTAATCCTAAGAAGGTAGAGTTTAACCAACTGGATGTGAGAGCCTGTGTCTTACAGTATCTGGAGATGTCGAAAAGCATTAGAAAATCAACTGCATTATTTGTTTTACATGCGGGTTAAAAATGGGGGTCACAAGCTTCAAAGAATACAATTGCAAGGTGGATCAAACAAGCTATTGTAGAAGCCTACAAAAGGGATGAAAATGGAATGTCCTTTTTTCCCCCCATGGCTCACTCTACACGGGCACTATCGACCTCTTGGACAGAGCGAGCTGGAGCGACACCAGAACAAATTTGTCGAGCAGCAACTTGGTCAAGCTACTCGACGTTTATGAAGCATTACAAATTGGACCTTATCTCAGCGCAAGACCAGGCGTTTGGGAGAAAGGTCCTTCAAGCGGTAGTCCCCCCCCTAATCTGGTAAGTTCTCGTTGATCCTCTCTAGTGCTGTCCTGGACAGACGACTAGAGAAAACGAGAGTTAGACTTACCGGTAACGCTGTTTCTAGGAGTCGTCCAGGACAGCATGGATTCCCTCCCTATATGCTGTTATAATGCTGGACAAGTGTTTTTGTCGTTACAGAAGCCGTTTCCGGGGAAGTTCTCGTTTACAAGACTGAAGGGGAAGGGACGGAGACCGCCCTTAAAAGATCTGGATTGTGTTTCCTGCCTCTGGAGGTGGAGCCTATCTCTCTAGTGCTGTCCTGGACGACTCCTAGAAACAGAGTTACCGGTAAGTCTAACTCTCGTTTTTTTACCTTTCTGCGAGGAGATTGATACGATTTATCTCTCTTCCATTCAGAGGAAAATAAACAGCAAACAAAACAAAAAAAAAAAAAAACACGGACATACACATGGTGAGCTTTGCAGTAACAGTTAGTAGAGGGCCCTCGGTAAGACCCCAGTCTGTGCAGCACAAAATAAGACATGCAAATATATGGCCCCATGGAAAAATGCCCAGTCCAGTGAGGCCGCATATTTGCCTACAGTCAAGAGTCAAGGGATTAATGCAGGGGACACATTAAGGTAAAAAACGTGTTGCCTTTAGAACCACATTAATATGTATTACAACATGTAAATACCACACCTCCATTAGGTTTAAATGATTTTGTACACTTCCGGGTATGAGAGTCCAGCACATTGGGTTTGCAGATTGACAAAATCAGGATAAAAAATAAATAAATAAATAAAAAACCACAGTAGCATATACCCGCTTATATTCAAAAGGCAAAGATGGATATCAGGCAGACTGGCCATTTTTCAAATAAGGCTCGAGTCTTCGTAAGCTTATCATACAGCATATGCTGCATTCTCAAATCTGCAAGCAGTATAAACACTGCCCTATTTAGTGAATAGGACTATGTATATGTAAGATATGTGGGATGTTTAACCCGAACTAATCCAGAGGACAGGAAGATTCAAGCCTCTCCTTGACTCTGTCACTTCCTTCATACAATAGAGCTACTGACACTTTAGTTTTGTTTCTTAAAATTGGTTGTAAACCATTGCATATTACTCACTCAACGAGATGAAAAATCCTCCTACATAACTTGTACCTGTTTATCTGAAAGCGGAGGTCCACCCTAAAGTGGACCTCCGCTCATCGGAATCCCCCCCCCCCCTCCGGCGCCACAATTGGCACCTTTCAGGGGGGAGGGGGGTGCAGATACCTGTACAGTACAGGTATCTGTACCCACTTCCGGGATAGCTCTCTGCGGAAAGGGGCGTATATTACGCCCCTTTCCGCAAGTGCCCGCCCCTTCCCGCAAGTGCCCCACTGCCTGCTGGGAAAACACACAGATCCCAGAGGCAGCGGGGACCGTCCTTATTGCTCGCGCATGCGCAGTAGGGAACCGGGAAATGAAGCCGAAAGGCTCCATTTCCTAATTCCCATACCCAAGATGGCGGCGGCAGCACCCAAGATACGATCTACAGATCGGCTTCGGGTGCTGACATCGCGGGCGCGCTGGACAGGTAATTGTCATTATTTTAAAAGTCAGCAGCTGCAGCATTTGTAGCTGCTGGCTTTTAAAAAAAATAAAAAAATTAAAATAAAACGCGGAGTCCCGGTGGACTCCCGCTTGAAGCCCTGGCTTCTCTACAGACTTTTAAAACACACACACTGAACAAAGGTTATTGCCAGGCTTCGCAGTGTAATCTGAGACCTATAATGTCTCATAGGGAAACATGCACAACCAAGGCTGTTAGTCACCTTCTGTGAGCTGGGGGGGGGGGGTTATAACCTGACTGAACAAGTGACTTGTGAAGATAGAGGGAAGAGAGAAAAGAGACAGAAATCACATTTGGTACTTTGGATTGGAGGTTAGTATACACTTTAGAGGGGATATGCTCAGTTTCATTTCGGAGGTTTATTCCTGAGACTTAAGTATGCCTAGCAACCCATTAAAAATAACAGGGTTTCAGGTTCAGCAACTATCTCACTGCAACTCTCACAACTCGTGAATAGGTTTAGCTCTATAACCTTCCATGTCCAGTCCTCCATTAGTGGCATGCCTCTTGGCTTGAGGGTTCCATTTTAAAACAAGTCAACCAAGGCTACGGCCAAGAGGGCCGACAGTCATACAATATTGTACCTTGTTATAGTATAGTATTTTCAGAAAGCAGTAGTCTACAGTTGTGCATTTTGACATCTAGAAATATGACAGACTAACAATTTTGTATTTTGATGTAAAACAAGCCTGTTACTTACCAACCATTGCGCTGACTTCCCCAGCCATCAGTAAATCCACAGAGTTGTTGTAAAGGTTCACATCGACAATACCCTTTCGGATCGTTTCTCCAACCTTTGCTCCCAGCAACACCGAACCAGTTGTTTCAAAGATCGATGCCAATATGCAAGCTTGCTTTAACGTAACCACTCCAGAACCCACAGCTGTGCCAAATGAATTAGCCACATCATTGGCACCCACAGAAAATGCCAAGATAAAGGCTATGATAAAGCCAACAATAACCATCCACAAGTACTCATCGAGAACCATTTTGGCGGTTTGTTTTTCCTTTCGGTGACAAAATGTAATAAAATAGTAAAACTATAGGATATTAGAAGAACTTGGTTCCAGAGTATGAAAACCTGCCGAGCAAAGCTATGTAAACAAAGATGAGCTCGATCTGGAAACTTCTAGTTAGTGTTCAAGAGAATGAATAAACTGCTAACTGAGGATTTTAAAAGTACTGTCAATAAAGTTTCTTTGGGTGTGCTCAGTCAACAGTAAAATGCATTCCATATTTTTCTCCCAAATTGAGTTAGCTTGGTTTTCTTTGTTCCTGAAAAATAAAAAAAAATGTAAGTATTACTTAAAATGAAATAAAAAGTTTGTGTAAAAAACAAAATATAAATAAAAAGCACACAAGGAAAAAATCTGCAATAGTGAGCCAAGCTGCAGCATGTGACATTTCAAATGTAAAAAGAGCAGAAATAAGATTATTGTAAGACCCAGGCTTTGTTACTTAAGTGTGTTTAAAATCCAGTATTTTTTGGCCCAAAACAGAAAAACTGCAAGATTAAAAAAGGAAAGGTAAGAGAAAAATCACTTTAAATGCAAAATAAAAAAAAAAAAAAAAAAAAAAAAAAAAAAAAAAAAAACACACACACACAGTCTGCTGCATCAATGTTATCCTCATTACACAAAATATCTAGGTAAATAAGATTCAGTTTCATAGAGGTATCGTACAAAATATACATTATGCAAAGACACAAAAGAGAAGGGCGAGTCAGTCACCTAGTTTTATTAGTACTCGCCATTTTCTTTTAGTGAATGGCTAGAATGTAATTAGTACATGAATATAGTTGCAAAACTTGCTGATGCTTTGGTTACAGAAGGATTTCCAAACTTCTGAATGTAGTATAGGATAGATGTATGTGGGGATTTTTCTGTCCATCCAAAGACATCAACAAAAAATTTGTTCAGAAATTAAGTTGCCTGTGATAAAATGGAATGTCCAGGAAAAAGCATTGAGCAATGCTAACTGAAAATGTAATACTTGGTACAAAATCCTTTGTTGGCAATGACAGCTTCAAGACGCCTCCTGTATGGAGAGATGCGCCACACGCATCGCACAGGTGTAATTTTGGCCCGTTTTTCCACAATCTTCAAATCTAGAAGGTTCTGTGGGCCTCTATGAACTCTGACCTTTAGTTCTTTCCATAGATTTCTATTGGATTCAAGTCAGGCGATTGGCTGGGCCATTCTAGCAGCTTTATTTTCTTTGAAAGCAATAGAGTTTCCTTGGCTGTGTTTGGGATTATTGTCCTGCTGAAAAGACCACCCTCGTTTCATCATCATCCTGGTAGAATGTCTTGGTACATTTTTTCCATTCATCCTTCCTTCATTGATATGAAATTTGCCAGTACGGTAATTTGAAAAACAGGCACACCATGATGTTCCCACCTCCAAACGTCACTGTTGGGATGGGGGTGTTTTTTGGGTGATGTGCAGTGCCATTTGACCTCCAAAACATGGTGTTTATTATGGCATCCAAAGAGTTCAATTTTGGTCTCATCTGACCTGAGTATATTCCCCCCCCCCCCCCCCCCCCTGCATTTCACAGGCTTGTCTAAATGTTGTGGAGCAAACTTTAACCACTTGCCTACTGGGCACTTAAACCCCCCCCCCCCCTCCTGCCCAGACCAATTTTCATCTTTCGTTGCTCTCACACTTTGAATGACAATTACTCAGTCATGCAACACTGTACCCAAATTAATTTTTTGTCCTTTTTTCCCCACAAAGAGAGCTGCTACATTTCTTTGGTAAAAATAACCCAAATTAGTGGATATTATTTGGTCTTTGTGAAAGTTAGAGAGTCTACAAGCTGTGGTGCGCATCATACAAAATTTATCACATCTGATGTACTGGTGGTCTGTCTCATTTCTTGCGACCCGAACAAGCCAGGAAAGTACAAATAACCCACCAAATGACCCTTTTTGGAAAGTAGAGATTCCAAGGTATTTAGTAAGAGGCGTGTTTTTTTGTGTTGTCATTTTTTCCCACAATTCTTTGCAAAATGAAGATTTTTTTTATGTTCCACAAAATTGTCATTGTAATAGGTTCTCTCACGTGGCATGTGTATACCACAAATGACACCCCAAAATAAATTCTGCTACTCCTGAGTATTACAATACATGTATGGGACTTTTCCCACAGCCTGGCCACATAGAGAGGCCCAACATGCAGGGAGCGCCATCACATGTTCTAGGAGCATAAATTACACATCTAAATTGTTGACTACCTATTACACTTTTGAAGGCCCTGGAGCACCAGGACAATGACACGTGGCACTGATGACAGGTGGCAGTTTATTTGACTTTATTTTTTATTTTAACTTACGGCTGCTTCAGCCGTTCATCTCTCCCTCCTCACACGCTGTCTGTGATTGGAGCGAGAGCGGCGCTGAGAGATGATCTCATATGTTTACATATGAGATCATCTCTCATTGGACACGCCGATCGCACTGTAAACGGCCGCTGTGATTAGCCATTTACAGCGATCTGTGATGGGCTGTGTCCAAGGGACACGGTCAACACAGAACTTCCCCGATGCGCGCTCTCAGGAGCACGCATTGCGGAAGTAAATCTTCTAAAGCTTTGACCTTGCATACGGGCGGGCCATGGCAGTTGAGTGCATTACATATTTTCTTTGAAAATAATTGTACCTGCCAATTCAAGGTCTTTCTGAAGCTCTCCACAAAATGCTCTTTGACAACTCTGATAATTTTCACTCCAATGTCAGAAATCTTGCGAGGAGCAACTGTCTGTGGCTGGT